>NW_005358456.1:255969-282229 GCF_000412655.1 Myotis brandtii | reverse complement strand
AAAAAAAAAAAAAACCGGACCCTTTTTTTTAATGATGTTTACTTTGAATTTATATTAGTTCACACAAACACTCCATCCATGCTTTTGTTCCGGCCCTCCGGTCCAGTTTAAGAACCCATTGTGGCCCTCGAGTCAAAAAGTTTGCCCACCCCTGCTCTAGACCATGGGGCCTTTCACAGCCTGCCTTTCAAATCCAACTGAACTCAATTCAATTCAGCAAACAGCCAATAGTGCCTTCCATGTGCTGGGCCAAGCCAGAGGTATGAAATCAAACGTTCTCAGCTCACAGGAGAGACAGATGAGTAAACATGTGATTGATGCAGTGCTATGGGCTTAGTATAACTACTGGGGGGTCTTAGAGACTTAGCCAGTTAGCGGTAACTCCTGCAGGGAGTTAATGCAGAGCCAGGGCTACAGTTGAAATCTCCAGCTCAGGTCCAGGGCTCTTTAAACAATTTTTAAAATATGTTTTTATTAACTTCAGAGAGAGGAAGGGAGAAGGAAGAGAGAGAGATAGAAGCATCAATGATGAGAGAGAATCATTGATTGGCTGCCTCCTGCACACCCCCTAATGGGGATCAAGCCCATAACCCAGGCATGTGTCCTGACCAGGAATTGAACTGTGACCTCCTAGTTCATGGGTCGAGGCTCAACCATTGAGCCACACCAGCCAGGCAGGGCTCTTTACGTTACTCAAGGCAGTCTGGCCAAAATGACCTCAGTCTTGCTTGCCCAATAGAATGAAACAAAACAAAGAAAAAGAAAAGATCCAAGATGATCCATGATTAAAATACAAATTAAGTATTAAAATGTAAAACCCATAAAAGTTACTACAGAGACACTAAATCACAGTGAAATAAGATCATTTAAATACCACATTTATAAGCTGGAAACACAGGGAGCTGGACCACATTCAAGCACAGCCTCGATGAAAGCCTGTGACTCATCTACTGTGGCCAAGTAACACACATAGATAACAAGTTACTTGCAAATGCTAATAGTACTAGTTGGCCAGGGGCAAAAATGGGTACCTGTGCCTTTTTATTCTGATGCCTATGAAAAACCAGAAGAAAATTATTTTTTAAAAGATCACGAAAGATGCAAATGCTGAGGTCTTACATTTATTTTAAAGAACCAAGAAACTAAAATTGAGGAGACATTAAGTGATTTATAAGAGCATTGCAAAAGGAGATTTGGGAAGGTGTCATCTCAAAACTAAGGCAGAGAACATCAGAGGAAAAGGAGATCATAAGAGACCATCTAGTATATTCTGTTCTCAGGACACAGCATGGCCTTCAGTCCAAGAGAGATACGGTCTATGTTTGTGGGACCATGTTTTTAAACTGCAGACTGTGATCAGGTCAAGAAAGCAATTTAGTGGGTCATGACAGTCAATTTCTTTTTAAATGGAAGGTAATAGAATCCAACAGAAAATGCCAGTTGTATCAGAGGGAAGGAGGGAGCAGGGACTGGGTAGAGGTGGGCAAAGTGGGGGGAGAGGGAATGGGGACATCTGGAAGAGAGTCAAAAAAATAAAGTTAAAAAGTAAGCACTGAGTTTTATGTATAATTGTGTGTGCACGTGTTTAGGAGCTCATGATGTAATAAACATTTCATATGATGAAGTGTAGTCAGGTTTGAAACACGCTTTTCTGACACTTTCATGCTAAACACGCTCAGCTATGAACAGTGACCTTTCTCCTCATTCTTGGCGTCTGTGCTAAAATTAAACAGAGGATGGGGCGGGGAAAGTAAGTACTGAAAGAAGGAAACAAATTAGCGGAATGTAAATGAGTGAACTGCTAACAAGGGGCTAGAGACCAAACAGATGAGATAAATGAGCTCTGGGCTTTTTTCTAAAGACTCCTGCTCTATATGACAAGTAAAGATGACCCGGCTGTCCCCCTTCCTCATTGGAGCACCGGATACACAGTAGCTGCTCAATAATTACTTGTCCAATGACCCTCTAGAACAGTGGTTCTCAACCTTCTGGCCCTTTAAATACAGTTCCTCATGTTGTGACCCAACCATGAAATTATTTTCGTTGCTGCTTCATAACTGTAATGTTGCTACTGTTATGAATCGTAATATAAATATCTGATATGCAGGATGGTCTTAGGCGACCCCGGTGAAAGGGTCGTTCGACCAAAAAGGGGTCGCGACCCACAGGTTGAGAACTGCTGCTCTAGAAGCACCTGCATTCTCTCTATGATAACAGTTATCAAGCAATGTGATCGTTGCTTTTTAAATAACGTCGGCCTCCTCCACTGAAGCTCCTTGACGGCTGGGCTAATGTTCGGTCCACAGCTGCATCCTCACCCCCATGACACTGTTCAAGACATGTTGGCTGGATTGAACTCAAGGGCACCAAGTGGCAATAAAGATCGAGCTCTCATACCCATCTGATGCTTGAAAACCTGTTTAGAGAACAAGAGCTCAGAACTTAGGCTTCCAGAGAGCAGATCGCTTGGAATCTCTTCTGTGTCTTGGCCCAGAGGTCAGGTTGACTCCAAGAGCTTGTATCATCCTTTTATGGAATAAGAGCCTCTTGAGATCTCCTGGCTCCTGGGGACGCGTGGAAGATGTTTTTTCCTAGTCTGGACAGCTTGAAGGCAGCAACCACTTTGAACCCGTAGCTGCTGAGCTATGTCAGAGGCCCCGTCCACGTGGCTAACTGGAGCAGGCAGGGTGCTCGGGAGGCCCGAGGCAGAGGGCTGGCTTTGGAGAAGCGATCAATTGACCAAGTAAATCAACAATAAACCAAGGCTGGTGCTTCCCCACAAGAAGCCCAGGCAGAGGGGAAATGGGACATGTCTTGGACGCAGTCATTTGTCTTCCTCACTCCTCTGCGGCTCTCTCATACTTCCATGCCTAGGAGTCCACACCCAGCTCCTAATAGTGCCGCTGTTTGTGGCACATCAGTAAGGGTGCCCTGAGCATGAGTATGTAAGGCAGACAGTATTCCTTGGAAAGCCATATGGTGCTATCAGTGAGGCGGGAAAGATGCCCCACACTAAAATATCAGTTCAAATTCAAAGGAGAGCCGACTAGTCACTAGTTACTCTTCTTCTCAGGCAAACACCCCAGTCACTATTACCAATGGAAAGTCCTCTTTATCAAGGGCACTTATTGAAGGCAGGGATATATGTCATCTCCCTGCAGCAATGTTAAATCGATGGCTGTACCATTCCTGTGCCCTGTTCCTCATACACAGTCAAACCTCACGTCTCTGTGGATGAGAAAGGCAAGGAACAGAATAACTCTGTCTGCAGAGTTCACTGGATACCAGGAATCCAGAACACTTGTTTCAGCCTCCACCCCCCACCCAGACTCTATCCCAGTCTCCAGCACATGCAGAGGAATAGAAATCATCCTCGATTATTAACCTGAGCAGAATGTAACCAAGAGGGCAAGTTCGCCTGGGGCCAGAGGAGCAAGAGGAGGGCTGCATATTCATGTACTCCAAGGTCAAGCAGGAGCAAAGTTTAGAATTTTTTTAAAAAAACACTGTCTATGTCTAGATACTTAGTTTGAATCTCAATTCTAACTCCGGTATAAATCTCTCCCTGCCTCAGAGTCCTGAAACATCATATGTAAAAGATAAAAATATATATCTACAATGTTTAGCAGGATCTGGTAACTTAATGGACCAGCAAACTACACAAATTATCACTAGGATTGCAGTGTTGCAAAATGGATCGGCAGAGGATTTGGAGTCTGAGGGCCTCCAGGATGCTGGCTCAGGGGCCTTGTCAGCTGTGAGGTTTTGGGAGAGTTTCCTAACCTTTCTGAGCTTTCATTGTCTCATACACAAAATGGGGATCATGCAATCACTTCATGGGGTTACTCTAAAGATTGACTGAGAATCTGCAGGAAAAATGCCTGGTGCAGACCAGATGTCCTGCCCACCCCAAGAGGAGACGTGCCCCCAGTAAAGAGCTGCCCTGACGCCACCTCAGGCAAGCAGATGAATCTCTCAAAGGTCACTGATGCTCAACGTGCAAAATGCCAACCTGTGCCCCCTCGTTCCTTTCCGCCTCCCACATTCCCTACGATGGTGTGTGGCCGACCAGCTTTCCTGTT
The DNA here is from genome assembly GCF_000412655.1 of Myotis brandtii. NCBI lineage: Eukaryota > Metazoa > Chordata > Mammalia > Chiroptera > Vespertilionidae > Myotis > Myotis brandtii. The sequence continues at coordinate 278,147 of NW_005358456.1, read as the reverse complement.
ATCCAAGTGAGAAACCCTGCAGTCCTCATTGACTCCCAACAGTACATCCAGTAAATCCTTCATCAGGTTCTATTGAGCCTACTTTTAAAATACTAGTCACTCCATTTGTTTCTCTCCATCTGCTCACTAGCAACTTGCCCGTAGATAACATGTCTCCAGCCTCACCTGCCCGCCCAGCCTTCCCGCTTCGATCCACTCTCAAGCTGCAATTATATAGTCCCCTCTCTGAAGTACAAATCAGATAGTGCCTCTCCCCTGCTTAAACCCTTCTTGGGCTCCCCCACGTAACATCCAAGTCCCTTAGCGTGGATTCCAGGTCCTACATGATCTACCTCATGCGTGGCTCATTCCCTAGCCCTGTGGTCGGCAAACCGTGGCTCGCGAGCTACATGCGGCTCTTTGGCCCCTTGAGTGTGGCTCTTTCACAAAATACCACGTGCGGGCAGTGCGATTGAAACTTTGTGGCCCATGCGCAGAAGTCGGTATTTTGTGGAAGAGCCACACTCAAGGGGCCAAAGAGCCACATGTGGCTCGAGAGCCACGGTTTGCCGAGCCGCAGTTTGCCGACCACTGCCCTAGCCCCATTTCTCCCAGGCCCCTTCTGGTTCTGTGTGCTCCAGCCACACTGATGCGCACACAGTTCTTCAAATGAATCATGCTCTCTCTCCGCAGGGATTTCACACATGCTCCCCCCTCTGCTTAGAATACTCCTTGTCCCTTCGCTTCTCCATGCTAACTCATTCTCAAACTTTATTTTTCAGCTTAGCAGTCATTTCTTCCAAGAAGCCCTCCCAACACTTGAATACTGGGTTAGAGGCCCCTCCCACTGTAGGCAAATGTCTCCCCAGTAGAATGGGAGTCTCTTGAAGACAAAACCCCTTTTTGTCATTGCAATACCCCAAGTGCCTCAGACTGTGACTGCCACGAAAACAGGCACTCAAATATTTGTTTGTAGGATAGATGCATAGATGCCAGCTAACAACAGGTGTTGCCCTGTGGTGCAATCTCTGGGTGCAGGCAGCAGTGGCACTGAGCTGCCCACCGCGGACACCAGAAGGTTTCCTTCCAGCAAAGGCAGCACCTACCTAGGATGGCCACCACCTCGTCGTCCTGGATCACCTCCAGGGAGCCGGAGACCACGAAGCAGAGGCTGTCGACGCTCTCTCCTGCGTGGTAGATGAGGTCCCCCGGGGCGCAGTGCACCGTCTGGAACTCCATGGCCAGTGCCCGCAGGCAGCCGTCGCTGGCCAGCCGGAAAGCAGGGTGCTCCTTGAACACCTTGCGGTTCAGGTGCACACAGATGTCAGCTCTCATGTCCTTGGGACAGATCTGCAGGACCTGGCCGGGCACAGGAAGAAACAGTGTCAGGGCCCGCCTCGCTGTGGCCTCCAGCCCACTGCCCCTCGACACCTGGGGGCAGAAGCAACCCCCACCGGGCTAGACTGCACTCGAGGTGCTGGCAGACAAAGAGAGCCACAGTCCCAACCTCGTGGTGCTTACTTTCTTTGGGAGGCAGTGGTCCCCCAAATCTGTGTTAAATGCTCAAACGAGGCTTCCCAAGAGTAGAAGGGCTGGAAGAATGGGGGACTCTTTAGGTAGCTGGGGAAGGCCTCTCCGAGGAGGTGACATTGAAGCTGACACCTTCGTAATGTATCAGAGGGAGCCATGTGAAAGAAGAACATTCCAGAAGAATAACAAAGGCTGTGAGGAGACCTGAGCAATAGCCCATGTGAATGAGGGGCAAGGGGTAGGAGATGAGGTTTCGGGAGGATGCCAAGCAGAAGAGCATGTAGAGCCATGAGGTATGAAAACCCTTTGATTTATTCTGTGTGATGGGGACACATTGGAGGACTTTGAGCAGGGAAGTGACAGGACCTGACCTATATTTTAGAGGATCATTGCAGCTACAGAGGGGAGTTTGAGGGTCCTGGCTTTGGAAAGCAAGAATGGAGCCAAGGAATTGAGTTGAGGCAGGTTAGCTAGATTGAGGTACTCGCCTCTTCCCTCCCCATCTGTATGGTAACCACCACCAAGACAGTTCTGGAAAATGCCAAATAAGGATAAAATCTCCCTCTCCCATGGGAAGGTGGTGCCTGGCCCTCTCTGCCTCCACTCTGCCCAGATCCACACCCTTATGAGTTCCTCCTAGCCAGCCCCAAATATAAGCCTAGCCCCTGAGACCCTTTGGGGAGACTCATTCCCTGAGTGTGTACTTTTGCTTTAATAAAACCTCTGTGCTTTACCGAATCTTTCTGTCTCATTCTCGAATTCTTTCTTGCATGGAGACAAGAACCTTAAACATCATTACATAAAAGGGTACGGTCTTTTTTTTTGTTTGTTTTATTCATTTCAAACGGGCCGGATCCGGCCCGCAGGCCGTAGTTTGCCCATGGCTGGCCTAGCCCCTGAGACCCTTTGGGGAGACTCATTCCTGAGTGTGTACTTTCGCTTTAATAAAACCTCTGTGCTTTACCGAATCTTTCTGTCTCATTCTCGAATTCTTTCTTGCATGGAGACAAGAACCTGAACACTGCCACAGGGTTGAGGCCTCCTGTGGCCTCCCTGTGAGTCTCTGACATCAAAGTTAGGTCCCTCCTGCAGGTGTCCAGGTGAGGCCTAGGGGACTTGGACTGGAATGCTGGCAGTGGAGCCAGTGATAGGGATCATGTTCAGAACTGACATGATCTGCAGATGCACGGAATATGGGTGTGATTTAAAGAGAGATATAAAGTAATATTTACTAAGCACTTACCATATGCCAGGCATTGCTAAGTATTTTAGAGTGGTTCATTCATTTCATACTTATTTATAGAGCATCTGATTATATGCCAGGAATCATTCTAGGCTCTGAGAATGTAGCAGAGAACAAAATAGACAAAAATCCCTGCCCTTGTGTAACTTAACATCTAATGGGAGGAGACAAATAATAAGCAAAATAAGTAAAATTTAGCAGTAAGTGTGGAAGAGAATAGGAAAGAAGGAAGGGAAGGTCAAGGGAATGTGATTTTACATTTTTGAGTATTCTATGCATTCGCTAGTTGAATCCTCACATGACCCTAGGAGGTAAATACTATGATTGTACCACTTGTCCAAAGTGGCACAGCCAGGAAGTGGCAGAGCTGGGATCTCAAACTATATAGTCAGACTCCTAGTTTATATGCTAACCACTCCCTATACAATGTGGCTGCTCAACACAAATGGGCTTGCGATTTGGTTCTCAGTGTTTAGGAAACCGAGGCAACGTGGGAACTATAAGAGGCTCTGGGTCTCATCTTTTAAGGAATGAAAATTTCTCAGCCTTTTCCAGGGGGAGAAATATTTTCTCAGACAAAATATTTGCAAGAAGCCATTGCATAGCCCCTTCCATATTAAGGAACACAATAGCCCCAAGTGGACTTGTTCAGAGAAATTAGAAGTGTTCCTGAAATAATCCTAGCACACAATCAACCATGCCCAATGAGGACATTTCTCCCTCATCCCTGCCTCTCTGCCTTAGCACAGGCCATTTGCCTCAGCGTCTGTGCTCACCGTGGAATTTTAAAGTCCCTCAGCCGCCTTCAAACCCCAGCTCCAATCTCGACAGCTTTGCTCCTACCCCACCCCGTGCAGGTGCCCCTAAGCTCTGCATGGAGGCGTGGCCGTGAAAAAAGGGCAAGCAGTTGAAATGCCACCTCACTTTCCTCTCCAAGTGGCTTAGCTGCTCTACACTTCGGCATCTCCTGTGAAATGCACTCTGCTACCACTGACTGGTGAGGAATAAATGGAATTACACCCACCAGCACACTTCCCTGGGGAAGTGCCTGGCCCTAGGAAGGGCCTGGAGGAATGCCAGTCCCCTCCCTCTGCGTGCCTCTGCGTTCTTGCTCTGGGGTTGCAGGTTGCTAAGGCGGTCAGGATGGTCTCCGGGAGAGAGGATGGAGGACTGGCCGAGACAGAGGAAAATTCAGACTGCCAGTGCTTGGGAGTGCTTGCTAATACTTTCCTCTTTAGAGCTCATTAAAACAAGACTTCTGGAGAAATGTGGATTTAATTTGGATCCTCCTCTCTCCAAACAGAACACAAGGGAGTGTAGAAAGCTCACGTGTCATGTCAAAACTGTGCTCGGTGGTTCGAAACCAAGATTTACTCTTTAAAGTTCACCTTTAAATATTTGGTTTCCTCTGGGCTGGACTTTGCTGGCAGAGGCTGCTAGTGACGAGGCCTTGGCATGGTGACAATGTTTTATTCGTGGGCACCGCTCCCGGAGCCACTGGGAAGCATGTGTGAGGAGCAGAGGGACCCTGGGGTGGAGGGATTGCGGACTGTCACAGCCACCAGGCATCTCCATCAGCCTTCTGTTGGCGCCACACTGGGCGGGGTAGGGGACCCTGAATGCCTGTCTCTGAGGGAGAGTGCCAGCTCGAGGCCCTGAAATGGGCCACCTTCCCTTCCACTTGGTTCTGAGGAGAGACCATCCCTGCTGGTCCTTGAGCCTTGAAGGCCACAGGAGAGAGGTCACCATGGCAGCTCCTGGAGCGCCCCCCCCCGACCCCCACCCCCAGATTGGGAGGACAGCAGCGAGGCTGGGAGAATAGGCTTTCAGGCAGGCAGATCTGGATCCAATTCCTGCTTTAACACTTAGTAGTCATGTGCACTTGAAGCAACACTTAGCGTTTCCTCCAGACTCCGTTTTGGAACTCGAGCACAGAAGCCTCCCGGGCTCGTGAGCCGGCACATGCGGGGCTGGGCGCACGTGGGCTCTGATTTCGGATATTCTCAGGGCAGCAGAGCAGCGGGGCAGCCTGAGGGGGGCTTTGAAAGTCCAGAAGGTCAGAGTTCAAAGGGCTTTAGAGGTAGGCCTTAGTACTAAGCCATCTACTTTCCAGGTGTCACAGACTCCGAAGGACAAGTGACACGCTCAAGGTCACCAGCCAATTACTAGTAAACTGAATGAGCCCAGCACTACCACCCTCCCACCACACACACACACACACACACCTTGGCTCCCCTGCCCATCACTGACCATTCTGACCTAGCATGGAGGAGAGGGGACTGCTGGAGAGGCATGGGACATGGGACTGCAGTGGCCGGCTGGCAAGCACAGCCATCCCAGGTCAGGCTAGGCTCTGTGGGGAGTTGCCTCAGCATCCCTTCTTCTATGGCAGTGGTTCTCAACCTTCTGGCCCTTTAAATACAGTTCCTCATGTTGTGACCCAACCATAAAATTATTTTCGTTGCTACTTCATAACTGTAATGTTGCTACTGTTACGAATCTTAATGTAAATATCTGATATGCAGGATGGTCTTAGGCGACCCCTGTGAAAGGGTCGTTTGACCGCCAAAGGGGTCGCGACCCACAGGTTGAGAACCGTTGTTCTATGGGATGAGAACCTGGGGCAGATCCCTAAGTCCTGGGTGGCGGAGGAAGGGGGAAGGCTGTCAGTGCTGTCTCCATGGGCAGCCACCCAGCTCTGCCTGCAGTGTGGGTGGGGAAGGGGTTTCTTCCCACGACCAGCTTTGCAAAGGCATCCTGGCCCCATGGGAAAAGGAGCCCCAGGGCTGAGAGATCAATGTTCCTTTCTGCTCCATCAGCTCCCAGGCACCCCCAGGACCCGCAGCCTTGCTGAGAGAGCAGAGCAGCAGCAACAGGCACCGCTGGGCCCGGGGACTGGCAGAGCCAGGGACTAAGTCCTGCCTGTCTGAGAAATGAGGGCAACTCTGTGCTTGTCCTTCTTCCCTCTACCACATGTTTTATTTATATTTTTTTTAAAAAATGATAGTAGGAAAAGCACAAAATTTGAAGTCAGACAAACTGGGTTCAAATCCTGGCTTTGCCGCTCTACTCTGTGACCACGGGGAGTTAATGAAATTAATTGGGCCTCCGTGTCCTTATCGTTTTCAAACAGAAATAACAGCAGGGTCCTTGTGAGCCTGCGTGAAGCATGAATACAGAGCCCGGCGTGGAGACGGGCAGCAAGTACTTATGCTCAGTGTACGTTCAACTCACGGAAGCTGGTGCTGTGGTGTCGCTGTGACGTCACTGTTGTTATCATGGCAGAAGTTCAACAGAACTAAAGTACCGATCCTTTTAAGTTGGGATCCGTTAGGTTTAGTTCAAGTTTTCCTTTTAAACAGCCAGCTCTCAACCGACTGTTCTAAGGGAGGGAGCCCAGGAGCTCAGGCAGCGGTCCAAAGCCAGCTGAATTTGGCTTTGAATGTGTCCTAAGGCATTTTTGCAATGGTGTTATCTTTCTGTTTTCCTCATTCTAACAAGGAGAGGAATCAGTAATCCCCCAAGTACTTACAAATTGACGATAAAAGAAGTGCAGTTGAAAAGACTGAGAAGCAGAGGGAAACGGGCCTAGGATTACACTTTTGCTTATAGAAAATACACAAAGGAGATAACTCTTAAGTGAATAATAAAGCCCATTGCATCTTTTCTCTATTCTCTCCAATATTCTGTTCTCTATTCTTCACTTTATTGAAATGCATCTAGAATAATGCAACTCTCAGGAAACAAGAGGGATTTGTGGTCATTTCCACTTTCTAGATGGGAAAACGGATGTCTAGGGAGGTGCCTAACCAATGCCTTGCCCAAGTCAGCCGATGGTTAAGGCACCAGCCCTCGCTCAGTGTTTCCCAGACCTGACTGATAAATAGAATCATCTGGGCACTTGTTAAAAATGCAGATTTCTAGTCTCTCCCTACCCCCCACCCCCAACCCAAGTTCTCATTCCATAGATCTGGGGTAGAGGCTGGGACTCTGCTCTGAATGACCACATCACAGGATTCCTATCAAGGCCAAGACTAGAGTGAAGCCACAGTCTTGGGCACAAAACTGAAGGGGATGCTAAAAAGTCAGCAATTGAGAAAAATCATAGTTTAATGCAATGTTTTAAAAAATCATACAAAAATCCATGGTGAACAAAATACCAGAAGTTTGAATACACACAGGATCAGTAGCAGTGCTGTGCCATCCTAGCCTGAGGCAAAAGGACAATCAGTAATGCTGATGACTGCGCCCTGCGTGGCCCCGATTCTTATCATTATATGAGTGTGGGAAATTCTACCCTGGACAGTTAGACTTCCATTTCCATCAAAATCTCTGGAGGTAGGATCTGGACACCCAAAGCCACCCAGGTGAATTTGAGGCACAGCCAGTTTGAGAACCACTGTCCTAGGAGAGCCCCAGGTCTCCCCGGGAAGGCTGGCAGACAAGGGGCTTATCTGAGCTCGTCGCCCTCCTCACCTTCTCTGTGTCAATGCCTCTGGACATGGACCAAGTGGACACGATATAATCCATGACTCGCTCACTCAATCCCTTTGGCACCTGGTAGAGCTTCAGGAAGTCCCGAACGCTGTTGAGCATCTCATGGTACCTGTTGGTGTTGGCGTACATCTGTTGGAAAATGGTCGTCACATTCCCGAAGATGGTGGCATAAAGAAGTGCTAGAGGCAAGAGGAGGAGGAGAAACGACACATGAGTGGTCCCTGAACCAGGGCCCAAGAATGCCCGCCTTGCCCAGAGCCGGCCAATGGCCAGAACTGCCCTCCCTAGGACAGGCCGTCCTGACTTCCCAGGAGAACCTCACCCTGAGAGCCTCTGGGAGTGGAGTCTCCTACCACCAGACCAGTAGGACAAGGGCAGGGTGGTGGGTGCTGACATGACCAGGGCCAGGGCTAGGATACAGAGAGTGATGGGCGCAGTGGGACTACTTCATTACTAGAGCCACATAGAGTTTGAGCCATGCCTGAGGCCACCAATAAAATGTGTTTCCATGTACGCCGTACCAGCCCACATCCAACCCTATCAGCAAGTAATCTTTATGAAACCCTGCCATGTGCCAAGCACGGTGCTACCTGCCTGGACAAGAGGGTGAATGAGACACTCAGTCTCTCTTGGCCCTCACACAGCACACAGTGTAGCGGAGGGACAGACCTGGAATGCATAATCACAAATAAGTAATTAAGAGCAAGTCTGCCGAGAGCGATGAAGGATGTACTATCTTTGCATTTCCTGTTCAGGTGCATGTTAGTACCACAATCCACTTCACTGTCATGTGACTCCTGGGGTGGGGGGTGTTATGGCGAGAATAAAATCAGGTCCCCTCTGAGATGTAACAAGAACATACTCTGTGCTCCTCTGCTCCCCCAGGTTAGTGTCATGAAGGAGGACCATTATGTCATCACAAAACCCCACCTTCTACTTCTAGCTCCCAGTTGCCCTTGAATGCTGACCTCAGGTGTCAGCACTTCCAGGAAACCTCCCCACGAGGGTGACCATGACTTCCAGGCATGTCTATAGAGCTCATATTACACATGCTTCCTTGTTGACAAAGCATGAGTTGCTTGAAGACTGGACACATTTGTTTCTTGTCACTGTATCCCCAGGAGCTAACACTATACCAGCACCCAATAAATATTTATCAAATTTGTGAATTTCACACACAGTTTTGCTCTGGGTTTTTTAAAATGAGTTATTGATAAACAATAAACTGCACATGTTTAAAGGACACAATTTGATGTTATGTGTGTACACCCATAAAACCATCACCACAATCAAGATAGTGAACATCTCTATCGCCCCAAAGAAGTTTTGTCTTGTCCCTTTATAATCCCTCCATCCCTCCCGCTTCTCCCTACTCTCAACACTTTCCCATTCCCAAGCAACCGCTGATGTTCTCTGTCACCATAGATTAGGTTGCATTTTCCATGATTTTATATAAATGGAATCATACAGTATGTACTCTTTAAAAGCATCTTTATTAAGATAGAATTCATATACTATAAATACATCCATTAAAGAATACAATTCAATGGATTTTAGCATATTGACTGAGTTGTACAACCATCACTGCATCTAAGTTTAGAATATTTTCATTCCCCCCCGCCAAAGAAACCCTGTACCCATTACCAGTCATTCCCTGTCCATCCACCCCACTCTCATCCCCAAGGCAACCACTTCCCATCTCTATAGATTTGTCTATTCTGGAACATTTCATATAAATTAAATTATACAATATGTGGCCTTCAGTGGCTAGCTTCTTTCATTTATCAATGTTTTCAAGGCCTATCCTCTTATTGTTGAATAATATTCCATGTATGGATATACCACTTTTCACTTATCCATTCATTAGTTCATGGGCATTTGGGTCATTTCCACTTCCTGGTTATTATAAATAATGCTGTTATAAACACTCATGTACAAGTTTTTGCATGAATATGTTTTTATTTCTCTTGGGTATATACCTAGGAATGGAGTTGCTGGGTTATATGGGAACTCTATGTTTAACATTTTGAGGAATTACCAAATGGTTTTCCAAAGTGGTGTATCATTTTACATTCTCACCAAAGGTGTATAAGGGTTCCCAATGTCTCCCAAAACCTAACACTTGTTATTCTCTGTTTGTTTTTTTAATTATAATTGCCATCTTAATGAGTGTGATCTCTATCTCACTGTAGTTTTGATTTGCATTTCCCTGATAGTTAATGAAGTTCATTAAACACCTATGCATGTGCTTATTGGCCATTCATATATCTTCTTGGGAGAAATGTTCACTAATCTACCTAATTAGTAAATGCAACCTAATCTACTTTTGGGTTGTATCAACAATAGTTCATTCCTCTTTTTAAGAAATGAAAAAATTATGTTGAAATAATTATAAACTCCCAGAAAGCTGTAAAGATAGCACAGAGAGATTCTGTACAACTCTCACCCCATCTCCCCATCGGTTATATCTCAAATAACAAGAGTACAATATTAAAACCAGAAGATTTGCATTGCTATCAAGTATGTGTATAATCCTGTGGCATTTTATCATGTGTGTAGATTCACGTAACCAGCACCACATCTTACACCACAAGTTCCAAATACAGGACTGTTCTATGGTCACAGAGATCTCCCTTGTGCTACTCACACTCCCCCAAGAAACCACGAATCTCTTCTTTTTTATAATTATGTCATTTCAAGAAGGTTCTATAAATGGAATCATATAGTATGCGATCTTTTGAGACTGGCTTTTTCCACTTAGAAATATCCTTGAAATCCATCTATCTTGTTGCACATATCAATAGTTCATTCCTTTTTTTGTTGATGAATTCTCTCCCATGGTATGGTACAGTACATCATTTCTTTTAAACAATCCTACTCAGGCTTAGGAGGCAGACTAAGAAGGAAGGAAAGAGAGAGAAAGGCATGGATCTAGAGGCCAGGGAAGGAAACCTTCAGTTAGTCGGCCTGGCAGGGCTGGATACGGTGCCTGAAAAACTGAGGCCACAGATCCACCTGAAGGGAACTGTAAAGGAGGATCAGAAAGTGCTGCCAGGGAGCGGGGTTCACCTGACTGACCAAAAGGAGGCGGATGAAAAGCAGCAGTCGAAGCCTGAATAGTGCAGACGTCAGCTCTTTAAAGTTCCTAATACCTCATATACAACAAGGTGGCAACTCCTGCCCCCCCCCCCCCGGGGGACCTCACCAGTGGGCTCTGCACCAGCCTCTGGGGCTGGATGGCTGCCTGATCCCGTCAGTCTGACCTCAACTCAATAAGCCTGTATAGCAGCTCTGCCTCAGCACTGTCTTCTGGTCCAGCGGCCGCCAACCTTTCGGACCTCACAGACCACCGGTTGGCGACGACTATTCTGGTCCTCAATCGACCGGAGGTCACGCGTACAGCGTGGAGGTGCTTTGCTCAGGAAGGCTGCCAGAAAGGTAATGTAATCCGGAGCATAAAACAACAGTCACACCAAATCAATACAGAAAGAACAGAACCGGCGCAGGTCTGAGACTCTCGTGCTCTGGCCACAGGGAAGGCGGTGACGCCACATCCATCATTCCCGGCCTAGGGCTGCTCCCATCCCAGCCTGGAAGCTTAAGGGTCGTCAGGAGGGCCTTACTCAATTATTATCACTATTATGAAACTTTATTATTATTAAAAATAGAGTATTCTGCTCTAATTTTAGATGGAGCAGGTTGTGTTTTACATGTCTACATGTTATTTCTTGATATCTTATATATAAAGCATTATGCCCTTACATACTACTAACTGGGAGAGCAGACTCCGCATGGATATCTGAATGTGACGTGGGAGGGTGCAGCAACGTCACTGTCCTGACTGAACCTCAGTGCAGAGGCGCCTTGGATGACCCTCAACGTGGATGAGTTGGTCTTTCATTTTGGGAAAAGGAGCAAGAAGACCTCTCCCAACCCCAAGACAAAATGCTGATTTGGAAAAGAGGAGGCTTATTTCTGCGTGGTGGGTGTGGCTCAGTGGTTGAGCGTTGACTCATGAGCCAGGAGGTCATGGTTGGATTCCCAGTCAGGACACATGCCTGCGGTGTAGGCTCAATCCCCAGTAGGGGGCGTGCAGGAGGCAGCCAATTGATGATTTTCTCTCATTGATGATGTTTCTATCTCTCTCTCCCTCTCCCTTTCTGAAATAAAAATAAAAAACAAGAGGAGGCTTATTTCTGCACTTGAGTGGTTTACAATGAATGTTGTATCATATCAGCAGTTCTGGGTCTCATCCAAAGAAGAGTAAGGTAGTATCTCTGGCCCCTAATTAGAAATTGCTGTATGGAATTTTCTGTATGGGAAAAAGTTTGTCTCCCTTTTTAAAACTGGGTATTTATTTTTGCATACACAACACACACCCAGTTTAGAGTCAAATGCCCAAGACATTTAAAAATTCCGTATTCCCCTAGGCCCGTGGTCAGCAAACTGCGGCTCGCGAGCCACATGTGTCTCTTTGGCCCCTTGAGTGTGGCTCTTCCTAAGCCTTAGGAGTACCCTAATTAAGTTAATAACAATGTACCTACCTATATAGTTTAAGTTTAAAAAATTTGGCTCTCAAAAGAAATTTCAATCGTTGTACTGTTGATATTTGGCTCTGTTGACTAATGAGTTTGCCGAACACTGCCCTCGGCCATCTTTCTTTTCACCCAATTTTCTACTCCACAAAAGAACCCACTTCCATTGTCAGCTGATTGTTTTGCTATTGGTCTCTCTATTTTAATACCATGCTCAAACTGCTATATCCTGATATTTCAGTTGTAGGCATTATCCATTGACTTCTGAGAGTTGAACTCTTTTCCGCACCTCACCTTCAATCTCACTCATATACACACCTTTTCCCATTGCCCCACCCTCCCAATAGAATTCCATCATCACATTGGTTAGATAATTATCTATGTTTACATTATTATAAGTAGATGAATGCTATTCACAGCTAAGCCATTCACAGCTAAGTCATGTACTATACTGTGGTTACTTTTCCTTTTCTGCAATGTAGCTAATAATCATCTTTGTCTTTTCTTGCTTGGTCTACTTATGGCTAATGTGACTCCAAATTCTCCCACAGATAAATGCCTCTTCTTACTATATCAAAACACAGTAGTTAGTTTATTAATTAAAGAACTCTCTCCTGGAGACGTCTAAACTATTGCCTTCTCATCTGTGTGGATGTCTCTGACCCTGTATCCTGAGAAGTCCCTTCATTTAGTATTCAGGTTGGATCCCAACCCCCTCTTGTTTTACCCCTTTTTGCTGGTAGAAGACATCAGCTTTCAGAGAAAGGATATATGGGAGCATGATTTTTGAGACCTAATGTTTATTCTTACACTGAATTAACAGCTTGGCTAGGTGTGGCATTCAAGATTAGAAATCTTTTTTCCCCCCAGAATTTTGGATGCATTTTTCCATTGTGTTCCCTTGCTATTGAGAAGTCAAAAGCATTCAGATCTCCATCCTTCAAATTGAATCTGGGTTTTTTTTCTATCTAGAAATTCTTTTTTTCAGATAATGATCTAAAAATTCATAATAATGGACCTTTTGTTGTGTTCACTTTTTAATCCATTATGCTAGGCTTTCAATAAACCTTTCCAGTCTGGAAAGTTATGCCCTTCAAGGAAATGCTCTCTCTCTCTCTCCAGCAGATCAAAGTGGGTAACAAAGGTTAACCATAATAAGGACACTTTTTATTTCTAGTCATCTTTCTTTTATCACTTGGAATAACATTCTTCATGCTTTCTCTGAAGGCTAGGGAGAAGGGAAATTGAGAGACTGTTGTATGAACCCAGGATGGAGGGAAACCCTAGTCAGAAGCAACACAAGGGCAATGGAAAGGAAGTAGGTAGCTCAATCCCTAGGATCTTGGTGGAACAGAAAAGAGACTCAAGGAATGTGTTTAAGGCTATAGATCCTAAGCCCCTGGCTCTTCTTCGCTCCCACTTAGCCTGTTCTCTAGCTCCCCATTCTTCTGAGCTCCCAGTCTCTAGATGAGAAAGATGAGAGAAGGGACATCTACTCCAGGTTCCAGAAGCGGGGCGGGCACCTGTCTGCTACCACAGGGAGGTGATGAAGGGAAGAACCGGCCCTGTGTTAGCAGGGCATCCCTGGCATTCTAGAGACCAGCTTCTGCAAGGCCCTTAGAACCTCGCCAGCACACTTTTAATATATTTTTGTTGATTTCAGAAAGGAAGGGAGAGGAAGAGATAGAAACATCAATGATGAGAGAGAATCATTGATTGGCTGCCTCCTGCACGCCCCCTACGAGGGTGTTGAACCCGCAACCCAGGCATGTGCTCTTAACTGGAATCAAACCCGGGACCCTTCAGTCTGCAGGCCGACACTCTATCCACTGAGCCAAACCAGCTAGGGCTCGCCAGCACACTTTTAATAATCAGTGGGTTAGATAGACTTATGGCTCCTCGAGCAAGCTGACCATTATTCATAAAATTATTTCTGTTGGAAAATGCACTCCAACTTCTAATAAACAGCCTTGCAGAGCATAATTTATCCCTAAACTCGAGAAGGTTAATATATACACACATACATATACCTCTGCAAGTGTATTAAAGCTTAGAGATAAAGAAAGGATTAAAATCATATCTTTTGCCTTTTTGAAAAAATGAAAGAAAGTGTTGCCCTATGTTGGTAGTTTATGGATCTATCCAAGCCGACTTTTCTATGAAAAATTCCAGATGATATATTAAAATCAAATTTAAAGAAGACGCTACCACTAAACCTATGTTTGCTTCTATAGTCTTAATTCCGAGGAAAAGACCAGGAGGCCTTTGTTAGCCCCTCACCTGGAAATTCCATTCGGCAATGATGGGGGCATGCTGGTCATGGAAGATGGGTTGATATGGTTATAGCCACATTGGCTCTCTGACGTCTTTTTCCTCATTTTCACGCCAAATTACAGAAAAAGAAAAGACTGAAAAAGCGTGGGCTGAGCGAATACATAGGGAGAATAACTATTGATAAAAGAGACAAATCAGGAAGCAATATAATAAATGAAAAGGTAATTATTAGAAATGGAGGTAGGCTTTCAAAGTCATGGAGGCTTCATTACATAGACAGGATTGATTAAATCACTGGCCACTGGCGAATGAACTCAATCTCCAGCACCTGGGGGAGGGAAGCTGAAAGTCCCAACCCTCTGTGGTTCTCAACCTTCCTAATGCCGCGACCCTTTAATACAGTTCCTCATGTTGTGGTGAACCCCAACCATAAAATTACTTTCGTTGCTACTTCATAACTGTAATTTTGCTACTGTTATGAATCGTAATGTAAATATCTGATATGCAGGATGTATTTTCATTGTTCGTGACCCACAGCTTGAGAACCACTAAATCCCATGGTTGGCTCCACTGGCACCCAGCCCCCATCCTTAGGTGCAGGTCCAAAGGTCACCTCCTTGATGTAAAAAGAGACACTCTCATCACAGGATGAAATCTTGAGCTGTCCAGCTCCAGCCTGCTCAGGACATGAATCATCCCTTTGTTTAGCGTATCCACACTGTGTACACGCTGCATAGTACCTGTCTCAGTTACCAGATTGACTGTCGTGGCATTGCAGTGCTTGTAGTCAAATAGCCCTTATTTTACTTAATAATGTCCCCAAAGTGCAAGAATCGTGATGCTGGCAATTCAGATATGCCAACGAGAAGCTGTGAAGTGCTTCCTTTAAGTGAAAAGGTATGTGTGTATAGGGGAAAATAGAGTATACACTATGGAGGGTTTGGTACTATCCACGGTTTCAGGCATCCACTGGGAGTGTTATTTAAGGTGTTATTCCCCCTTAAGTAAGGGGGCAGGACTGACTCTACCTTGATGTACGGGAAGATTGACTTTCCTGTCAGCACTATGCCCTCATTCCTCCTCAAGCAGGACAGCTATTGCCCCGGGCACAGAAAGTGCCCCCTAAATCAAGGCATATAAAACGCATACATTCCCTGTTATATAACAAGCAAAGCCTGAAAACTTTCATTTCATATCCTGCTAAGAATAGCACAGAGTCCTATGCCACACTGAAACTCTGCTGTGTTGGTGAATGTCACTTAACAAGCAAAATTCTTACAGGGGAGACAGAAGGTTATTTTCAGGTACTTCTCATCTGTTGAATAAAGCATCAGCTCCCACTCCGTGCTAACCCGTCACCAGCGTCGTCTGTGCAGCCTCATTTCAACCAGGGCTTCAATAGCACCGCAGATAAAACGCATAGCAATTTCCACAGGCAATTACTTCCGCAAATGACTCCAGAAGGTCAGGTACAGGTTGAAAAGGTCTCCAAATAATTTGCTACTTTCACCTCTTTTGTGCTTGCTGAGTTCTTGATGGCAAAGAGACGACCCCTTAGTTCAGGTGAACCTGGCTAGAGGGAGGCTTGCTCGCGGGCTTATAAACCCAGGTCTTGCTTTCCTTCATAGGCTGAGAGCCCTAAGTTTTCTATTTCTCCAATGTGAGTCATCAAAGAGAACCTAATTAATAGAGCCATTTAAAATAACACATACTTTTTAAAGCCATTTAAACAAGTGTGTTAACGTTCACTAGGCACCTTTCCCAATAGTAATTGTGTCTACTCCTGAAGTTACAAGCTCTTGCAAATCTCGAACTTCCTTGCTCTTCTACATCTCACAACAAAACAAAACAAAAACAAAAAAGGAAAAGGAAAAGGAAAGCTTCAGAGGGCACTCCTGTCACCATGGTGAACCAGACTGGAACATCAGTGACAGCACTGAGTGCCTATTAAAGACATACCTCTTCCAGTAATAATAACAGGAAGAAATGAAAATCACTTTCTCTACTACTGGCAACTCTAATCGCAGCACCTGACCTCCACATCTGTTGGTTTTCCTTCTGTAACACCCATCAGTCTCTCCGTTTTCAAAGGCAGAACTGGAGATTTTAGTTGCTAAGTGACACTGTAGCTCCTAGTGCCTCTCTCCACATTGCCTCCAAAGTAATAATTATCCTCCAAAGTAATGCTCGATCCCCCAGCTTCCTGCTATACAGGATGCCAACAAATAGGCATAAATTGTCACACTAGACAGAGCTTTCCTTCCTTCAGGAGTCAGTGGTCCTAATCCTGACTCTGCTGTCTACTAGCTGTAAGGCAGAGGAGGCCCAGATATTTGTGTAACGAATGAATAAATTAATAATAACAATTGGTACAACTTTTATGATGTGCAAGTCATTCTTACAACCAATTTGCATACATGATTTATCTTAATGGTAGATACTATCATCTTCATTTTATTTATTTTTTATTTTTAAAAAGATTTTTATTGATTTCAGAGAGGAAGGAAGCGGGGGGGCGGGGAAATCTCAATGATGAGAATCATCTATCGGCTGCCTCCTACGTGTCCCACACTGGGGGACTGAGCCCGAAACCTGGGCATGTGCCCTGACTGCGAATCGAACGGTGACCTCCTGGTTCATAGGTCGATGCTCAACCACTGACTGAGCCATGCCAGCGGGGCTTATCTTCATTTTATTGATAAAGAATGTGAGTCAAGAATGTTTGTGACTTGGCCAAAGTCACACAGCTGGTAAGTGGCCGATGGAGGATTCACACCCAGGCAGGGTGGCTCAGGAATCCACTCCACCACTGCCACAGCACCAGATGCCTCATTGACTAACTCAAATCTCAGCAGCTCTATGAGGTAAGGACTATCATTACCCTTATTTGCAGATGGGCCACAGAGAGGTTAAGTATCTTGGCCAAGGTCACATAGCTGGTAAGTATAAAGCTGGATTCAAACCCAGGCAGTCCCACTACAAAGTCCATGCCCTTTACACAAGGGTTTCTCAGCCTCAGCACCACTGATACTTTGGGCAGCAAATTCTTTACTAAGGAAAGCTGTCTTTTTTTTTAATGTTAAGATTTTATTTACAAAGCTTCTTTGTTGTACAGAAGGTAGAAATGCTGTTACAATCTGAGTATAATAGACTGTTGACTCACCAGTCACGGCTGTCCACGCCAGAGCAAGTCTTACACAAAAACCTAACAGCACTTACAGTTTTGTTGGGGTGAAGTCCCAAAGCTTGATGGTGGATTTCCAAGAGGAACACAGAATGGCACTTTGCGTGGGTGGGCTCTGCTTCACAGCTACCTTTACAAAAACCAACAAAACCCAGCTACCAAATCCATATGAGCCATCCAACCAATACGAAACCGTTATTAATCATCTTCTCCTTTGTAATCTGGTTCTCTTTCTCTTTTCCCCTTTCCAGAACTTTCTTCCTCCTCTTCATCCTCATCCTCTTCATCAACTTCTCCATCATGTCCCAATTCTTCTTCCTCCCCACTGACTTCATCTCCATCATCAAACTCTTCCTCCTCACCATCCTCATCTTCATCTTCTCCTCCTTCATCCCCCTCTTCTTCGTCTACATCATCTACTTGGCATCTGAGTCAGGGGGTTCTCCATCTTCTCTCTTAGAGCCACCCAGGTCGGTCAGCTGGGGCAGGCGCTTGGAGACTCTCTTGGAAGTCATTCAGATTAGTAACCTCACAGTTAAACAGACCCAGGCTTTTCAATTATTCCAACTTTTTCAAAGGTCCCAAGGAGCTGATATTTCCACTGAAGTGTAGATGTGTGAGATTTAGACATTTTTCTGCTAACCTGTCCAGACCTCCAAAGATTCTGTTGTCACTGAGCTCAAGCCTTTTCCATTTACATAGTTTGCGGAGATTTGAAACTGAAATCAAGCCTACATTTATCAAACTTAGGAACTCTAAGTTCACAAATTTAGCTGTTAAGCCCTCAATTTTTCCATCCTTCGATTTGCAATTGTCCATCAGTTTGCAAACCAGTTCCTCAGCTCCAGGTCCATGGGTCCCCCTTCCGTCCTCTTCAAACTTAACTGTGGCAGCGAGGCCATCATAAGGGGCTGCCCAGCAAGGCCAGAGGCCTGGGGCACGGTCCCAGAAGGCCTCAGAGCCGAGTTACTCACTGGAGCAAGAGAAACCAAGGAGAAAAGGAGCTGGAACATGGTTCTGGTTTCACTATCCCCCCTCCCCGCCTCCCTCCCCCCGTGCACCCAGCACTGCGCTTACAGGTGAGGAGGCTTGGGCAGTAGCTGTCTTGTGAACTGCAGGATGTTTAGCAGAATCCCTGGCCTCTACTCACTGATGCCTGTAGCACCTTCCAGTAGTAACAATGAAAAATGTCTCCAGACATTGCCATATGTCCCTTGTGGGCAAATCCACCCACAACTGAGGACTATTGCTCTACACTTTGCTGCCTTTCCTCGAGTAAGTAATCCTGCCAATGGAGGGAGTCCAACAAGAAACAGAACTACGTGGGGTCTAATTCCTTCTGACCTCCAACAAAGGACGATGATTATGAATTATAATTATGGAATCAGAAAGAAAAATTGAGGTGCTGATATTATACCAGATCTATGCATGATGATAAAAACTTGGCCTTTCTCATCTTCTAAGAGACAGAAAGACAATTTCCAGCATAATAGTAATGCCCATACTTGGCTTTTGGACTTCTCATAAGCCCAGACATCTGTTTTCAACCAAAATTTTGACCAGGGAGGAAATAATTCTCTTTCATTGTCCCACACCCAGAGTCTCTGCTGCCTCCTTCCTACTGAATCGGACATAGCAAAGCAGTCAGAGCTTAGGTCATACTGACTGAAGGGTTGAACACCAACCCCGCTAGCTACTTGCTGTGTGACTTTTGGTAAATCACTGGATCTCTCTGAGCTCCATTTTCCTCATCTGTCAAATGGGATAATACCATCTGCCTTACAGTAAGATTTTGGTGAAGATTAAATGCAATGACATATAGAAGTGCTCCATACAGTCCATGGTCAATACATATCAGTTGTTGCTATGTTATTATTATTCAAGATCCAACCCAAAATGTAACTCTTCCAGAATTCCCCTGAAAATGATCACATCTGACTTCCCCACTGTGCTCCCCAGTATAATGCATGTGAAATTAACAATGTTCCCATGGGCCCTACCTAGCTGGGACCACCATGACCAGGATTCTCAACCAGGGGCTATGTTAGAATCACCAAGAAAGCTGTTTAAAATTTACATTTTCCTAGGTTTAGTTACACCCAGGGGTGAAGTGGGGTGAGAAGAAGGTGAGCAAGTAGACTTTAAAAAACTTCCCATGATTCTTACAGGCACCATTTCCTCATCCCCATCTGTGAGCCTCTAAATTAGTCTGCAAGTAATCACTGGATGCCTGGTTTTGTAAAAGTCTGGTTATGTTCAACTATTTTTAAAATGTTTAAGGAAAAGATAGTGATCTCTTTGAGAAACTAATTATAAAACAACAGACTTCACCAGGAAGTACTTAATTGGTACTGGTGTTAAAAAATAAAAGAGGGGGAATAGTTAATTAAAGAAATTAGCAACTAAGTTGATGTATAATCTTTTTCCCAATTGAGAAGAAATAATCATAGGCTAGATTCACTTTTTTTAAAAAGTAGATTTGCATTTTTTAGAAAGTGGGAAAATATTGCAGCCTTTTTCCCCCTCTTTTTTCCCTTGAAAGAGGAAAAATTAACCATAGATAGAGAAAAAGGTAATTTGAGGCCTTGAAATTATCAAGGTTATTATTTTTCACGAAGAGAGATGGCTAAGGAGGGCTGGCCAAGTGTCAGGAGGAAGGAACGGGATCTTCATCAGGGGTCTGAAGAGCCAAGTGTTGAGGGTCTGACACCTAGGACAGGCAAAGAGCCCTCGGCCTCCTGCCCTTGAATCACTAGGGCTGTGAAGGTACAGAGAAAAATAAAAATTGAGCTAAGCAGCGTCAGATATGTTGAATTTAGGAAGGGAAACAAAACAACATTCAACTTGTACTTAGCCATTTGATAACATATTTTATATACCTTGATAGATTTGTCCATAAAATAGCGATCAGAAGTAATGGATTCTACTCTTCTGTTGATGGTGTTGCACCTAATAGAAAAGGCCTGGGTGGTGAACTTCTCCAGGTTTCTGAGTCAGTTTCACCACAGCACCACCACTGAGCTCTCAAGGACTGTAAGAACAGTGCTTAGCAACACGTAATCAGCCCTGAGAGAGGCAGAAGAAACAACTCCAGAGAATTCTGCTGGAGGAGCAAAGCCAAGGCCAGAAGGAAGCACATGAGAAAATGTTCTGGACATGGAAATAGACAAAGGGGCAGAAGGCATGGACGAGAACAACAAGGGCCAGAAGACAGGTGAGGCTATTGAGCTACAACGTAAGTATATGGAAACGAAGTCTGCATCTAACTGACCCCATTTGGGGGACTAAGCAAAGAAAGGCCTCCTTCATGAGAAGATGCTAGAACTTAGTCTCGAATTGTTCTGGTCAATGAGGGAGAGGGGGTAAATGGAAAATTCCAGGCACAAGAATAGCATGGCCAAGATGGGAAGGTTGAGAGAACAGATATTATTGGAGGAACTGAAGTCTCTCAGCAAAGCTAGTGCCTAGAATGCAAGGATGGTGGTGGGGGTGATCCTAGACAGGAGGTTGGAGTGTGACAAAACCCACATCATGAAGGGAGTCCTTGGTTTTATCCTGAAGGCAGTGGAGCTCCTAATCTACACCTGGTATCTCTGCCCTTGAACTTAGCATGGACATGACAACTTCAAGCAGCATCCCAAGATTTGGATGCTGCTCTGCTCACAAGTTCCAGGGGAGGGATGAGAGCAGCCCTCCAACTGGGTGCTCATCCTAACAGCTGGTTAACTACCCATCTCGGAGTTTATGAGTGACCTACTGGTATCACCATACCTTCCAAACTACTCATTTGGTTTGCCAAGTCAGGGTATCAATATACATTATAGAATTAACTTGTTGTTTGCTAATTCTGATAGAAAATGTTGTTTAGTAGAAGTTTTCAAATTGCCATCCTGAAGCTTTGGAAATATTTTCCAACTTTATTGAGCACACTGGGAGGAGTTTCAGAAAGATGTGTTCACTGAGTGAGGTCTACAAGTTCAACAATTGTTAGTAAACAGAAGACCAGAAGCACGTCCTCACCCTCCCTCAGACATCGCTCCTCTCAGTCAGACACAAGGGCAGAGCCTGGTTCCACCACGGCCTCCACTTCTCTTCTAACACACAGACTTCAACTCCACTCACACAGGCTCTTCAGAGCCAATGACCCTCTGGATGCCTCCCTGAATCTGAAAGAGGGGACGTCGAGAACCTGAGCAGTGACAGGCTTGGCCCTAGTAAGGTTGCTATGGCAATGCCAATATGAGGAGGAAAAGGAAGTTTTGAAGCCCGAGCTTATAGAAAGAGCACATAAATAACCTGAATAACCTGTATTCTGCCCTGAGAGGCATGATGAAAGCTCGGTGCTGCTCCTCAGTGGGGCTCACGGGGCGCTCCCATGGGAGAAGGCAGCGAGGGCAGTCTCTGCAGGGGAGGAGTATTTTATCACTGACGTAATTTACAATGGCCAGCTTCTGGTGTTAATAGAGACAGTGCAACTCTCCCTCGATATTTTAATCTTTTTGAATGCCCTACAGCCAGTCCACTAGTGTGGACCATTCCCGCCCCAATCTCACTCTTGGGATGGCCCCACTCCTTCCTGGTCTCTGGTTACAACAGGTGGGCTGGGGTGTCACAATGATAAAACAGGATTTTCTGAGCCCCATTTGGTACTTGGTTGTTTAAACAGCAGCAGGATACTTTCTGCTGCTTAGAAACTGTAGATCACGTGCCCTCTTTGGAAGGAAAAGCTGTCAACTATTTAATCTGAAGTTGAATGGGCTTTCAGCTTCAATTTAAGGGACAAACTTGATCTCTTCATTCATTCATTTGTTTCACAAACATTTTACCCAGCATCTCCCTTGTGATAAGCATGGCACTAGCACTCAGCTACCATGGCCAATAAGACCTGGTCCCACATGACTAGATAAGTGAGAGATTGGTCAGGGAGCAATCTAGA
>NW_005358456.1:211642-255936 GCF_000412655.1 Myotis brandtii | reverse complement strand
GAGAGCTTTGAGAGATACATGGGAGATGGAGGTGTGGTGGTGGAGTAGGGAAGGAAGACTCCCAAACAAAGGCAACTGCTTCAGCCCTGGGGCGCAGGGACCGGGTGGGGCATGGTGAGAGATATGGCTGGACAGGTGGGCAGGGACCTGAAGCTTTCTGTGCTTGGATTTTACTTTATTAAGAATTGTTTGCCTCACCACACCACTAGTGTGTGCTATGGACCCATGGACATTTCCAGAGATTCATTGAATTAATGAGGGCACGGGACTGCCCTTTGCTGAAGAATTTCCATTACTCAGTTATTTCCACCATTAACTCTTATCGCTTTGATTAAATCCTGGCAGAGTAATAAAGGCACTGCGGGTCATCCGCCAGTGGATCAAATAACATGGATTGAATGCCCGATTTCCCCACCTACCAACTCTCCTTCCACTTTCTTTATCAGTCTTGCCATGGAGGCTAACCACATTAGTATCATTTCTGCACACACCCATTTCCTCATACTTCTCAATTCATTTACCTGAACACTCTACTTCTGTTACGTTTCTGCTATCCATTTTCTCTATTCCATTTCAATCTCTCCCTAAGCCCCTGTTCTCTCTTCGGTCCCTCCCATACCACTTCAAATCCTGCCTCTACGGTGCAGTGGCTGGCCATCTTTCCAAAACACTCCTTTGATCATATCATTCCAGCTCCAAACTTCAGAGGTCCCCCACTGACTCAGCATCCAGTCCATCCTCCCTAAGCACAGCACCCAAGCACGTGACTCCAACCTGCTTTTGCACACCTGCCTTCCACTACTCACTCTCACAGAGCTATGCTTCAGACCACCCTGAGCTCCCTTCCGTGTATGCACCCTGCACTCAGGATTGGCTCCCTGGACATCTAACCTATGTAGTCACATGGCCTCTGCCATCAGAAGGCCCCATGCTTGGTTGAAGGCTCTGATGTCACTGTCTTGTAATGTTTAATCGTGTCTGAACAAGGGCTTAGCATTTTCATTTTGCACTGGGTCCCACCGTTATGCTTCTGATTCTGCCTGCTCTACATTGAACAAGGGCTTAGCATTTTCATTTTGCACTGGGTCCCGTTATGCTGCTGATTCTGCCTGCTCTACATCCCTCTCGATAGAATGACCTTCATGTGCCCATTCCTTCCTGCTAGTACCTGACCGCTCTTTCAAGGCTCAACTCAAATGCCATCAAGCCTCTCCAAGCCTGAAGCAGGCTCTCCTCTGGGTTCCCAAAGCACTTGGCTTTTACTTCTGTTTCAGCACTTGTCATACAAAACTCACATTGAAGTTATTTGCAAACATGACGCCCCCTAGAAGGGCATGCAAGTTTCTTTCAGGTGGGGTGAGAGGGATATTCTTTCACGTCTATTGCTCCTCAGTGCCTGGCACAGAGTAAACTCAATACATTGTTGATGAACTGTATTTCATTCTTCGTAATAACCCAGTGATATCTTGGCCATCAGTGTGCCATGTCCCTACGAGCTACTCCTAGACCAGGCCAGTTCTGCTGACTGTGCCTGTGGTAACTTTTGGCTACTTCAAACACTATGGTGATGTAAGAATGGACATCGGCAGCCACTTACTTGAGGAGAGTGAATGACTTTGTAACTAGTAACGCACATGAAGAGCTGCCAGTGAAATGGAGAAGAAAAAAATCAACCCACATTTGAAAGTCAATGGGCCAGCCAAATTTTCCATAAAGGAGAACTGATTCCCAGATGGCGTGAGAGGTATATTCTTTCACCTCTATTGCTCCTCAGTGCCTGGCACAGAGTAAACTCAATACATTGTTGATGAACTGAATTATCAGCTAAATTAAAACAAAATTGTATTATGTATTGTTATCTCTAATTTACAAACTGTAAATTTCACAAGATTTTTCTTGTTTATTTGTCTCAAGAAAAGACATATCTCATCTAAATGTATCAGTAGAAGTAAACCAAATAATGGCAATGGAAGCTATTCCAAAGATATGGAGACCACAGAGTTTGTGCTGGTTTTATCTGGAAATATCATTCCTCCTATGCTAAGTTTAGGTTTATAGTCATGGTTGAGGGTGGCGTGCTAAAACCCAAAAGTATGTTATTGGCAGAGATGTTCTAACAAATGATAACCTTCAAAACTTCTTGGGCAGAATTTACTTACAAAGGTTAAACAAAGTAAGTTCAAAACCAAAAGGATTATTTGAAATCAAAGAGTATAGCATGAGAGCCCGGCTGGCGTGGCTCAGTGGTTGAGCGTTGACCTATGAGCCAGGAGGTCATGGTTCAATTCCCATCAGGGCACATGCCTGGATTGCGGGCTTGATCCCCAGTGTGGGGCATGCAGAAGGCAGCTGGTCAATGGTTCTCTCTCATCATTGATGTTTCGATGTCTCTCTCCCTCTCCCTTCCTCTCTGAAATCAATAAAAAATATATTTTTAAAAAAGAATGTATAGCATTAGAAAGCCACAGAAGTGAACGTTCAATGTTTACATATTAGCACTTTGCAGGCTTCTAATAAAATCACATTTGTGTTGCTAAGACACACACACACACACACACACACACACACACACAACAAAACAAAACACAACATATGCAATCGGTGACTTTAGTGAGAATCTGCATCAAAAGGTGTTTGCTTGAAAATGCTGGGTAAATCTATGGCAAGAAAGGTAGCTCCAGTACCACTTTCAAATGACACCAGGCTCATGATATCAAAGACCAACTCAGAGACCAAATAAAGCAAGCAATGTATTTTCCACGACAATCTGACAAGTGCATTGATACAGCTCACATGGCAAGCTTTCAGTACATATGTGGTTGAACATGATGGTGATATGAGGAAGAGTCCTTTTTTATTCATGCTCATTACCAAAAGACACAATAAGCTCTCAAATGTATAAAGCTAAGAAGGGTTAAACGACCAACAGATGTGGTTTGGAGTTTACGTGTTGTGTAGAGTTTGCTCTGATAGCACAGCTGCGACGATAGGAGAACATTCTGGAATGACTGCCCAGATTAATACACTTGCACCAGAATGTAAATTAATGCATTGCTGGCTTTGTTGAGAAAGACTTGCTTAAAAACAAAAAAAGTAAGTCAGCTGAACTCATCATTGTACTGAGTGATGCAATAAAATTGTGAATTATGTGAAGGTAAATGAGTTAAATTCATGATGACTCTGAGTAGCTGAGAAGGAAGCTAATCATAAACAACAGTACTGCATATTGACGTTTGATGGTTATTGAAAGGAAAAGTTCTGTCAAGAATGTCTGAAGTACCGAGTGAAATGAATGCTTAGTGTTCTGCAAGGTAAGAATTCAGCTTTCTAAAGATATAAATTAGACAGCCAGACTTTTTATCTGTCTGTCCCTGCCATTTGAATTATCTTAATACTTCCATGTAAGGGAGCAGCAGGCTTCTCAATGGCAGATAAGATTGAAGACCAAAACCAGAAGCTAAAAGCTTGAACAGTTTCCATAGTTTATGGCATGTTCCAGAAGTTAACAATTATTAATGAAGGAAGCGATGACATTGATACAGCACATCTGCCAAAAGTTATCACCAAATATTTTCTGAATTTGATCAAATGTTTTAAATTTATTTTCCTAGATTTATGCATAGAAAATTCTATGGATTTGTGTGTGTGTGTGTTTTCATCAAAAGATAATAAAAGTTTAATATTTTTAGAACTGGTTACTGATGAAAAACTAAAGATGAATTTTGAAAACGCAGCACCACTTGCTTCATTTTAGATAAAAATTAAAAACAAGCCCAGCTGGCATGGCTCAGTGGATTAAGCATCATCCCATACACCAAGAGGTTGCTGGTTCGATTCCCTGTCAGGGCACATGCCTGAGTTTCTGGCTCGATCCCAAGTAGGGGACTTGTTGGAGGCAGCTGATCGATGTTTCTATCTCTCTCCCTCTCCCTTCCTCTCTAAAATCAACAAAAACTTATTTTTAAAAATCTTCTGAGCAACGCTAAATTACCAAGTGTCTCTTTTTACATTCCTGTCAAAATAAGATCAGACCAGCCAAAGACTCTGTATGCCAATCCCACCACCCTAAGGAGAAATTCAGGGGTCAGATCCTCAATGACCTTGAATGACCTTCAATACATACCTAGGAACATAAGCCCTACACACTTCCATGATGACCTTTTTTTCTTACCTCCAGACCCTATAGGAGAATGTTCTATTCCTTCATCCTGGGAAAATTTTTAGTCCATTCTTCAGTAACAATGATTCATTGTTATTCAGCAAGTCCTTGCAAATCATTACTGAAAGTGCCTGCTCTTGAGCAATAGGGTTTAGGGTGGTTCAGAGCATTGGATGCTGCTGTAAAGATGTGGACACTACCTGGGAGTGGAGCCCTAGGGACCTTTGACATGGATGAGCAGTTCCCAGAATCATATTTCAGAAAAGGCAGTCCAGTCATCCACAACCTACTTTATTTCAGCATGAACCCTGGCTCATGTCCTTGAGGTACTCAGTGCGGGCTCCATCATCTGTCCTGAGAATAGCATTTTTGTCAATCCAACCTGGTTTAGATAAATTAGCAAGCAAGAAGCAAGCGCATATATGCAGAGTGTTTATTCAAAGAATGCATATAGGCATTTCATATGAGGAACTGCATTTGACTCGTAACTGTTTCATTATGATTGTGGAATGAAAAAAGTACAAATATAATAGGGATTTTCTATAGTAATCACTTGTGTGTACCTGTCAACCAAAAAAATGTGAAGTGCTTGCAATTCTTTCCTTTTTATCTATGTTCTGAGTATGTTTACGGAAATATGAATGTATGTCTGTTGAATCTAATAAAAATCGGGGCTTTATTTTATTCACCGCTTTTAAATTTAATTTTCCTAAGTGTAACTCTGTTCTCACAAGGGCACTGTTAGTCTGAGATGGATTAGATACCTTAACAGGTCAAAAACTAGTTCTTGAGAAGCACTGCACTGGTGAGCTGAGAATGGTAGTGATTTTCGTTTTTATTTGCGGAGCCCCTCCATCCCATCATCAGTAAGTGTGCTCTCAGCTCTTTTCTCCTGGCAACACCGTGTTCACGGGGAGCCATCCACACCCATTCTCCAGGTCCTCTCCTGTCCCTACACCCACGACTTCACAGTGCGGTGCCCCGTGGAGTTAGTAGTGCCGCCCAGGAAGAATAAAGTGAAAATGATAAAGATGGAACCTCACAACAGCCCAGCTCATTTTAGATGAGACCACAAAAGAATCCATCAAAAGGTCAAAAAATGTACGGGGCAGAGCATCTTAACCCTCACGGGAAGGAGGACTTAAGGTTAATTTTCCTTTTCCGTATCTTTAAA
The DNA here is from genome assembly GCF_000412655.1 of Myotis brandtii. Lineage (NCBI taxonomy): Eukaryota > Metazoa > Chordata > Mammalia > Chiroptera > Vespertilionidae > Myotis > Myotis brandtii. The sequence continues at coordinate 250,603 of NW_005358456.1, read as the reverse complement.
AGGGAGCACTACCATTGAAAGAAGAAAGCTGACAGCCTCCAGTTCAGCTTTCAGGATTTCAGTTGAGAAAAATCAAAGAAGCATTTTTCTTCTCGCCATGAAATAATCTGCTAAAGCAATTCTGCAGTCACTCTGAATACATACAAACCAAAATGACTTATGCTCTGAAAGTTACATTTCCAACTGACGACGTGCAAAAAGCGGCTTTGCAAAATGTGCCTCCGTGTGCAGAGCCTGGTGAGCAATTACCTACCCCTCCTGACCAAGCTGTGTCGGCACAGCGCCGGGGCAGCACCTTCGCCAAGTCTGCCCCGGGGCCTGCAGAGTTGGCACGGGGTGACTTGGAATCCGATGGGATACACATTCACCACCTTAAACCTGGATGGAATATGAATGTACTTTTCCCAGTTACATAAATACAATTCCAACCTTTTAAAAATATCAGCTCGCAAAACCCTTCGTGACTACGTATTCTCTCTTTAACTTGTAATTTTATCATCCCACAAACATTAGCAAATGTTACTACTTTGCAAGGGTCTAGGTGGGCAACCGGAAAGATCAAAGATGAATTGGACAATTCCCTTGCCAAAGGAGCTTTTGCTATATAGTAATTCTTTTAATACATTATATTTGTACATTACAGTTTACATTTAAACACCACAAGTGCCCCCATCCCAGTGAAAGAGACAGGAAGGATTATTGCCATTTTCCCAAAGAGGAACTGGAAAACAGAATGTATTAAATCATCTTGCTCCATCCAAATCACAGAGGGCAGATCCAGAACACAGTGGTGGCTATAGCATAGCTTTGGGGTCAGATGGATCTGGGGACACAAACCAGCTCCAACAGTCGCCACCTTAACTGGTTATTGTGGGCATATTAGCCCATTTGTATGTCTTTTTCTGATCTATAAAATGGATATGAATAACACCTGCCTCAGTGGGCTATTGAAGGAATAAACTGAGAAAATGTTTGTGAGGATGGGAGGAACTCAGTAGGTGGTGGTAGCTATCATTACTTCATCAAGAGTCCGTTATTAAGCCCTAGCTGGTTTGGCTCAGTGGATAGAGCATCGGCCTGCCCAGTGAAGGGTCCCGGGTTCGATTCCAGTCTAGGGTACATGCCCAGGTTTCGGGCTCAATCCCCAGTAGGGGGCCTGCGGGAGGCAGCTGGTCAATGATTCTCTCCCATCATTGATGGTTCTAACTCTCCCTCTCCCTTCCTCCCTGAAACCAATTAAAAATATTTTTTTTTAAAAAGAGTCCTTTATTAAGCTCCCACTTACATGCACAGAAATATGCAGAATATATCATAAACCCAGGAACTCACAACAGAATCCAAAGAGAAATAGGCAAAGGATAACAAAACAAAGGGACAAATGAGGCAATGAGGACTGCCTCCTGGATGTTCCCACAGTAATATCTAAATCTCAGCACACGCAACGGAACTTGCTATCACTGATGGGGTCTCTGGCCACCCCACCCCCATGCCTTGATAGTAGACTAAGAATTCCAGGTAAGTTTTACTATTTTGCTAAATCCTTCCTTCCTTACTGTACAAGCACTGACAGGGTTCATGGAGTCAGGAAATGAACACCATGGTTCTCAGCCTTGGGGACACGCCATGTAGCAGGCACTCAACAAAAGCATGCCCAATTAAAGTAGGTTGTTGCTGGTTAGATTGTTCTTTCTGGGATTTCCCCATCATCTTTCTGTTATTGATTTCTAGTTTAATTCCATTTTGGTCTGAGAGCAGACACTGTATGATTTCTATTCTTTTAAATCTGTTACGATGTGTTTTCTGGCTCAGAATCCCGTCTATCTTGGTGACTGTTCCAGGTGAGCTTGAGAAGAATGTGGCTGCTGCTGCTGTTGGATGAAGTGGTTTATAGAGATCAATTATACCCGGTTGATTGATGGTGTTGGTGAGTTCGATCGGGTCATCACTGATTTCCTCCCTCCTGGATCTGTCCATTTCTGATAAAGGGGTGTTGAAGTCGCCCATTATGACAGTAGACTCATCTATTTCTCCTTGCAGTTCTACCATTATTTTGCCTCATGTAGTTTGACACTCTGTTGTTAGGTACCTATACTTTAAAGATTATTTTGTCTTCTTGGAGAACTGACCTCTTTATCATCATGTAATGCCCAAGATTGTCCTTCCTGAATGTGGTTCTGGAAAATGCTATGTCAAAGATCCTTAGGGCTCCTCTCCCAGGTAGGATCCACATGTCTAGGACAGCAGCATCCAATCCTCTGAACCATCCTCAGCTAACTCCCATTGTTCAGGCACTTTCAGAAATGATTTTCGATGACTTGCTGAATAACAATGAATCATTTTTACCGAAAAATGAAATAAAAATGCTCCCAGGATGAAGGAATAAAACATTTTCCTTTGCGGGATGGAAGTAAAAAGAGGGCCATCATGAAAGTGTGTATGGTTTATGTAACTAGGTATGTTTTGACGGGTATCCAAGGTCATTCAGGATCTGGCTCTGCATCTCTCTGTCGGGCAGTGGGACTGAAACACAGGGCTCTCTGGATCATCTAATTCAGTAAGAACCCCAGTCCAAGGAGGGGCTGAGCTCAAAGCTGAGGGCAGTTTGGAAAGAGGGCTCACTTAGCCTCTCCTCTAGGGTTCTCACAATTCAGCTCTCACCCCTAACTGCAGCTTCTACTCTGCAAAACAAAACACCTACAGTTCAGAAGACTCAGAGTCCTCAGAAGGCATTCAGTGGATGTTTTAGTTAAGCAACCAAACATGTCCCAGGGTGGTTTCACTGCCTCTATGTAATACTTTCCCTAAGATGAATTCTGGTAGTAACAACCTCTTTCTTCTAAAATTCCCAGTGCTATTTCAGTGTTCTTCAGGAGTTGGTACCCTGGGTGGTTGTCCAGCTGGCTGCCTCTTCATGTAGCCAGTAATGTTGCCTCCTTAAAGTCAATTCTCAATAGAGCAACCAGACTGACCTTTTAAAATCTAAGTCAAATCACATCCCTACGGCTCTCCATTTTACTCAGAATGAAACTGAAGTCCTTATGATGACCTAGAAGTCCTTACAATAACCTCTCTGTCTCCTTCCATCTCTCCAACCTCATCCTTCCGCCCTGGCATCCTTGCTTTATCCTGAAGATACTTCCCTGCCCCAGGGCCTTTGCATGGGCTGTTACCTGTACAGGAAGGTTCTTGACCAAAATAACTATCATTAACTTTGCACCTCTTTCAAGTCTTTGCTCAATGGCACTTTTTCAACCTCTCCAGGAGGTTGTAACATAACAACCCACTCCCAATACCTCCCTTTGGCATTTCCAATTTCCTTTACCAAACCCGATGACACCCACCCCCCACAGCACTTATTGCTTTCTAACAAACACATAGAATTGTTCAGTGTCATCAATCAAACACCCGTGTAGCCCTTATAATGTGCCAGGAATTGTTCTAAGATCTTTATAAATAATTTAGTACCTTCATTACATATATTGATTATTTTCTGACTTCTTCCACTAGCCTATTAGTTCCATAAGGGCAGGAATCTTTGTTTTATTCACTAATGTGCTTAATAAATATTTGTTAATGAATGAATGATTCTCCCACTAGTTTTCACAAAACCATCCTTAATTTTCCCTTAAACATCTGCAGCGCTGGTGTTTCTCTCCATTTGTATGAGCCATACCCACTCCCTGCAATTCTTTTCCCCTCTCGTCCATGCCACAAACTCCTACCATCCTTTAGCCTCATTTAAGCATCACTTCCCATGAGAACTTTCTCTTGACTGTTTGCAGACACAGTCAAGAGCCAGCTCCTTCCTCAGTGTAACCAGATCACACTAAGGATGCTTTCCGAAGCACCCTAGCTCTGGCAAATAAATGCATCTGTATTCACTTTGAGGAGACAATTCCATGGAGGGTCAGGGCACAGAACTGATACCTGAGCTTCAAGCCCATGGTGGGTTAGAGCACTTCATGATATAACCCTTGCCTAGAGCATAATTTACCCCCGTGCATTGGATAGAACAAACCAGATTGATTCTGTGTTGACTGGGAGATGAGAAAGAAGGAAAGAAACCAGCTGTTTATATCCAAAGGAGCAAATTTTAAAATGTTTAAAAATAAACAACTAAGGTTTTAAAAAAGTGGACAAAGACTTCCCATGGAGACTTTAGAAAATGACAAGGTCACTCCAAGACGACTAAAGTGTTCAGACTACAATCTGTCTCCAGCGACTAGAGAATTGCACCTGTTTCTCCTCACCCCAAGGAGAGACAATTCTAACGTATTTAATGCATGTCATTTTCCTCCTCTGCTACTCTAAGGAAGTTTGAGAGTGTCATTTCAGAACTCCAAAAGGCCAATAAAACTGCCCAGGCTTGACCAGAGTGGAGATTCGTATGCAGGGCAACACCATCAAGCTTCAATTAAGGAATGTGCTTAGGTAACCAACCCTGGTTTTAGATTTCCAGAAATAATTCTTTGAGTTCTCAGGCAGAGTCTCCTTAAAAGCCACTAAAGAGCTTTATAAATACCTACTAATTATGGTCCTTCCATTCTCTGTAAGTTCAACCACGTATTTGAGAAGGTATGACTTTGCCATAAAGATAACTTACAAACACAGACCTCTCCAAACACATAGGCCAACTATTTTTTTTGTGGCTTATCCAGGGAAAATACTGTTGCCAACTTCTCATTGATGTTTTATTCTGCTTAAATTCAAATGTTTAAATATATAAGATCTTGGAAAACTCAAGACTACATAGGGTTAGAAAACGTGGCCTTTTCAGTATCCCCATCCACCAGCCAAATTTATATTTAGAAAATATATCCCCCCTTTTGGATTTCCAGAAATAAATTATTTCTAGGCATGATTTTGTTGAAAGCTTCTAATGAGTTTGTAAATTACCAACTTTTCCAAGGAGGGTTCAAATCAGATTAAGACAGAGCTGAGAGAGAGAGTTGAGATTAGTCTCAACCAGACCACCAGGTACTTCCTATCACTAAACCATAGAGGAAGTTGCAGAGAGCTCTGAACAGACACCTGAGTGGGTTGGCGGGGCCGTGGCTCAGGGCCTGACATGCACAGGAAGACGAAGTCTGACAGCTGGGAAGTCTGACATCTATTCCTACTTCCTCCTACTGCATCCTTGACAAGGGTCACCAGGAGTCAGCATTTCCCCTCTTAGAAAGGTTCCTACTCTGCTTCTTACTGACCACCTCAGGTGTTGGAGAAATTTCTGTACTGGGTATAACTGTACCTTCTAGAGATACGCAGACTAAATCTATTATTTCTCTTCCATGAACTTCTTCAAGTATTTAGAGCAGCCTTATCTAGCAGAACTTTCTCCAATGATGGAAATGCACTATATCTGTGCACCGTCCAATATTGGTAACTGATGGTCACATGCAGCTATTGAGCCCATGGAATGCGCTGGTGTAAATGAGGAACTAACTTTTTAAATTTTAATTAATTACATGTAAATAGCAACATGTGGTTAGTGGATGTCATATTGAGTAGTGAAGATTTGAGACATTTTTCATGACCTCCTTACCAAAAAAATCTTCCCTTTTTCAGGTAAACAGCCCTTATTTCTTTAATAGTTTCTCAAACAAAATGGCTTCCAGAACCTTCTTTATATAGTCAGTCCTCTCTGGATATATCCTGAGTTCCCAAATTCCTACAATGTACTAAAGCAGAGAACTCCTGGTGAGGATCTGCCGGAAAAGATCATGGCCTCGTATCTGATCCTGCTCAGATGTTTGATAATCCTCTCCTTAAACCTAACCTGGCCAGTACATTTTTTCACATATGTTGGGCACTCAATGTTTGAAGCTCAAAAGAATAATTCCGGGTATCTTGGCATAATTTGATGAGCTCCTTTTCCTAATTCTTCAGTCTTCTCAAATTTTCTATTTTTTTCTTCCTCCATTATGATTTGTTTTATTAAGCTTTGAGGATCTGTGGCTCTCAAGAACACCAGATATTCCTGATTTAAACTTGTACAAAAACACATGAAAAACTCCAACATAAGTATTTTTAAGGGTAACCAGGGTTATTTGGTCTCCCTCAAGGAGCAGATAAAAAAAAAATTAACCTTCTTAAAAGAAAGTAATTGTTACCTGGGGGAGAATCAATTTCTAGGTCAGCACCTCCCTTCAGAGACTACAAGTGACATTAATCAAAGTGAGAGAAAGTAAAATTCTCTGTAATTGGCCAGGCAGAACCGTCTCTTCCCATTCCGTCAGCCTTAGAAGCCACCCCAGAGGGGTTGCAGGCCTTATTCTATTCACTGAAATGTCATCTATTATACAGTAGACTAAATAGCAAATTACAGTTGCCATATTCTTCTAGACAAGTCGTTAAATAGGTGTTGCATTCCCCCCGCCCCACACACAAAAATACATATGTATAGGTTGAATTTGAGGCATTTAAACAATTTTAGGGATACTCTACCATCTTTAAAGAGACCCCAGATCCCTAAACATTGTAGCTTTGAGTTCCTCTTCTCCTTACTCTAGATTATTATGATCTGTAAACAATACCTGGGAAGCACTAAGAGAGGACTATTTTCAGGAAATTGGGTAAACACACTTGCGAAGACCTTTTTCAAGGTGAATAATAACCCCAGCAGAGCTGAGAATTATTGAATATGTTGTGATTAATAAATTAGATTTCTGAAAGCAGGGCACAACCTCAGAATTATTTTGCTGGACAGAAAGAATTTATTACAAAGCCACCTTGCATGGCTGACAAAGGCCTTTGGCTCACCCCTTGGTAAGCTTTTGTGCATGCGTGGTAAAGCCTTCAAAAACCCAAGGGGAGAAATGGGCTGACTACCATCAACAGAATGCCTAAAAACCCATACCTATAGAATGCCTTTTGTCTCTTCTAATAAGTAATCCTTCACCAAATTTTATGCGCACCAATAATTTGTGTGTGTTCAAGAAAAATAAGTGACCACATTTTCACATGAAGGCACAAACAAGCTGACGTCTCTTGGACCTTGCTAAGCCTCTTAGTAATCTTGAAAAATCCTTAGGCACAGCATTCAGCCTCTTATTCTGTAAGGCCGAGTATTAATTTTAACACAATCAGTAAAAACCCGAAGGCTGTTAAATATATTCACGTGTAGCAGAACCACATGAGGTATAATTAAAATTTAACCAGAAGAAAAATCTGTGAATTCAAGGGAAACATTACCTTCTTAACATTTACCCTTTCAAAGAAATCTTTTACCTAAATGATGATTACTTCTGATTTAGGGTCTCCGTGGGCATTTACCGCTAGGTGCAAGAATGTACCTCCAGTCAATCCTGGGAAATATTACATGAGAACCTGGGAGGGAGGAAGGGAAAGAGAGAAGGAGGGAGGGAGGGAGAGAGGGAGGAAGAGTAGGGGCCAAGTCCCCCTCTTCTTGGAAGTCGTGAGCCTTTTAGACCAGAAAAACAAAGCCACCAAGTGCCTATAAAAATCTGCATGTAATAATAGTTTGACACTTATGAGAAACTAGATCAAAGTGAATCGTTAGGAGAAAAATATCAACGATCTTAGTGATTTCTGCAGTCCCTTTATTTGGAACCGGTGATGGGATGGAGACAAGGACGTCTAACCAAGGCTTCAGGCCACCACACCGCTGGCTTCAATGAGAACAGCTCCTTGTAAAAGTCTGATTTCTAGATCCGTTTCCACACAGGCTTTTATATTTCATAAGATAAAGACAATTTGCAAGCCCCTTAGCTAAATGGCCATCCCCCACCGAATGTATAAGAAAGAGAGCAGGGTTTCACTTACAGTGTTGAGAGTAGGATCGTACTCAGGGACACAGGTTATAGTAAAGCCACCAGAGGCCATTCCTATCTCTAATTATTTGTGTTGCAGTCTAATTGATTTTTAAGAGGTGGCACAGCAGTTGTGTAACATTACTGAGAGTAAACAGTAAACCTGCCGGGAAATGAGAACGCTGATGCACTTTGCTGGAGTCCAAGTGGAATCATAAAAAATTCTCATCGTCAACACGCCTCGATTTATTGTAGTATAAATTCTCCTCCCTCATCCTTCCTTTCCAACCACCGCTTCTTCCTTATACTTCCTGAAAAGGACTCTAGACCACCGCCATGCTAAACTGATACTACCCCCATCATGAACTTGAAAAACAGGTACCAGGCACAGTATTAGTGCAGCAAAAACAAAGATAAAAACGATACACTGACTGCCCTCGAGGATCTGAGGTCTGATAGGAGTGACAGGTACATGAATTTCAGTCCAGAAAGACAAAGGCAAATACGATAAATAAAGAAGTTCGGTGTCAGCGGGGTCAGCCAGGCAGACATGCTGGCTGCTGAAAGCGACAAATCAATCCATGAGGCGTGTCGTGTCCTGGAGAGGCAGGGAGAGCTTGACTCACTGCCTCTGTCTTAGGTCATGACCCTCATTATTTGTTATTAGACAATTCTAACAGCCTCCTAAATGGGTCTCTCTGCCTCCAAACTTCATCTTTTCTAGCCCATTTTCTAAAATACCTGCTTAAAATTTTTCAGCAACACCCAGCCAGCTGCAAAAGCCAACATGGCGTACATGACGTACCGTGTTCTTCATGACCTAAGTCCTGCCCATCTCTCTGGCATCTTTTCCTCTAACCCTAAGGTCACACCGAAGCTCTTGGAGGACCCTGAAGACTCCGTGCTCTCAAATATATCTGGGCCTCTGCACAGGCATTTCCTCTGTCCAGAAAAACTTCCTTGTCTCAATCTGGCTAATTCCCATTCTTTCCTGGAGACTTAGTTCCCCTACAAAGTTTTCTGGACAGACCCTATGCTGGATTAGCCACCCTGCCCTGGTGTCCCCAGAATACCCTGGGCTCAGTTGTATTAGAGCATTTGTCACTGTGAGCTTCTCAGTATAACTCCCCAACTCAGACTGTGAATTCCTTAAGGAAGTACCTTGTTTGTATCACCAAAGGTCATTACAACACCTGGCACATAATAGGGACCCAATGAATTCTTTCAGCTCAATAAAGTATTGACCCAGAGAGTCCATGACACAGGAGGGAAAAATCAGTAAAGGGAAAAGGAAAGTATGTTCAATCTTTTTCTGTCACTTCTGGCTGGGGAACTTAATTGCTCTGAAATTCAGGCTTCCCACTTGACAGTGATGATTAAGAGGGTACACAGGGGTGTGGAACGTATGTTGAGTCCTTTGGCTTAGCATTCAATGGCTGTGTGATTTGGGGAAAGTCACGTAGACCCTGATGACTCAGTCTCCACGTCTGATAATGGGAGAATAATAGTCTAGTGGATTGTAAATACTACTGAGCCACAAGCACCATGGTGCGGGCACAGGCACTCAGTGTCTTCAAATCCCCAGGCACACTCTAGTGGGAATTAGGAAATACATGTTGGATGACAGGATGTGAGAATCCTGGAACCTTCTCGTAAGCAGGTTTTCAATTGGGTACAACATGAGCTCCTTCTTTAACAAACTTCTCCAAAGAAATACCCATTGAGCACTCTAATTGCATTTGCTGCAAGCTGGCCATGGGCACTGACCCAACATGCAACTACTCGGTAAATCTAACCACCTAACATACTTGCAAATTTGGCTTTGTCCCCCACTAGCCCTGGATTTCCCATTTGCTCTATTAGCCAAAAAAAGCACAAGAATACATTGCTTCCTCCCCTAGCAGGACCAGGAAGCTCACCTACACATAATGTAAGATCTTTTTTTTTTTTTAAATATATTTTATTGATTTTTTACAGAGAGGAAGGGAGAGAGATAGAGAGTTAGAAACATCGATGAGAGAGAAACATCGATCAGCTGCCTCCTGCACATCTCCCACTGGGGATGTGCCTGCAACCCAGGTACATGCCCTTGACCGGAATCGAACCTGGGAACTTTCAGTCCGCAGGCCGACGCTCTATCCACTGAGCCAAACCGGTTTTGGCCATAATGTAAGATCTTAATTACCTTGATAAGACACTAAATCAGTCCTTGGAAATAATAATACTCTATAGCACTCCACTGTAATAAAACCCAAAGCATAAAAAGTGTTATCTAAAAAAACCAAACTTGTCATTTGAAGATATGAAGATAATTTTTCTAGGTTGGCAGGTGGACAAGGAACACAGATGGCGAGGGATTGAGCTAACAAATGGACATGATGAAAAATACCTATTATATACTAGCTAGCCAAAGGTACAATGCTTTAATGAGGTGATGAGGAAAGGTGGGGGAATTCTAATTCAACGAACATTTACTGAGTGGCTACTAGGTGCCGGGCACAGAGCTATCTCCTTTAATCGTGACATGTGTTACTCATACCATCCCTTTGTGGTGTTACTATTTTTAGATTCCATGTGACAACATAGCTGGGATTTAAGTAAAACCCTCAATAATGATGAAGTTCCAAACCTTGATAGATGGCAAGAGCTCCAAGAAGCTGTTGTTTCCAAGCTTGGTCTGGGTGCCCCATCACCCACATTCTCTCATTCATTATATGTATTAACAAGGCGGTAAGCCAAAGTTATAAAGTACTTTTCCTTTAAAACAAATAAGGAATATGCCTGTAAAATATTCAAAATCATTCAGTGTAGACACATCACCAGACCCGAAGAAAATAGAGTGAGCTCTCTTAGAAGAAGTGAGAAAGGGGGATAATATTGCCGTGTATCCACTATCTGGTGCATAGCTCTGCTTCTTGTCGGGTTGAATTAATGTGTTTTCAAGAAAGATGCGAGTGGCATTTCTAGACCACTAAACCCTGATAGGCCATTAATGGTGCTAACGGTGCTTGGTGCTCCATGATGCTGAGCAATCACCTTCAGGAAATGGACCCCCTGGAACATCCTGTTGTATAATTTATTAAGAAGCCAACCACAGATATGCTTACCTCTTCAGAAGCTGGAAGGACCAAGCTGACCATTTAACAAACACTTACACTCTCCTATTTCTGCTGAAAGCTGATGTTTCTGTTCTATAACTCTACTCTGGTATCTGTTATCAGCAGGTCTTTGGGTTGGAATTCTTTTGTCTCTGAAATCAAATCCTCCAACACATGACAGAATGGGGATGAACTACCATTAAGTGAGCACTACTGAGTCCCTGTGTGTTCCTCACCCACACAAAGCTAGGTCTGGGGAGGCCAAGGCTAATTAAAAATAACCAAACTACAGAGTGTCACAGGATCCTATTGATTTAATGCATGCTTGTGTATGAAAGCACACAGCATTAATATTTACATTTGTTGTCAGGGACGGAGGGCAACTATTTGTAATCACATTTTAAGAGCACAGCTACCACAGAGCCACCTATTTCCTCTCCCTTTAAAGTATAGGCAATGGAAGGAGGCAACTTACCTCCCATCTCTACCTCACCTACAGCCCTGCTTCAGGAATAATCCAGGTTAATAGTAATTGACTCTGAGTGAGTAAGAAATAACGAGTTCATCGTTCAACATGACTTGCTGTCGGTATATCATCTAGAAAACGGTTGGCCCAACAGGTGATGAGTTAGTGATGAGATAAAATATTAAACCCATTTTTATTAAACCCATTTTTATTAATCCCCTTAAGCAGCATCTGATGTCTTTACGGATCTCCAACAAGCAATTCCCCTTTTGCTTCAGCTGGCTTTTTGTTAAAAGCAACCTGCTGGGGCAAAGGGAAAAACACTTTGGTGATAATATAAGATAATGGAGTGAAAGGTCTTAACACTGCATCTGCCATAAAATTGGCATTGAAATATGTTTTCTCCTTTCTCTAGTCTCTCACCTTGCATGTAGATTGTTGTTTTATTTACTTTGCTAATGCAAGTGAAATGGATGGGAAGGGGAAGACTTACAAAGCATTTGTGTGGGCTAGCAAACTTAGGCATTTGTTTTACGCAGAGAGCAAGTTTAGAAGCCACTGGAGTTACCATCATGGATTTTCCAAGCTATGTCTGTATATGTGTGATTCAATTCAACAGAGATTTATAAGCACGTATGCCATGCCAGAACTGTTCTGGGGTCATAACAATAAAGAAAAATGAACCCTGCCCCATGTGCTCACAAAACCCAGGGGAGCAGCTTCCAGATGTACATGTGGAGGAAAGCAGGAGGAGGGAGAGGATGAGTAAATGCCTATTCTCCAGGACATGAGTTTAATTAATATAATTAAAGCATAATGAGACTAATTGTAGCATGTAAATATTGTCAATTAACCCACAAATGTCGGATTGATTTTCCCACAGATTTAAATATCACAGCTTTTTCCATTATTGAAGGAAGGCCAAGGCAGCATCAACAAGAAAGTCAAGTTCTTTTCATATTTTTTTTATGGGAAAGTCAATATATATTCCCGCCCCTAGAAATCCCTGTATGAGGTAGATAGTACATTTCAAAGCAAGGCAACAAAACTCATCATTTATGTGCAGAGTAACATCCAATCCAAAAGCTAAAATGGCCCATTGCTCATGTCATGGCAAAAGAGCAAATGCGGGCAACAGCAAAGCAGCACAATGAATGCCTCCATTAATTAGGATCAAGTGACTTCCACTGCAAATCATAATCACTGGCCAGAGGTGAAGTTTCATTATGATCATTAGTGCCTATCAGGAAATTATGATATACTAAAATTTAAATTTCATCTCCTCACATCTCTCACCGGGACCTAAATTAAGTCAAGTGTTCATGTAATAGTTTTAACACGTGACCCTATCACTCCTTTTTCAACATTTTAGAAGATTTTTTTAGCATCTCCCTGCTGATCAAGATGACCAGGAGCAAAGCTACATAGGATGTAGCCAGTCCCCAAATTCTACAGGTAAATACAGTTCAGGGATGAAGAGTGGAAGGCAGAATGACAGGCAAGGCCAGATCCTGGAAGGCAACTATCCTTGAAGATGAAAAATAGTTATGATCACTGAGTAATCTCACCTGAAGTACATTAAAAGTTGGTAATGTCCACTTATGTGGTTAAGGATTTGGGAGGCAGGAATGACACAGAGGTACAGCTTCTTGGAAGGCAAAGGTCATACCTTTTGAACCTTAATACCTTCTCCTCAGAGAGGAACTCCGTCTTAGCAAGGTACCTTACAGATAGCAAACATTCAATAAATGTTGAATTACATCACTCAATGCATGATTTCTTCTGCCTAAAAATCTCTTTGCTTAGAAATCTCCTGAGTTAAATACCTAATTTAATTGCTTACAAGTTTTATCTTCTACAAAATACTAGAACACAGCTCAGTCAAGTTTTTGCCATTTTATGACAAAGAATGCCTTCCCTCCCATTTCTAATAACACATTCCTCATTTCTGTTTAAGTTCTCACCAGAATTGCCCTTAATGTTGGTATTTCTAGCCTGCACCTCAACACGCTCCTAGCCTCTACCCATTACCTGGTTCCAGAGATACCAACACATTTTTATTTTTATTTTTTTTTAAATATATTTTATTGATTTTTTACAGAGAGGAAGGGAGAGGGACAGAGAGTTAGAAACATCGATGAGAGAGAAACATCGATCAGCTGCCTCCTGCACACTCCCCACTGGGGATGTGCCCGCAACCAAGGTACATGCCCTTGACCGGAATCGAACCTGGGACCCTCCAGTCTGCAGACCGATGCTCTATCCACTGAGCCAAACCAGTTAGGGCCCAACACATTTTTAGACATTTGATCTGGCAGCACCCCATTTCTCAGTATTAAAATCTGTACTGGTTTTGATCAGGGTTCTCATGAAAAACAGAACAAGTAGGATATGTGTATTATGAGAAAAGGATTTATTATAAAGCATTGTTGAGGCTGATACGTTTCAAAGTCAACAAGCTGGAGACCCAGGAGAGCCTATATGTAGTTCTAGTCAGAGTCTGAAGGCCTGAGACCCAAGAGATCTGATGGTATAAGTTCCAGTCTGAAAGCTGACTGGTTTGAGACCTGAGAAGAGCCCATTTTCAGTTCTAGTCCAAAGGCAGGAAAAGACCAATGTCTCAGCTTAACAGAGGAACTCCTCGGTCTTTTTGTTCTATTCAGACCTTCAACTGATTGATGCCACCCACATTGGGGAGGGCAATCTGTTTTATTCAGTCTACTGACTCAAAGGTTAATTTCATCCCCAAACACCTCCATCCACAGAGACACCCAGAATGATGTTTGACCAATTATCTAGGCGCCCAGTGGTCCAGCCAAGTTGATGTATAAAATTCAGCGTCATAAATTCTCTTGTAAAACTGACATTCTTGGCTTCCCATCATAAGCCCCATACCTAGAGTTGTTTGTCCAGTGATTAAAATTAATTTGCATTGTGCCATCAGGACCATCTGCTCTGTGAATAACAGCATACATGTGTGAGATGGATGGCCAGGGTTTCACAGGGGCCATGCGCCATTTTTCTCTGAGTAGTTAACAGGGTCCTTATGAGGTCCAAGCATGAAATGTTGGTTTCATATTAATATACTATATTCTTATCGACTGGCTCCCTAACCAACACTTTTTTTCTACTTTGTAGTTCTTCTCAGATAAAACACTAATTACATGTACAGAGCACATTGCTAGGTGTTACAAATGTTACAAAAATAAATAGCTGAGTCTCAAGCTTTAAAGGACTTCAAGTTTACCAAGGGAGAGAAATGTACATAACTAATTACAACTCAAATCAAAGTGAAATGACTCTAAGAGAAAACAAAAATGTTTAAGTAGCATGTTAAAAGGCAATGCAAGATTGGTTCTATAGGGTGCATACAAACAGCTTCTTTAAAGATGTGGGTATTGGAGCCTGGTCTTATACACCTATATACGTGTGTGTGTGTGTGTGTGTGTGTGTGTGTGTGTGTGTGTGTATTATGTGCACATATGAAAATATACATAAACTTGTACAAAATCTTATAAACACTCTACTACATGGATATGATTCAGATAGAATTAAAAGTAATAGGTTATCTGCCAAAAGCTCCACATCTCTATTTATGTGAAGAATTTCTATGAGATGTCATTCAGGTCACCACTGCATCTCCCTGGAGGATTTGAATTAGGCCAGAGTTTGTCAAATCATGGCTTTAAGCCAGGAGCCCTTTAATCAAGGAACATTTTAGAGAGAAGTGCAATATGTAAAATAAATAAAGGGGGGCTGCTTAGATGTGAAGGGAAAGGAGCTCCATTACCCCTGCCCCTTCCGACCACTTGCCAAAGACCCTTGGGACCACAGAGCCCAGGGTGGAAACCCTTTGAGATGATCGCCAAGTCCCTTCCTGCTGTCACTGCCTGTGATGCAAGCCTATGTCTGTATGGCGCACCTGTTCCCCACAGCACTGTGTGATCGGGAAGGAACAGCTTGTTGTGTGAGACTTGGAGTCCTTCCCGAAAACACGTGAGAAGAAGGAAAGCAAAGCAATTAAGTGCCCTCACAGAAGAAAGGCTTTTAGAACAGGGAGCAATGTTGAGAAAGACATCATAGAACATGGGCTGGGAAAGACACTGATCAGCAATGAAGGGATAGACCAAGTCATTTATTTTTATTTAAGCACTAGAGGCCTGGTGCATGAAATTTGTACGGAGGGGGGCGGGGGAGCAGGTCCCTCAGCCTGGCCTGCACCCTCTCGCAATCTGGGACCCCTCAGGGGATCCCTGCGGGATCGGGCCTAAACCAGCAGTCTGACATCGCTCTCACAATTTGGGACCTCTGGTTCCTAACAGCTCGCCTGCCTGCCTGCCTCATCGCCCCTAACCACTCTCCTGCCTGCCTGATCACCCCTAACCTCCTCTGCCATGGCCCCCACTGTGGTGGCTTCATCCAGAAGAATGTCTGGAATGATGTCTGGAAGGTCACTCGGCTGTCCGGTCTAATTAGCATATTACCCTTTTATTATTATAGATTTGGATCAGGTGTTGAGTATAGAACCCAGAGACTAACTGCTGACTTTGAAGTGGGCTCCAGAGACGGCAGGCATCTCACCCCTCCTAGGGCTCTGCTAGCTTGGCCTTGGCAAAGCGGGCTCCTGAGGGACTTGAGGGCACCATCTCTGGGCTAATGCAGCAGGCCCAACAGCAAGCCAAGCAGAGAACAATGCCACTCCCAAATCAGTGATGCACGAGGAGCCAAACCACAATAACAGCCTTTCATGGGAAGAAAGGGATAATGGGCTTTGCTGGTTAGCATCCATGGACAGATCAAAGCCCACTTTCTAGAGCTTATTCCAAATGCCTCTTCTATCTCTTTCGAGCCTCCTGGCCTCCAGTAGCCGTGTTCAGTATCTCTTCTTTCATGCACAATGAGGTCATTTCAGACCCAGCAAGAGAGAGGCAGCTCCCTGCCTTCTAACACCTGCCAAAGTGACCTTCTTGCTCACTCAAAGGGCTGTTCAAAATCAGTCTTTCTGGTCCCCATCAGACAGACCCATGTGCTATCTGTTCTGGAAGTCAGCCCGGCCCTCTCTCTGATCACAGCACTGCCAGCCTTTGGACAGTGGTGACTCTTGAGCCCCAGGAGCTCCAGTTAAGTGAGGACGTGCTGTCTTCCCCCTCAAAGTGCTCTCAGTCTGATGTGTCCAGGTGCCTCGTGTGGGACTTTCTTTAATCCTGAGCCAAGACACAACTATAACAGCTAAAAGTATATGTTTCCATCAGCCCAACAATGAGGTAAAAAGCTTTGTTCTCTGAACAAAAGTCCCACCACACTGTAGAGTGAAGTGAGCCCTGGCTTTGAGAATCAGGAACTAGGTTGGAGTCCCAGCTCTGCCATTCACTTGACAGGTGACTTTAAGAAGTCCCACTGCCTCCCTAACCTTCAGCTGCATCAACTGGGGCTTAGAAGACTAATTCCCCAAACCAGTAAGCATTTATTGAGTGTCTGCCCACTGTGTGCCAGGATTCATGCCAAATGCCCAGGATATTCTGGTGAGCAGATCAGATTTGGCCTTTGCCTCACACAGCTCACAGTCTGGGGGGAGAGGCGGGGGGGAAGGCGGGACAGAAACTGAAGCAGTCAACAAACAAATATGTAATTACAAATCAGAAGTCCTCAGGAGGGTTAGAAACACTGTGTTCAGGAAAAAAGCAAGATGGGTGGGGTGGGCTTCGTCCAGCTGAGGAGTAAAGAAAGCGTCTCTGAGGGAGGCGTGTCTGAGGCATAAGGAAAAGCAGCTAAGGAAACAGTGGAGGCGGGGTCTCAAGGCCAAAGGAGCATCACTGGCAAAGGCCCAGAGAGATGGATGGGCTCAGCTTATTCAAAAGAACACAAAAGGCCCTGGCCGGTATGGCTCAGTGACTACAGCGATCAAAGGCATGTACCTGGGTTGCAGGTTCAATCTCTGGCCCCAGTCAGGGCACATGTGGGAGGCAACCAATTGATGTGTCTCTCTCACATCAATGTTTCTCTCTCATCTCCCTCTCTCTCCCCACCCCCTTCCCTTTCACTCTCTCTAAAATCAAGGGGAAAAGTATCCTAGGGTGAGGATTAACAGCAGGTGTTTGGAGCTGGGAGCTTGAGGAGCCAGGGGACACTGTGAGACAGAAGGCTGGAGAGGTGGCGGGTCATGTGAGGGTAACATCTAGAAAGCCCAAGCATCATGCTGAGCATGTAGCAGGCCCAGGCTCTCCATTAATGTGGGCTCCACAGGAATGCAGTGTTTGGTCGGTAGAGTACATTTTCATTTATAATCTAAGTGATTTCTAAGAACTCTTCTACTTCAATGATTCTTATCCACAAATTGCTGAGGGGAAAATATCTAAGAGTTCCTCGTCATTTGTAAACCGCAAAATTAACAGAACCCTTGTGGTTAGGGAAGTCCACCTTAGAGACACTATCCCATCTACCTAAGGTGAGATGCCCTATTTAAATGCTGTTTGGACAAACATGCTTGGCCCAAGGGAAGCCATAAAGGCTCCGACAGCTATAAACATTCTGCAAGGTTAAGCTCATTTCATGGTTCCCTTTCTTTCTTGAGCAAACATATGCCTCACACATTAAGCAAAAATGGCAGAGTTTCTTAAATTCAAAGTCAACGGCAATTTAGAACATTCCAGGCACAATTATGCCATTTGTTTATGCTCAAAAGCATTAACTTTCACAACTACATCTTAACTGAGCGGCATGTCGTCTTTTGGGACCCATGCCCGAGTTCCAACATTTCTGTCCTGCGCTGGCTCTCCTCGGGCAATCAAGCATGAACGTGAGGCCCCTGACAGAGCCGGATTAAGAACCACTACACTGTTCATTTTTCCAGATAGAAAGAGCAAGGGGTGTGGAGTGAGACAGAGCTAGATCAACACCCGGCCTGCCATTGAGTGGCCACAGGAAGTTTTGCTCCTTTCTGGCCTCAGTTTCCTTTTCTGTCAAAAAGAGATAACACCTACCTGGCAGGGCCTTTGTGGCTTAAAAGAGATCATATTAGGTGGGGGTGGCGGGGCAGGGAAGAGATCAACCAAAAATCTTGTATGCATATTTGCATAGCCCATGGACACAGACAATAGGGTGGTGAAGGCCTGGGGCGGCGGGGAGGGGGGCGCGGTAAAGGGATGGGCTAGAAGGAGTTAATGGGGGGAAATGGGGACATATGTAATACTTTCAACAATAAAGATTTAAAAATTAATCAAATTTTTAAAAAGAGAGATCACATCTAAAGGCCCAAGCCCAGTGTATGGAGCATAATAGGCACAAAAATAACAAAAAGCTTGGTTTAGAAGGTGTTCCAAGTCTGAGATGGAGCAAAGCCCTTGCTGGCAGGACCCGTCCCCCAGAAGCCTGGCCACCGAGAGAGATGGCAAATAGAGAGAATTAGAAGTCTCCATGAGAGACCAAGCCCGCTGAGCTCACCAGTGTCAGAACCCCTTAAGTCCCCCAGGGGACCCTCAAATCTCCCAGGGGACTGCGGCCTCCTGGCGAACAAGAGGACCAAGGGCTCATGGGTGGGCAAGGGCACTGTCCCTCCTCCCAGGGGCCAGGGCATCCACAGAGCACAGACTCAATCTGACCTGGCAGAACTAGTCAAAGAAGTATTTACCTTTAAGACCCTAAAAAGTGACCAATTCCCCTCGCCCTGTGTCAGAGAAACATAATTTTGGGGAGACTTCTCAGGTTTTGTTGCCACCCAGGTTCACATCATTTTGGGCAGATAGATCCAGTTTGCTATTCCTGTCTTTCTGACCAATACTCTTGTCTAAATTCTGTCCACAGACCCAAGCCATCCTGGCTAAAGTCAGCCGATTCTCTTTTGTCTCTTGTAAATTTTCTGTCTAACATTTCAATTCTTCTTCGAGGAGACAGATGAGTCAGCATTAGGTAATATTTTAATATCCCTAGCTATCAAAGGGTTTATCTAGCTAAAAACAAATTGAGAGCAATGTGTATCTACTGGTATAATGTGTCTGACATTCTTGATAAGTCTTACCACACAGATAAAATAACCAAGGATCAAAAAGCATGTTATTCTGGAAACATGCTGCCTCTCATTTATATGATTCTATGTTAAATAGGAAAGATTCAGCAAATGACTAATTATAAGAAAAAACGAGCCTTTATATTTGGAATCCACACATGAACATAAAATCCACAAACCTTATTTCATACAATACAATCGATTCCTCCTCCCAATATCAATTTCTTGTCAAGTCAGAGTGAGAATTGTTTTACTTCATTTCACAGAATAATAAAAATGGAAGGAGGAGCCCCTCGATTTATAAAGGAGGAAATAAAAGCTCAGAGAACGACTTGCCTCAGATCATTCCTCTAGTCCAAGAGGGGGAGGAACGGTGAGTGCTGATTCCAGCATGGTCAGCGCCAAGGGGAAGGAAAGGGACCTGGATAATCCACAACTCCCTAGCCTGGATCTGTGGGGCAGACCTTTCCCCACAGCAGCTACGAGCAGAATGAGGAGGAATATGTCTGGGAGACCTAGAGACAAGAGTGGCAATGGGTAGCTGTCCACCAGCCATTGCCAGCGACTACTGAGTGCTCGTCCACCCGGGGCTGGCCTACCATGGTGCAAGATGCACCTCGCATCAGCTTATACACATACGAGTTCAGGGAACTGAGCTATTGTCCTTAGCCCTAGCTTTAGTATTATGACAATGCCTGGGAGAGGAAGTGGTAACTCAAACAATGTACATTTTTATCTGATGCTGAAAGATTTCTGGGGCTCACCCAAAGCCTACCCTTTGCAATTTCTTTCTCTTGAAAAGCCTGTGCTCTTTATTCATGTTGCCCTCACCGCACCTGGACACAAATGTTTCATGATGAAGAAGGAGGTAAAGGTACCAACGCTGGGAAGCTCAGAAAGCTCCTCTCAAGAACATCATCTAAATCTGCCTCCAAATTGGTCCACAGCCCAGGCCAGTGACGTCACCAGCCACAGGCAAAGGCACCACTGAGAGTGGGAAGGGGAGGGGGAGAGAGGGAGGGAAAGAACTACAGGAAGCAGGGATAGAAACTGCAGCAAGGGGACCAAGACTTTGACTCTCTGACAATGTTTTTGTTTGTTTGTTAAATATATTTTATTGATTTTTTTACAGAGAGGGATAGAGAGTGAGAAACATCCATGAGAGAGAAACATCAATCAGCTGCCTCCTGCACACACTCTACTGGGGATGTGGCCGCAACCAAGGTACATGCCCTTGACCGGAATCGAACCTGGGACCCCTCAGTCCACAGGCTGATGCTCTATCCACTGAGCCAAACCGGTTAGGGCTCTGACACAATGTTTTAAACAAAGCTGTAAAGCCGATGCTTTCACATGCCTCTCATTATCCACTGTGAGCTTCTAAACAGAGTTGATGTTCCCTCCTAAATAATACCACCTCTGGGGTGGCCAATGTCTCCACTAAAGGTGTGAGCACTGCGGCCATGGCTATAGTCAGCAGCTGAGGAAAAGAGGGAAGTTGTTGTCTGTGAGTTTTCAAGGATATGACCTTGACCATATGCTCCCTTTTTAGACTGGGAACTAAACATAAGACCTAGAGCAGGTAAGGAAAGGGTATTGAGAGTGGCCAGAGAGCTGGAAGCTGCTCCGTTAGCACCATGGACAGCAAGCACAGCCTCACTAAGCCTCATGGGATGTTCAGAGTCCCCTGCCCTCTCCACCTACCTGCTGCTTTTCCATAACAGAGCCCCATGACTCAGCTGGGAATGCTGGCCATGCTTCCACATGTGGTCTAGGGGGCTGGGCTCTGCTGTAATCTATTTTCCCCTTCGTACTTTCTCTTTCAGTGATTCACTCCACCTGCCAGTGCTTGAACTGCTGTTGGATAATTCATTTATTTTCAAAGAATAATCTCACAAGCTTTTTTTAAAAAAAATCAGGCAATTAACTTACTCTTAATCTAATATACCAGTTGGCTGGCAGGTGATCTGCCCCAGACAATGTGCTGATATTCTGAAATCCTGTTAGCCTCTTCCTCTGCATGCCACTTCACCCTCATCAAGACCCTTGCAGTGTTCTTCCTACTGAATCTCGAGTTCTCAACTGAGCTAGCTATAGAGCAAGAGTTCCAAACCCTTTGGGCAGCTACCCTCAAAAAAACCTATTTTCCACATTTAGCTAGAGTCAAAGTTTTTCACTGAACTCTTTCTTAGCATGAGTACCAACCACTCTTTAGAGAGACTTTCTGAGAGGGATGTTTCACATAGCTTTCACAAACCAGACCCTGGCTCCTATTTCTCCAAGGGAGTGAGAAATGGCTACTCAAACATCCCCTCTGATGCTTCTTTGTTCTTTGACTGGGTAGGAGTATAAAATGGTGCAAATGCTTTGGGAAATAATTTGGCAGTTCCTCAAAATGCTAAACACAGAGTTCCCATATAACCCAGCAATTCCACTGCTTAGGCATATACCCAAAAGAAATGGAAACATATGTCTACTCAAGAACTTACACATGAATGTTCATAGCAGCACTATTCATAGTAGCAAAAGTGGAAACAGCTTGTATGTCCATTAACTGATGTACGGATAAATAAAATGTGGTATATCCATACAATGGAATATTATTCAGCCATAAAAAGAAATGAAGCACTGATACATGCTACAACATGGATGATCCTTGAAAAAACTATTCTAAATGAAATAAGCCAGTCAGAGAAGCCACATACTGTATTTGTTAATTCATATGAAATGTCCAGAATAGGCAAATTATATAGAGAGAAAGAGAAAGTAGATTAATGGTAGCCCTGTTCATCTAATTAGAGCTAGGAGATGTGTGGAGAAATAGAAAGTAATTGAGTAGGTATGGGTTTTTTTGGGGGGCGGGGGTATGAAAATGTTCTAAGGTTGATAGTGGTGATAATTTCACAACTCAGTGAATATACTAAAAATGAGTGAATTGTGTAGGATGCAAGTTTTATTTCAATTAAGCATATATACATAATGTATACACATACATGTATACATATACATATATCCTATATAATAAAACCCTAATATGCAAATAGACTGAACGGAATGACCGGTCGCTAGATGCTCAATGCAGGAGCTGCCCCCTGGTGGTCAGTGCACTTCCACAGGGGGAGCACTGCTCAGCCAGAAGCCAGGCTCAGGCAGGGAGCCTCTCCCGCCTATGTGGCAGCGCTAAGGACAGGGCAGGCAGACATCTTCCGAGGGGTCCCGGACTGCAAGAGGGTGCAGGCTGGGCTGAAGGACGCCCCCCCCCCCACCCTCAGTGCACAATGTCATGCACCGGGCCTCTAGTGTATATATAAGTATAAATGTCATGTAAAACCCAGGCAATGTCAAGAGCGAAATTAACCACAGATGCTCTGCTTCAGTGTGGTATATGTGTGTGCCAGAGGTAGACTGACTGAAAAGCAACTCGGTGATTTTTTTAAAAAACAACTTCATTGAGATATAATTGACATGTGATAAAATGTTCCCACTTGAAGTTTACAGTTTAATGAGTCTTGACAAATGTAAACACTAACACAATAAAGATATAGAACATTTTTATTGCCCCCAAAGTTCCCTTGTACATCTTCTTCTGTGCCCCAGTGCCCAGCCCAGGCAACCATTCACCTGCTTTATGTCATTACAAGTTAGTTTTGCCTTTTCTGTAATTTAATTTAAATAATACAGTGAGCATTATTCTGAGTCTATCTTTCCTGACAAAAAATTCAGTCTAATATATTTTATATTCAACCATGTTGTTATGTGTATCTCTAGTTTATTGCTTTGTTCTTGCTGATAGTATTACACCATATGAATATATGACTACAATTTGTTTATCCATTCATATGCTGAACATTTGGGATTTTCCTGATTTGGGTTATATGAACATTAATGTATATGTTTTTGTGTGGACATACGTTGTCATTGCTGTGTAGTAAATGCATAGGAGTAAAAACACTGGGTTTTATGGTAAGTGTATGCTCAACTTTATAAGAAACTGTCCAGCTGATTTCCAAAATGTTAATGCCATTTTACACAGCCACCAGCAATACATAAGGTTGTGTCTTTCTAATTTTAGCCATCCTTAGTCGGTATCTCATTGTGGTTTTAAATTGCATTTTCTTGATAACTAATTAAATTGAGCATCTTTTCATGTGCTTTTTGGCCATTCATACACTTCCTTTGTAAAAATGTCTGACCAAATATTTTGCCTATTGAAAAAAAATTGAATTGATTCTTTATTACTGAGTTGTATGAGTCCTTTATTCTGAATTCAAATATCTTATCAGCCATTTTATCCTAGTCTGTGGCTAGAAATTTCATTTTCTTAATGGTGTTTTTCTTAATAGTGTTTCTGATGAAGCCCAATGTGTTTATTTTTTTTCTTTTATGTTTCAAACTTTTTGTGTCCTAATAATCTCTGCCTACCCCAAAGTTGTAAAGTTTTCCTATGACTTCTAGAAGTCGTATAGGTTTCATTTTTATCTATTTCAAGTTAACTTTTGTGTCTAGTTTGAAGCAAGCGTGGAGGATCATCTTTGAACCTTTTATTCTTTTGTATTTACCCATGCACAATATCAAGTTTTCCAGCACCATTTATTGAAAAGTCTATTTCCCCACTAACTTACTTCCTAAGCACCCTGCCAAAACCACAGGATCACCATATTTCCCTTTCATAGCCACACCTACGCCTCTTCTGCTCTCCTCCCACCCTCCCTTCCTTAACTTCCAGCAACCACTAGTCTGTTCTCCATGTCTATAATTCTGTCTTTTCAAGAATGTTGCATGTAATGAGGTCATAAAGTATATAACCTCTTGGGGTTGGCTTTTTATTCTTTCGTATTTACATATACACAATGCTCTTGCTTCATTGGCGGAGCTCATTGGTACTATTGGTTATACATTGTAAGAACTTAGATTCCAGATCTGCTGGTGAAGAATTTTGTCAGTTTTTGTTTCTCAGAAAAAGTTTGTATTTCATATTTATTTTTTAAAGGATATTTTTATTGTATATAGAGTTCTATGTTAATAGTTCCTTTTGTTTCTGTTTCAGCATTTTGAAGATATCTTTTCATTTTCTTCTGGCTTAACGTTTTTAACAAGAAGTATGTGGACATAGTTATCATTTTTCCTCTATGTAATGTGTCTCTATCTATATGTAATATTTTTCTGTCTGTTCTTAAAATTTTCTCTTTATAAACTGTTCTGAGTACTTTGATCATGAATTACTCTGGGGTGATTTCCTTTTGTTTGTATCTTGCTTGGGGACTGTTGAGTTGCTTGGATATGTGAGTTTGTAGTTTTCACAAAATTTGGAAGGTTTTTAGCTATTATTCCTCTTCTTTTTTTTTTTTTTACCCGCCTCCCTTTCTGGGATTCCAATTACATGCATATTTGTAATAGCTGTTTTAAAGGCCTCATCTGTTAATTTATCTTCTCTGACATTTTTGACATTTTGGGTCTGTTTCTATTAACTGACCTTTCTCCTAATTATCTCACCATTAAAGCTAACATTTATTAGGCATTTACTGTGGTCCAGGCCCAGTACTTTACATGAATTATCTTCTTTAACCCTTCAAATAGCCCTAAGAGATGCATAGAACGTATTATCCCTATTCCGAGGTGTGACCAGAAGCTCAAAGGGGTAAGTGGCAGAACTGGTACCAGAATCCAAAGGCAGTGTTATTCATCCTTTCATCCTTTTAAAAAAAATTTTTAAATTTAATGTGACTTTTGGGGGAGTCTCTTTGGGAGCCTTTGATGGTCAACAAGGATCCTCCATTCTGGCTGGTTAGAACTCAAGCTTCTACTAGCCCTACACTGTCTCTGGGCATCACTCCACCTACAGGCACCTGGTCATTCTTTTTAACCCTACGGTTAGTACTCCGCTGTGGAGGCAAGAGGGCCTCTATGCAGATGCTGAGCATTCTCTGCACAGCACATTCCAGCCACTTCAGCCTCTCCAAGTTCCAATTTCTATCTCCTCAAATCAGCGATACCACCAAGCCCTGCTTGGGTCTGTGTTGTGGCCCAGAAATTGCCTCTAGGCACAAACCTGGTACTACCCTAGGGCTTATCTCATTTGTTTCCCTTCTCCGAAGGGTCCTAGAACAGTGATGGCGAACCTTTTGAGCTCGGCGTGTCAGCATTTTGAAAAACCCTAACTTAACTCTGGTGCCGTGTCACATATAGAAATTTTTTGATATTTGCAACCATAGTAAAACAAAGACTTATATTTTTGATATTTATTTTATATATTTAAATGCCATTTAACAAAGAAAAATCAACCAAAAAAATGAGTTCGTGTGTCACCTCTGACACGCGTGTCATAGGTTCGCCATCACTGTCCTAGAACTATACTGCCCTTGTGTAATATCTACAGAGCTATTTCATAGATTTTGTCTGGTTTTCTGGTTGTTTGCAGCAGGAGAGCAAGTCTAGTCCCAGTTGCTCTCTCACATCCGGAAGCAGAAGTAAGTAATGCCATGAGAAGACCCAGTGCTGCCTCTCCCCCCCACCTCACCCCCAACGCTGTCTCTGTTGTATTCAATATCCAAGACTTGATTTAGTCTGCTGGTTTGCTCTTAACCCACAACAGTCCCCGGCACCAGGAAAAGCACGGGGTGTTCTCCCAGCCAGGTTCTCGGCTCCCTTTCCCATTATGAGCAATGTCACCCAGCCACCCTCCCCCAACGCCTATTTTAAATATATACCAGCCTATTAGTCGGTTAGCTTTGCCTCCAATGTTCTTATCCTGGTTTCAGCATCTTACTAGTCATTATATGCCTCATTAGTGTACATGTCGAGTCTCAAATCTGAGCTCCTTTTCTTTCTCAGTATCTGCTGTCATGTTGCAGATCTCTGACAGAGGGGGATGAGAAGCTGTCCATTACAGAGTGACCCTTTCTAACATCACCCTCACACTCAATGATATTTATACATCCTTCCTACTGCCTTTTTCTCTCCCTGCTCAGCACCAATACACTTCACAGTTGTGAGATCATTAGGCTTCAGGGTACATAATCATCTCCACTTCAACTCATCACTCCTCCACGCCCATCCTTCTTTAGGATGAATCACACTGCCTTTGGATTCTGGTACCATTTCTGCCACTTATTAACTGGGTAGCTCTAAGCAACCTACTTACTCCCTTTGAGATTCTGCTCCCACTTTGAAATAGGGATTAACACATTCTGTGAATCTCTTAGGGTCATTTTAAGGGCCACAGGAAATGCTTAATAAATGTTAGCTATGATGATTAAAGTTAGCCCTTCCATCTACATTATATACCATCTTCTACCTGACGTGATGATTACAATCATTCCCTAACTACCGGTCAAACAACTTCAATCTCCCTTCCCTTCTGTTCCTAAACATTCCCAATTCTAAAAGATTTCCCCTATTTTACAAAAAACAAAAAACAAAAAAAGGAGTATGTTCTTTTCCTCCCTTTCCAAGCTCTTCATAAACACAACTTACCAATCCTATAACTCATGTCTACCTTATTTTTAACTCCCCTTAACCCAGCTTTTACTTGAACAATTTCGTTTCTAAAAATCACCAGTGATCTCTGTGCTACATTAAGTAGTCTTTTAAAAGTGCTACTAGTCTTTGGATTCTAGACAGCTTTTGAGAGAATTGCTCGTTTTGGCTACCATAACCACTAAATTGTCCTTTCTCACTTCCTACCTGGGTAAATTGAATCATTGGTCTTACTCCTTTCTCCCGAACAATATTACTCATACCTCTGTAATAGCCTTATGGGGGAGATATAATGAAATTTCCTACTCCTTGACTTTTGGACTTGAACATGTGACTTTATTTGAAAAAGGAGATATTGGAAAGTGCAAAATGGACAAGGACTGAAATATGCTTGTGGCCCTGGCCAGTGTGCTCGCTCAATGGTTAGTCACCAGTCTGCACACCAAGGGGTTGAGTGTTTGATTCCCAGTCAAGGGCATGTACCTGGGTTGCAGGTTTGATCCTGGGCCCTGATGGGGTGGGGTGCATATGGGAGGCAACCAATCAATGTGTGTCTCTCACATCGATGTTTCTCTCTCTCTCTCTCCCTCCCTCCCTTCCACTCTCTCTAAAAAAAAAGAGGGAAAAATTTCATTGGGTGAGGATTAACAAAAGAAGAAGGAGGAGGAGGAGGAGGAGGAGGAGAGGAAGAGGAGGAAGAGGAGGAGAAAGAGAAAGAAATGTGCTTGCATAGTTAGGATTTTGGCACTGGTTCAAGGACATAAAAAGAAAAGAGAAAATAAATATAATATATGAAATAAATAAGGAGAAATTACTCCAGATACAGCAGGTAATCATAAAGAGATTTATGGCCATAAAGATTTAAAAATTTTTTTAAATTCAAATATACCAATAACTACAAAAGACATGGAGATAATAGAACAAGTCCAGACAACATATTCATGAATACTGTAGAAATCAGATAAGCAGAATTTATGGCCTCTGATTCATTGATTAAGCTCCCAGGTGATTCTAATGTGCAGCCGAGTTTTAGGAGTCGCTGGTCTAAACCACTTATGATGGTTTTACTCCCCTGGCTGGGGAGTGGGTTAGGCCTCAGCATGTAATATGTTTCTGGCCAATGAGACACAAAAGAAAGTCTACTGAAGGTGGAGGTTGAAGCTTCTGGGAGAAGTTTCCTCATTTTTAAAAGGAGTCAAAGAAGCAAAGCTGTCTTATACAACAGTACTGACATCACCACCCAAAAATTCCTCCCCAAATCTGCTCCCATTTTTTCACCTCACGATACCTTACAAACGCTTCAATCCTTTTGTTCCATAAGTAACTAAACAACTCCCATGTGTGTATTATTGTATTACCTTCTGAGGAAGATATAAAGGATATCTATACCTGTGTTCTCAGAGCCCCCACCACTGGAAATCTTCCTACTTAATTAATGGTCTGTTTTCTCCACTGGACCACAGGCTCCAGGACAGCAGGACCTTGTCCATCTTGCTCATCATTGTGTTTTTTATAAGTGACTGTCTGACACACATGTAATACTGAATGAAGAAATGAATGAATGATCCCTTTCCTCCTATTAACTGACAATATAAGCCAAACATACAAATGCACAGAAATTAATTAAATGCATGAGTAATAAGTTCACTTAATTTTCTTCCTAAATTACAAATCTAGTATGTGAATTCAATATCGTACTCAATTATTTCTATACTAGAGGCCCAGTGCACGAAAATTTCGTGCACTCAGTGGGGGGAGGGGGGTATCCCCTCAGCCCAGCCTGTGCCCTCTCACAGTCCGGGAGCCCTCAGGGGATGTCCTACTGACGGCTTAGGCACAGTCTGGCCTCCCTCTGTGGGAGGCAACCGGGTGGCTGATCAGGGGACAGTGCCAGCCGCCACTGGTTGCTGCTGCCTTCCCCCCCTCCCCCATCACCGTCCTCTCCTTCTGCCCACTGGCATGCGCCTTGGCTAGCCTGGCACCACCTGCTCGCTGGCCCCACCCACCCCCCAACTGGTTGTTCTGCTGTTTGGTCGATTTGCATATTACACTTTTATTATATAGGATGTTGGCCATCTTTGGACGTTATGACGTCTCAAGCTAAAAGAACTTTAGATATTGTTAAAAAGTGGGGCCCAAAAGAAGTGGTTTTCATAGACATGTATAGTCATGGGTGCATATATCAAGCAGATAAGCAATATTCTTACAAAACAGTGATTAGGCAAAGCCATTTCTATGACAAAAAGAAGTTAAGTTCCGATGGAGGGAGCAGAAAACCTCAGGACAGATTCAGAGAAAGTTAGCTCCTGAAGAAATCACCTTACCCCATCATCCATTAACACATCTAACCTCCTTCCCGATCTCAAGATCAAAAACAGCCCTCAAGAAACTCAATTGCTCAGATCTAGGTTTGCAGCTGCCAGAACTGGCTCAAATGGCAAACCCACTGGCCCCTCTGCTACTCCAAAGCCTGTTATCTTCAAGATCAGACGAACATCAGCTGACTCCTTTGTTATGAATCGCAGAAGCTTGTGGTGCACTTGTAAGCAGCCGAGGGGGAAAGAACAGGCAAACAAGAGGAGGAGGAGGAATGGGGCAGGGAAAGCATTCCCCTCTCAGGCTGAACAAGCTTGCCGGAAGATCGCTGAGGTGTTTCTCTTTGTTTGGAAAGAACCGATGCTTGCATCTAAACTCCAGCCTAGCCCTGGCGTGGCTCAGTGGTTGAGCACTGACCTATGAACCAGGAGGTCATGGTTCAATTCCAGGTCAGGGCACATGCCCAGGTTGCAGGCTCGATTCCCAGTGGGGGGCGTGCAGGAGGCAGCCAATCAGTGATTCTCTCTCATCACTGATGTTTCTCTCTCCCCCTCTCCCTTCCTTTCTGAAATCAACAAAAATATATTTTAAAAAATAAACTCCAGCCTAATGAGAAGCCACCTAAGGCAGAATCTCTAAACCTTTTCAGGCCTGAAAAAGAAAAAGCATCACCACATTATCACTCTGCAAAATGGAGTCATTAATACCCAGGAAACATAGAAACTGTGAAAAAGTCTGCGAAGCACACAGCCACCGGCACTTAGCAGGAACACGTTACGAAAGAATGAGTAGTAAGCTCCAGTAGCCCGTTGTGGGGGTTACAACGAATAAATCCTGCCCTAAAAAATGAAGTCACCCAATTTTCTTTCTAAAGTACAAATCCAACAGACCGGAAACAAGCGCTAGGTATGAAGTTGGGGGGAGGGAGTATTTAGAAAAACTTGGCCTTTTCCGAGAAATGAATGCAAATAAATTCACTCACGGGCACTAGACTCAGCACCTTACAGCAGTGACTTTGTGCTAATGAAGACAAAGAGTGTCATCAGGGATTTGCTTCCTTCTGAGAAAAGCTCGCTTTCCTGGCCAGCATGTGAGGCTTAACCTAGTCAGCCTGGCTCATGCACATTGGCACTTGATTACAGCGAGACTATACCAGGTCTGAGAGGGAAGGTGTTTCTCTATGAAGCCCTCTTGGCACTAAAACAACACAAAGTACACATCCTAGCAACTGTTGGCCGTCCTGGTGGACAAGACACAATGTGCTTTGTGTCCTGTCCTGGGTGGCAGTGGGAGTCTAGAATTGGAGGCTACGTTTGAATCCCAAGCCCACCGCTTACTAGCTGTGCAACCTTGAGCAAGCTGCTTAATCTCTTTTCATCCCCGCCAGGCTGCCTGAGAGCACACATCAATTATTTGCATACTTCACAATGTTGTTGAGAGAATTAAGGAAAGCCGTGCAAAAAGGCTTTGTCATGTATAAGGAAAGAGCTACACACATTCACAGGCTTATTATATTCTGTCTTGAGCAGCCCAGCTCTGACAATTCTGAGCCAGTTCGGTAGAAGCTGTCAGGAAAAGGAGAGAGACTCTAATACAAAGTGTGAAATGCAAGAGGTTCAATAGAAAATGAATGACTGCTAAACAAGGTTTATCAGAGGGTTAAACATGGAAGGTTTCATTAAACCAAGAGCTTGGCTGAGATCTGATCTGATGCACACCTCCTCTTCCCCGCCCATGCTTTGGACAACGATTCAGTTTGGCAGCCACTAGCAGCTCTAAGCCATGCCTTTGGATGCCCATGTCAGATCCAGGGAGAGGTACGCAAAGAAAAAGAACTGAGGAGCAGGGAAATTGTTACACCCACCGGCACATGTATGCAAGGCCATTACCCTTTGAAAAGGACAGAGCCCTCAACAAGCCTCACTCTAATGCCAGGAAAGGACCATGCCTGGCCACAGCCATCTTCAATTCCAACAGCATCAAGTCCAATAATATGGTACTTACACCGCAGGCAGCCTCTTCTCAAAGGCTCTCTTCCTCCATGAACTAGCACCTCTGAGCAGCTGAGGGTTCACAAAGCACGCCTGCACCTACTACCTCATGAACCTGGAGAATCCCCAGGTAGACAGAAAGTGTTTTCCAGTTCCATTTTATAGATGAAGAACCCAAAGTTCAAGGGCACACAACTTGTGAGTCATGGAGCTAGCTCTCAAGCCCAGACCTGGCTTCAGACCCTAGAGTCTAGACTGATCGTCTCCTCAACCTCAGGGTCACTCCCACTGTTGGTGGGAGAAATGCAGCAGCAGCCATGAGACCTGCCTCTCACCCTGCCCCTGCCCTCGCTCTGCAGGCCTGGCCTGGAGCTGTGCTTGCTCAGGGAAACACTCACTCCCCCACCAACTGGGCCGGTGCTGCTGGGGGGTGAGGGGTGCTAAATGTCACTTCACAAATTGCCCTGCTCTCTGCCAGGAGTTCAGACCAGTTTGTACCACAATTTCTGAGCTGAAGCTGAATGGCATTTTCAGATGAGTGTCTTCCATCCCTTCCAGAGGAGATGCCAGGCAGAGGGGACGAGGTCAAGTTACTGGCCTACTGTGCATGAGCTTCATTCTTCCAGGACCAGCTCAGGGCAGGTCAAGATAAAGGTGTAATAGATATAAGTTCAAGATTGCCCCAAGACTGGTGGTGTTTCTCCTTTTGTTTTTTTTCTGTCTCCAACTTGGACAGCCTGGCTGAAGAGCAGAATCCAGACAGAAGAAGGAAAGAACAGGGTCCTGGACCCTATAGCCTCAGCTAAACCTCTAAATAATTGAGTTTATTTTACATATGAACCAACGAAATATGGCTAAACATGGAGGCCTTTTCCAGAAAGCTGGGTGAATCCTGCCTAGCAACCTGGTAGGGGGACATTCCGCATTCCTGTATCCTGCATCCCAGGGTGCAGTTCAGCTTTCTCTAGGAGGATTCATGTTGACCTGATACACATAGAAAGAAGATAAGCAGGAAGAAAGGGGATAAAGAAAGCAGGGAAGGAGGGAGGAGGAAAGAATAGGAACAAAAGATAAAAAGAAAGGAAAATTAGAAAAAGGAAAAAGGCAGACTCATGGACTAACACCTAGATGATTAACATCCAGATGACTCAAGGACAACTTGACCACCATGATCCAGGGACAGAGAGGGGTTTGTCTTCAAGCCAGTGAAGGGCCATTATGGGAGAAGGTTTGAAAAGGACAGAGCCCTCAACAAGCCTCACTCTAACGCAGCCGTGGGCAAACTACGGCCAGCCAGTTGTGCTTCCTTCAGCAGAAAAGAGAGTGAGAATCCTCACATGGGAGCAGGAGATGATGCCGAATGGACTGAACACAAAACTGGGAAGGAGAAGAAAGATTGTGTAGTGTCTGGATTAAAAACCTCTAAACTCAAGACAAGTAATTACCCATTCTGACTGGGTTGGTTATAATCTCATGAGGAGGCAGGAGATTAGATGGGGTCCACTTTAGAGATTGCCTCCACCTCAAACGCTCCGGGGTGCCCTGCACAGGTGGGCAAGGGAACCAACTGTGCTCTCCTGGGCTGTGAGGATGACCCCCGAGTCCTCCTGCAGGCTCCTGTGGAGTAGGAAAGCAGACAGGAGCCCTACCCTGATTTTCTAATGAGACAAGACCATTTACTGAGATACTAATCTGGTTTTGTATTGCTCTTGCTATGGTTTTCTCTACTCCCAGTAGGTGTGGGGCCCTGCGTGTGCACCTGCCTTTGGAGAAATGTGGGGGAGGGGCAATGTAGTCAGAAGGGCCAAAAGCAAAGCCTGCCTTCAGCCACCTTCCTTTCCCCGACTTTTGTTTCCTGCCATTCTGAAGACTTTTAGGGGTCATGCTTCAGAGAAAGCCAAGAGGCAGAGCTGGGGGCGGGGGGGAGAGCCCAGGCTCCAAGGCCAGAAGGGGACACCTGTCAGTGGACTCTATGAAGCGCTGGTTCCCTCACAGGGAGGGAAAGATGGCCAGGCCCCTGGAGGGGCTGGTGAGAGTGGCTGTGAAGTGACTGGCCACGACCACCTCTCAGCTGCCTCTTCCAATAATATCTGGCTTAGTCTGGTGCCTTTCTAAATAACTCTAAGTTGCTGCAGTATTTTTAATCTCTTTCAATTGCATTATGTTGAAAAATACCCAAAAGATGTCCACCAATGGGAAAGGCTTGGACATCTCCGTTGTTAAACGGATGTGTTTGCAGCAGCTGTCTCTTATCCATGGATCTGACCTGCCTGCTGATTGTCACTTATTGACAATATCCCCTTATAGGTGCAACAATATTTCCTTGTACAAATGGAATATGTCATCCCGCTAGACTGTTCATCTGGCAAGGGCAGAAAATGCACCCTCTACTTTTATTACACAAAACAATGAACATTTATAAACCTCAGCCTCATGGAAAGTACAGAAACATTAAGAGATATGGTTTTCCCTCCTGCGCCTTGCAATCCTGAGAAACTTGTTCAGAAACAATACAACCTGCAAGTGAGTATTGGCTTTAGGCACCAAGGGGGCTCTGAGGAGTGGGGCTCAGTGACACCCTGGGAGTGAGCCGGCAGAAGGCAGAACTCACCGAGTACCCACTGTGGCCAGGCCTGGTGCCCGGTGTGTGACATCATGATCTCATTTAGGACTACAAGAGCCCCTGAGGAGAGTCCTGGCAACCACTTTTTACAAATGGGGAAACCAGTGCTCATGGTAAGTGAACCTGGAATTTGTAGCCAGGCCTGGATGACTCTGGAATTCATGCTCTTTCTTCTACATCACACTGTCACACCCAGGAGAGGGTCCTGGGGTTGACATTCAGGAGTGGGGTAATTGGAGGCTAGACTCAGGTGGAGGCAAGAAGACGAGACGATAAAGGTGATGAAGACACTTCAGAGCACTATCTACCCGACTGGATGCTGGAGAAGGAGGAAAGAATGAATTGAAGATGCTCTGGGGTTGAGATTCTTACAGCACCTGAAAAGGCTCAGCTCACCAAGGTTTACAATCAGTCTTGTTGATGTCCTCACTCAGATTAGCCCCAAATATCTGAGTACAATCCTAATTTTTTGAATCCAACACCTAGAATAGCAGTTCCCAAAAAGTGGCCAGGGACCCCTGAGAGTCCCTAAGACCCTTTCAGAGGGTCCTTAACTTTACAGTTATTTTCACAATAATACTAGGACACTACTTTCCTTTTTCTCTCTTCTTCTCTCACAAGTGTGCAGTGAGTGGATTTCCAGAGATGACATGGTGTGTGATAGTGGGATGCACTGAATGTGGGCAGACTGGAACCCCAGACCCCCTGCTAAGGCAGGATTAAAGAGATTGGCAAAGATGTGACACCATGCCACTCTTGACACTGTATTTTTTTAAAATATAGCCATAGTCAACATTCAATAATTATATTATTCTTATTTTTTAACAAACTAATAAATAAATAGTTTTAAATTTTCCCAGTTTGAATTTTTAAAATTGTAAGTATTAATATATATAACTCATACAAATAAAAGCTCTTGGGGGATTTTTTATAATTTTTAAGGTTATAGGGGAGTCTTGAGAGCAAAAAGTTTGAGAACTAGTGATCTAAACGATTGATGGTAAAGACAAACCCTCAAATTGTGTGTGTGTTGAACTACCATAAACTGGTGGGCCAGACATTGTTCCAGGCAGTTTATACTTATGACTTCATTTGATCATCACAACAACACCATCAAGTAAGAAACTTGTTCCCATTTTGCAGATAAGGAAAATGAGGCACAGAAAGGCTGAACCGCTTGCCCTAAGCCAGTGGTCGGCAAACTGCGGCCCCTTGAGTGTGGCTCTTCCACAAAATACCACGTGCGGGCGCGCATGTACAGTGCGATTGAAACTTCGTGGCCACACTCAAGGGGCCAAAGAGCCGCATGTGGCTCGCAAGCTGCAGTTTGTCGACCACCGCCCTAAGCCATTAGGTGAGCAGAACAGAATCCTATTTTGTTATTAGGTGAGCAGAACAGAATTCAAGCCCGTGTCTGTCAAATGCGAAGGCCCAGGATATCTGTGAATGGCCAGTTTGCTCTTACAAAACCAACACTGCAAAGGCATTACATGTGACAGTCAGATTTTAAAAAACCCAACCTGTAATACAAGGCCCACTGCAAAGGAGGCAACTTTAGAATAATGAGTATAATGAGTAAATGAGTCTAATTCTTTAACCTGAAACATCTACTGCCTGCCAGACACTGTCTTGTGCCTTAGGATAGAGAAGAAAACAAGATAAACTCTGTCCCTTCCCTTTGGGGAGTTTACAGAGGGGCAGTGGAAGAGCGGAGACAGATTTTAAACAAATAATTGCACAAGTATAAAGCAGTTCAAGAATATAGCAACGTCTGGATGGGAATTGAGCTTGCTCAGAGCAGTCCCCACTCAGGTTCCAAGAGAACTGGGAGGCAGGAGAACATCTGTCCAGATCATGCCGGTACCCCTGTCGGAGCCTAGCTAGGCTGCGTAGATGTCTGAGCAGACGCACGTTGAAAAGTTCCTTTTTTGCTTTCTTGATTTTTCAGCTACGGACATCTCTGGCCTACCTCATCTAGAGAAGCCAAGATTGCTGTTTTGTTTGAAAGGACAAATATGTTTTGTGAGGCCTGGTGGGCTGGGGAGGGCTGTGGGAGGTGTGAAGCACTTGGGTATGTTTAGTCTGTGGAGAGAATTTCTGCAACAGGACTCTGGGCAGAAATAATAACTGGGGCAGTGGGTGGTACTGAGACAGGTTTGATGAAATTAGCCACGCTCCTAGCTCTGGTGTGCAAACACTGGGCCAAGGTCACGATAGAGCGAGGAGAGCGTGTGAAGGGCTCACACAACCTGCCTGTCCATGGCCCGAAGAGGAGGCCATGGTCATCTTCATAGACAATGGCTAAAGGAACAACAGGGCCCCCTCGCTGAGGGGATTGTTTTCAACCACAGATGATTCCTTGTTCTCCACTATTCCCATCCTTCCTCTCCCAGCCCAGCCAGATAGAAAGAGGCCAGCTTTGGTACCCTGTTCCAGTCAAGCACAGCTCACACCCCCTGAATAAAATGAAAACACACACCCCGCCTCCAGGACCTCCGGTAGGGAAGCTGCACGTCACAGTACATACTCAGTGAACATCTTGATCTAATTGCGATGCTATAGGCCGGTGGCTCCCAGATTTATATCTCTTGGCCAACCTCTCTCCTTGGCCCCAGCCCCATAAGTCAATTCTCCACCTACATCTCTTGGATAGCTCAATGTTTTTTAATCCAAACTTATAATTCATCCCCTAAACAGCACCCCACCCCTACTCCCACACCTGGCCCACCTGCATTAACCCAGCCCCATGGGAGACACTAGTCTCACAAATCTCCCCTCCAAACACTTTCACAGCCAATCCATCTCCTGATCCCACTGGCTCTACCTCCACATGCTGTCCAGGATCTTGCCAACTCTCTATCTCCACTGCCACCACCACGGTCAGAGCTCACCTCGGCTCTCACGGGGACAACTACAATACCCTCCTTACAGGACTCTGCACTCATTCCAGCCTCGGCCTCCAGCTCACTCTCCCCATGGCAGTGGGTGGTGGGGTGGGGTGGGGTGGGGTGGCCAGATGTGGGATGACTGGAAGAGTGAAAAGCAAGAACTGGAGGTAGGGGATCAAATCAGGAGGCTCTCTCGGTATTGCCATGCAGAGCAATGGGAGACAGGAAAGGGGGGTGATAATGAGAGCCTAAGAGAATAGATGGACACGAGGTTCTTGTGGAGGCACCTCTACAAGCTCCCTAGGGGAGAGATGATGAAGAAAATGAGGGAAAAGGCCCAAGGGCTAAGGTTAGGAGTAAGGAGGTGCTGTTCAGAGAGTTAAGGGGGAGCCAGGATGAAGAACTGCTTTGGGGGTTCAGGCCAAGCCTGTTGACCCTGAGATACTGGAGAAGAGTTGCACACAGTGTCTTACGCCCCATTTATCTGTTTCGTGTGAAGGGATCTGATAGTCACTTCGATGATGAGCTGCTTGAGGCTGGGGCCACATCTCCTATGTCTTGAATGCACTCCTTATTTTCAAAACATCTTTCCCTGCCTCTGCTGCACAGCTTCATTCTAGCCCTGCTCTCCTGGGCCCACGGGTCCTACACAACGGCATTCCTTGCCTGTGAGCTATCCATATTTGCTAGTTGTTTTGTTTAACTACGTCTTCTGGGCCCACTAAATGATGTCTTCTCAAGCAGACAGGACTCCCAACTCTTCCCCTTCTGGCTGCTTAAGGTCTGTGGTACAACTCCGTTGGCCAGATGGACAGGTGGAGAGATGCCCATCCCCATGTCTAAACTGTACAGAGCCTTCTTTTAGACCCACATCAAATAGCACATGGTCCACGAGTCAGTCCCTTTCCAGGTAATGATAATAACGAGCCTTTGAGGAGCTCGCTACCATTCCCATGGTATTCTCACAGGCCTGCTCTCATAACCAAAGGAGGCATTTCTCCCAGAAAGTCACCTCTTATTCTCTAACGCCCATAGTCCTTCATTCAGAGACCCTTTGCAGCATTTATCACACCCACTTTGGAGTTATTTGCTGGACCACCAGGTTATAAACTCCTTGAGGACAGGCTCTGAGCATGATTCATGTCTGGGATCCCCCCCGCCCCCCCGGCCCCAGCCTGGCCCAGAGCCTGGAACAAGACTCCATACATATATGATCAATGAGGAAACGAAGAAAGCACAGTGCACATAGCTCTCTGTG
The DNA here is from genome assembly GCF_000412655.1 of Myotis brandtii. Lineage (NCBI taxonomy): Eukaryota > Metazoa > Chordata > Mammalia > Chiroptera > Vespertilionidae > Myotis > Myotis brandtii. The sequence continues at coordinate 212,716 of NW_005358456.1, read as the reverse complement.
TACATTTTTTAACCTGAGTGATGCTTAGAAGCTTGGAAAGAATGCTGCCAGACAATGACAAAATGATACTTTAGTAGAAATAAAAACAGTTAGGAGGAGCGGACCACAGGGTGACTACTCAAGATTCCTGTGTCAGCCCTGTTGAGTGCACCGGCGACACGTGGTTACACAGAGGGGACCAGCCAAGTCCTCCCCCACCCCATCCATGCAGAGAAGGGCACTAATTTCACTCCCTATACATTGGGGTGGCACCAACTCCAAGGCAAACACCAACAGGGACCTGGAAAGAAGACACAGAGGCCGGGAGAGAGCAGACTGTGGCCAGAGGGCCAGGGAGTCACAGGCCTTCCGGAGCTGCTGCTCCCACCACCTGAGGCCGCAGTTAGGCCAGAGGGCACCTGGGCTCCTGCCAGCTCACAGCCGCTGGGTCTCAGCACCAGTGGGATACGCCAGCCGAAGCCAGAATGAATGCGTGGAGCCAGCCCCCTTCCCCCTGCTGAAGGGCCGGAGGGCTTTCACCTCGGCTGCAGGTGAACAGGAGCGGCCCACACAGAGACCCCACCCATGGTCCCTTCTCCCCTCCCACCATCCAAGAGACAGTTCCAACACAGACTGAGCCGTTCCTCTTTCTGGGGACTTCAAGGTAACTCCCAGTTTGGGGCATTGGGTTGGGGGTCAAAAGGGGCCAATGAGGAGTTTTAGAAAAGATGCATTCACTGTCCATTTACCCATGTCAACAGCAGCCCCTGCTCTGTATGAGGAGATGGGGAAGAAAGGGACTGCCTCCCCTGAAGCAGTTTCTTCCACAGCTAGCCAAGGGGAAGGGGCCCACACACAGGCTGGTTTCAGAGCCAAGGATGTGAAGGCTGCTGGGAGCAGCTTCCCAGGTGAGAGGCTTCAAGCCTGGCAGCGCTCCGTGACCTTGCAGCAGCCTAAACCTGGCAGCCAGAGCGTCTCCTCCAAAACCCAGCTAAGCGGCTGGGAGACACTGTGCAGCTCAGAATCGAAGTCCAGGGCTTGTTTAGGAGGAGGGAGGAGAGTGAGAGACAACTGTGGGAAGGGGAGGGGAGGGGA
>NW_005358456.1:198161-211463 GCF_000412655.1 Myotis brandtii | reverse complement strand
GGGAGGGAAGGGAAGGGAAAGGGAAGGAAGGGGAGGGAAGGGAAGGGGTTAGAGGGAAGGAGTGCAGTGCCTGGGGATGGGAGCGGGTCATGCTTGTGGTCATCCCCACAGGTAGAAGGAGAGGAGGGGGACAGGGCAAGATGGGGAAGAAACACAGATGTGGGTCCAGCCTGGATCCCGGGGCCTGTGGCCTTGCAGCACAGTCCTTACGGCCTCCAATGAGAAAAATGAATGGATAGTGATGTTAGAGCAAACATCCAAGCACTGAGACCTCCACACCCCAGGCATCTGGAGGACAGTGGGAGCCTTCCCTTTTCCAAACACCACCTCTGAGCCAGCATGAGGCCTGACCTTCCTAAGGTGCTGGGCATCTTCCAAGGTGCACTCATGCGTGACCCCGAGGGATGAGAGATGGGGGACAGGGAGCCCTAGGAGATCCTGATGAACAGACCCTGAGGAGACATGAACCAGGAGCAAACAAACCAGGGAGAGGAGGAAGGAGAGAAAGGGCACCTGGCCCACCCCCACAGCCCCTCAGGAGCGGGTGGTCCCCAGCTCTGCAGAGCAGACAAAATCAACACTCAGTGCTTCGCTGGGGAGTGACTCCTAGCATCTGGCCAGTGGTTCCTTTAGTAAAATAATCTCAGAACAGTTTTTCAGTTTTGCCCCAGAAGAGCCAGAGGAGCCCAAGCAAAGGACACTGCAGGAAGGAGAGACCAGTGAAGACACTGCTCTGCTGGGACTGTGCGTCTCTCTGCCACCAGGTGACCCCGGGCCCTGGCACATGATGCGGTGGGAGGGAGGCTGAGAGGGAAGTCTTGGCTTCGGGAGACCTGCTCATTCATCATCGCTGCAGGCCAGCCGTCTGTTCCCCACTGCCGCTGCCCGGGCGCCCACAGACCCTCCATATGGCTGAAAGTGGTGCTTCTGGGCATTGCTGAAATGTCGCCTCTACCTGCCTGGCTGGGAAGGATGCCCATGACAAAGCAGCAGTGCAGTGGCACACTCTGTCCCCAGCCGCAGGCAGGGACATTGCCAGGAGCTATATATCTCCTCTCTTAATATTTCTGGAATCCCTCCATCTCTCTCCATCTTCCCCAGCACTGCTGTAAACACCCCGGCTGTCACTTCGGCCTCTGGTCTTGCTCACCTCCAACCCATTCTCTAATGATAAAATTCCCTGCAGATAATCCTTGTATTGCCTCTCCTGCCCCAGGTGAAGGTGTACAGGCGGCCTTTGAAAAAGGAGCCCCCACTTTCTGTGGCAGCCTTGATGCTGGCCAGTTGCTCTCTCCCCCTAAGCCCCAGCTGTGTGAACTCATTTGATTCTCTTGGAATGCACTGTGTTCTTTGGCCTGCCTCCATGGCCCTCCATCTCTCTTCATTTCACCCGGCTAACTCTAGTCAGCCTTCAGGTCGCAGTAAACACCATGGTTCCTTGACCCCTAGTACTTATACTTGACTACAATCATAGGACTTCTCACCCGGCAGAAAAATTGTCTGTGCAGTTGTCTGTTTCCTGCTACTGTCACCTCCTTGCAACTTGGTTTATTGTTTTATTTATTCGCAGCACCCAGATGCTCGATCTTTTGTTAAACACATGGAAAAAAAGTATGCTCATCAATCACAGGCAGTAAACTGGCAACTGCTCTGGGAGGATTCAGGAACAGCCAATAGCACCACGGAATGAGGTCAAGCCTCAGGAAGCCCAATTAGGCCAATGGACTTGTCTTTACTCCAGCAATATTGCCACCACCCACTCTACACATGAATGCTGGACATAACACGTATGTTATTACATCAGCAAATAGCAAAAGAATGACTGAGATGTTGGCTCAAAGTAAAGTTTATTTGCTACCTTGAAATTCCTATGATGTGCCTTGCACACAGTAGGCTTTCAATAAAAGTTTAGAAAAAAACAGAACGCTATAACCAAGAGTACGCTCCTGTTCTCCTTCCTATTGGAATAACACACCTCCAGTCAACATCAAGGCTTTCCCCACTGAAGTCCTCTCCAGGAAGTTCCCGCCCAAAGTGACAGATGTGCCCACGTATGTGCGTCTCAGGGAGGGTGAGAAGAGGGTTATTTTTCTGTCTCCAGCTGGTGAATGCAGAGGCAAGGGAAAAGCAAAACTGCTCCTAGGCGGCTGACACAGAACTGGACCCACTCGCAATGGTGTTCTCTCCTCCCCACCCCTCAGTGCCAGGCATACCCAACCTTTGAGGACAGTGAGCTGCAGTCGACATGGAAAAGGCTAGGGCGGGTTAGCAGGTCTCCTGTCCTGTGCTCTCTTTACGTGCCTGACCAGGAAACATGCACTTATAAGCCCAACTCATGGTCCCTAAGGAACCGTGGACCGTCAGCAGCAGACTCCGGCAAAGCAATGCCCCCTATTTTTCTCACTAATATGCATAATTAAGGTCATTAAGTTATGAATGTGAGAACATCCAACTGGAGAATATTTAAATAATGAGATAACTGCTTTGCAAGAAGCCTGATTAAAGGGAGAAAGAGCAGCTGAGTGAGCCCTGCCAAGAGGTGACCTCACAGAAACCTCACAGCACAGGAGAGCGTCCTTCTTGGGCGTCTGTCCCTGCTGACTCCCCACGCCTCCCCCCAGGCCTCCCCACCACCCAGGGCCCCCACCTCTGGTGGACTCACAGCTGCGGGGGCGGGAGGGTTGATAAACTCAGTGGAAGATGTAGAGATATTCTCTCTGGGGCATTGTGATTTAATCGATGTCGAAGGCCAGTGGTATGAATGAGTGAATAATGCCTGCCATGGCATAGCAAGAGAAGGCGCTGGAGTAGGCTGCCTGGGGAAAGTGACCTCTCACTCTCCATGGGCCTCTATCATTTTTGAAAGAAGGGCTGAAGTAGGACGACTTCCAGACAGTGCTCACTAGGCAGCACCCACATCTCTGGGGTGGGTACACAGAGAAGAGGAAAAGGAATAATAAGAAGAACAATCAATAACTCCAGCACTTATTTATATTGGTCCTTACTATGTGCCTGGCCCGGTATCAGGGATTTCACAAACAGTGTGTCCAAGCCTCACAGCCACCCTGTCAGGTAAACAGCATCTTCTCCACTTTACAGATGAAGAAACAGGATCAGAGGTCACCCTTGGCTTTGGGAACAAGCCACACAGAAAGTGAGCAGCAAAGGGAAGGCAAGGAATACTGGAGACCATTTCTATTGCCTATTTTCATCAGGGGGTCTGCCCCACCTTGACCTCCCTCACAACTCCCCACAACTTCAGCCCCTTAGAGAGGCCAAGGGGCAAAGCATCAGAGAGGAGACAGAGCTGTGCCCTGAGAGCTGAGTGCCCCCAGGGATCTGACAGAGGGTGGATCTTCAATACTCTAGTATCTGCACCTGGAGTCTGTGCAGCTCCTCCATTTCCTAGCTGATTTGAGGCAAATGACTTCTGTGCCTCTGTTTTATACCTATAAAATGGGTACGATGACAATAGTCTCATCTCATAGGGTTGTAGGGATTAAAGAACTCAATATGAGTTAAGAGTACCTGCCCCATAGATCGTAGCTCTCACTATCATCACCAATATTATAATTTTCCTCACTGATCCAAACACAGAAAAGCAAGAAAAGCTGGTACTACTGAGCTTCTCTACCCAGGGCACCATGAGGCCGACTACTCCCTTACACTGACCACCATCCGAGTGGCCAATGGAGATGTCTCCCCAGAGCAGGGCACTGGTTCTCCCCACATTCGGTTATTCAGCCTTCGGTTCCTGACTAGGGGCCTGAGTCCAGTGACCCGAGACAGCTGATAAAAATAAACGCTCCCCATGGACAGCTTCCAGCGAAGGAGCTGTGTGTGAGCCCCATGTCTTTCACCTCAGTGAACAAGGAACAAGGTGGAACTGGTCTCGTGTATCCTTGTTCTCAGTGGGGCTCCCAAAGGGGCACTGTGGGTGCTGAGGGCACACCTCAGAATTAGGTGGAAGCTCTGGATCTTCCTCAGCTGTCGTGTCATGTCAGGTAAGTCAGTCAGCCACCCCGGGCCTCACTTCCCAACGATGAGGTCTAAGTGGCATAATGTGGACAATACGCTTCACTTGCTGCAAAGCACTATACCAATGTGGGGAACTAGAATTAATATTTTCCTTCTCCCCAGACCCACTTGCTCCAGTGTATAAGCTCTTACCTCCCTCAAAACAGACCTTACTTGCACACCCTTTCATGCTCATTCATTCTCTCTCTCTCTCTCTCTCTCTCTCTCTCTCTCTCTCTTTCTCCTGGTTTCAGGGTCTCCGGGGAACAGTTGGATGAAGGCCAATGCAGGTGGCAAATGCAGTCAGGTCAGACTCCCAGAGGTAGGGAGCCATGGGTACTATTTTCAACTGGGCTGCTTGTGGAAAGGTCAGCATGTGACCTTGTGCGAGCCCTCTTCCTTCCCTAAGACTCGTGCTTGGCTTCTAAACCTGGGGGTTAGAAACAGCCAGGTCTCTAGGGCAGCGCTGACTATGAAAAGCAGGGCTATGGTTTCATATGGGCTAAGCAGCAGCATTTTTGGCTGCCAGAGCACCGCAGCAGACACAGTGCCAGGGGACAGAATGACAAGTTGCTGCGGAGTCAGATATCACTGCTCAACACCATGTATCTCCTCCCAGGCTCGGGTAACGCTCAGGAGCACCCACTGGAGACCAGTGCTGGCTGTCATTCCACACAATGACAGTCTTGGCTCCAGCTCCCAGCAGTACCCCAGAAAAAGTCAGAGATTTTTCACAACTAGTTCCCATGCCTCCTTTCACTGCATGGAAATAAGAGACATCCAGTGGGTGAAATTCATAAAACAGTGTTTGCAAGTATCCTGTCCATAATAAAGCTGTGGACTGAGGAGCTACAGGCCTTGCAATTAATCTTGTGCTTTCCTTCACATTTGCTCTGATTTGCTCACTGGTGGGTTTAGGAAGCTCCCCTGCAAGTTCCTGAGGGAGTGGGGGTGGAGGAGTGGTTCCAGAGTGTGCACTGCTTTCATGCTATGTAACGTGAAGGGATGAATAAATGGGCCAGAACACTCCAAAATTGATGACGTGTTACTCAAAATCATGGATGACTTGAGGCTAGGGAGGTAATAACCAAGAGGGTAGATTAAAGATCACAATCGTTGAGTGTGGCAAAAGCACAAGCAACAAAGACAGAAACATAAATTGGACTTCATCAAAATTTTAAACTTTTTGCAAAGAACATCATCAGGAAGGTAAAAAAAGCAGCCCACAGAATGGAAGAAAACATTTGGAATTCATATGTTTAACAGACAACCAAACACTCACAAATAAATCTAAAATGGTCATTTGGTCAAAGCTCCATCGTGCACATGGGGGCAAAAAGGCTTGGATTTATTTACATGCGATGCCCCAGGAGCCAATCAGGCGAGAGTATGCAGGGAACTCAGGGCTAGTTCCCAGAGATAATAACTCCAAGTAGCCAGAAACAATGGCCTTCAAGTGCCAAGACGGTGTTCTAATGGTAGTCATGGAGTTGGGTCCAAAAAGCTAATAGTTAAAGCACAGAATGGTAGAAATGTTGTTTCTCCATGTATCAATGCTCGCCAAGAAACTTTGTTTAAGAACACTGGTCTAGGGTGAGATTCTGTGAAACAGGAAAGGGAGAGGAGAGCACCACGTGGTGTCTTCTAGCCCAAACGCAAGAGAAACCAAGTTAGGGTCTAAGGAAAGAGACTGGGATCTTAAAAAATAATAATAAAAGCAAGTCAAATGAAAGCATCCTATTCTGGAAGCATTCCATGACTGCCAGAGTTTAGCTCAGGTGGGAAAAGGGCACTTCCCCGCACATTGGAGCAAAGTACAGAGCTTCTGCATGTCACTGTGAGTGACAAAGAAGGACTAACATCAGTACTTTGGTCAAGCAAACGATCTACAGCCCCGCAGGGTAGAGGTCCCAACTGGGAAACCATGTGGCACATGACAGGAGTGGCCAGCGAAGGAAAGCAGATACGACCTGGTGGAGGAAAGGGGCAGCAAAGGTCACTCCCAGTCAATATGAGACATCATGGATACCCCTTAAACCATAAACTAGGTTCTAATGACCTGGCTGGGGAGCCATAGAAAAGGGAATCCCTGTTTTGTTTGTCCTACTGTGACTTTGTTCCATGACTATGTTCCCAGATTGGTGCAGCCAAGGGAAATGATGAGACACATTTAGATAAATATCAAGTCATGGACTTGGATCCAAAAAGCTAACTGGAAAAGCAGAAGATGGTGAAAACGTGGTTCCCAGTAGAATCTAAGAAATAACTCAGGACTTGTGGCTGGGCGCCAGTTGAACTGTAATCAAATGTATGATGTTGTATGAAAATACAAACTCGGCCCTAACCGGTTTGGCTCAGTGGATAGAGCGTCGGCCTGCGGACTGAAGGGTCCCAGGTTCGATTCCGATCAAGGGCATAATCAAATGTATGATGTTGTATGAAAATACAAACTCGAACTATGAGAAGTCTAGAAAGATGTATAGATGTGGTGAGGAGTGGTGCAAAGTGCTCAAACCTTGGAGGACTCGGGTTTTTGGAGAGTTAAGTCCTTTTCTTGCTCCGCCACTAACCAGTTGAGTCTCCTCTTCTCTCTGGGCCTCTCACCTTTCCATCTGTACGATGACGCCGTGAGGCCAGATGGTCTCTACGACCCCTTCTAGTCCTGAGGCTCTTTCAAGCTGTGAGTGTAATTTCAAAATGAGAGAAGTAATGATCCTGCTCAGTTCTGCTCTGGCCAAACCACAGGCAGAACAATGAGCTTAATCCTGGGCCCCTCATAAGTGAGACACGAACGAATGGGGAGAGAAAAGAGTCCGCCATTACCCAGGTTGGACAACACTCTCAGACGCATGTGGAAGAAGCTGGTAGAATACCTTTGGAGAGATGACAATGGTTTTCAAATATTTGAAGCACTGTTGTGTGAACAAAAGCTAGATTTGTCCCATGAAGTCCGAGAAGTAAAGAACCAAGAACAAGGAGAGAAACCACAGGGAGGGGATTCTAGTTTCATGTAAGAGGGAAATTGTCACCCTTGGGCTCATCTGGAAGTGGAATGAACCCATTCCTGGGGCCGTTCAAATGTCAGGGAAAGGATTCAAAGATCTAGTGAGCAGGTGACCCTGATGGCATTGGAGGGTCCTTCTCAGTTCCACAATTCTGTGAGTGCCGAAGAGCTAACTGGAAATCTGGGTAATTATCACAGAGGAGAAGTGGCTGGTTATCCCTGTCTTCACGCCATTTCTAAGTGCGTGGCACACAGTAGGGGTTTAATAAAATGTGTGGAAGGATGAGGAGAGGAGCAATGATGCAAAGATGGAAGGCTCAAGTGTCCCCACCTTTGCTCAGAAGCCCCACCTCCCCTCCACTTGCAAAGGTGCTGGATTCCAGCCCTAACCGGTTTGGCTCAGTGGATAGAGCGTCGGCCTGCAGACTGAAGGGTCCCGGGTTCGATTCCGGTCAAGGGCATGGACCTTGGTTGCGGGCACATCCCCAGTAGGGGATGTGCAGGAGGCAGCTGATTGATGTTTCTCTCTCATCGATGTTTCTAACTCTCCATCCCTCTCCCTTCCTCTCTGTAAAAAATCAATAAAAAATATATTTATTTTTATTTTTTTTTAAAAAGGTGCTGGATTCCAGCCAAGGCCTCCATGCTGGTGGGTGAGCACAGCTCCCTGCAATTACACACCCACATTTCCCAGGAGAGATGGAATCCAAAAGACAACCGGGGAAGAACCTGTGGCGTCTGCCTCTTCCCCGCCTTTCTGCTTGACCTGCCAGGTAGTCCTATGGCCTGAGAACCCCCTCCTTTCGTGTTGTTCCCCACGAAGCTGCAGTCAGCCTGCTGTTCTGTGCGAAGCTGCACATTTGTGCCTTGCTTTGCAGGGACCCTTTAGAGTTCACTGTTGTTTCTCCAATGGGTGCATTCTGCTCCCAGGGAGCTCTGAGAAGGGGGGCTGGCCTCCATTATGCGGAGGAAGAGGGACCCCCTCCCCTGCTCTCGCTTTGCTACCCCTACTCCATCCAGCCCTGCCCACTCCTCTCCCCACCCCGCCCCCCATGAGGAGGAACAGAGGTCACCCTCCTGAGCAGGGTTAGCCCTGCAAGCAGGGCAGCAGCAGCTCTGCAGAACTCACCCGTGATGTTTGACATTATTTGATTTTCTTTCTAAGCCTCCTGCTCTTTCATTTTGCTCTTCCTACCAAGACCTCTCTCCTTGTCAAGCTTCCTTGCGGCGACAGTGGGTTTTTATCAGCACGCAGCTATGATTCAGAGCCAGGCCTCTAGCTGATGAGAGCTAAAATTATTCTCACACACGCACAGAGGACCACAATGGGGGAAAGTGAAAATGGAAACATTTTTCGAGTCTGCAAAGTCACTCTCAGGGAGCCGTCCCTGAGAGCTCCGCGCTTTGCAGCATCCTCCTCAGAAGATTTTCATCTTGATATTTAGTTCCACAAACAGGCCTTTATCAAGCGCCTCTGTGTGCAAAGTATCGTGCTGTCCCCATGGCATCTTTGCACACACCTCCTCCTGCCTCTGAACCTACCCAAGTCCCTTGCTGGACTGTTAAACAAGTGGCACAGACCAAGGGTGCCGGACAAATGGCATCACCATCAACTAATGGGCCATCTGTGGCTCTGGGCCGGGCACCAGGCAGATACAAAGGTTCTGAAAGGCAAGAACCTTTTCTGTCATTATGCCATCTGCACCATCCCGTTTTCCAGATGAAGAAACAGGCTCAGGAATTAAGTAGCTTGTTCATTTGACTATAAGTAGTGGAGCCAGAATTCATATCCTTGCCTATCTCTTTTGATCCCATGGACAGTCTATATTATAATGATTTTAGAAATTAAAATTGGGTTCTGAACTGGTTACATTGGCGGTGATGCTCGCTTTCAGAAACCATCCTCATTGTCTAGTCTCCTGTCTGGGTAGCAGTGATTCAAAAGGGGGCTGGCTGTCCAGGAGATGGAAACAAGCTGCCCAACATTGTGGCTGCAGCATCTTCAGTTTAGCAAACTGAGCGAAAGGCTTCAGTAACCACTGCTGATGTCCTCCAATAAAAAATGAAGGCTGCATCCAGTGCTTTTTCTAAGTGACAGGCTGAAAGACTGGGATCTGAGTGTTCAAAAATTTCAGCAAATCAGCCTTATTGCAACTTACTGCCATCCCTGCTGCTTGGCATGCGATGGATTGGCGGAGGTGGTCACCAAACCCCTACTGTAGGAAGGAGTCTGAGACGCTGACAATCCTGGAGGCACAGGGCAGCCCTCAGACCCTCTCGGATCAGCACATCTTCTTTCCTCCCTCCCTCTGTTTCTCCCTTCATCCTTCCTTTCCTTCCTCCCTTTTTTCCTTCCCTCGTTCCTTCGTTTGTTCCTTCCTTCCTTCCTTCCTTCTTTCCTCCTGCCCTCCCTCCCTTCCCTTCCTCCCTCCCTCCCTTAAGCAAATCAGCCTTATTGCAACTTACTGCCATCCCTGCCGCTTGGCATGCGACGGATTGGCGGAGGTGGTCGCCAAACCCCTACTGTAGGAAGGAGTCTGAGATGCTGACAATCCCGTACTCCCTCCCTTCTTCTTTCCTTCCCTCTCTCCCTCTCTTTCTTCCTTCCCTTTGTCCTGTTTAGCAAAAAGGGGTGGTGGCTGCCTTCCCTGCGTCTTTTGCTCCAGGGCCATCCTCACAGGAGAGACAGTTAACTTGGGGTCAGAGATCTGAGTTTGAATTCTGATTCCATCAATCACAGGGTTGACCCGGGGGAGCTAACTGACCTCTCTGAGCTTCAGTTTCCTCACCTGCAATACTGGGACAATAACACCTGTGACACAGGAGTGTGAGGAGAGTTCATGAAGAATGTGTATCAAGTGTTCCACACACAGTATGTGCCTACGAACTTACCATTATTGGTACTATTCTTACCTACCCGTCATTGTAAGTCATGCAAATCCTACCCATTATTCCCTGGCCAAGTAAAAGCTCTTTAGTGCCACGCTCACTTCCACTTCACAGACATGACCACTGTCTTCCCAGACGCCTGAAAGCACAGACTGGCTCTGCTGCTTAGGCCGAGAACATTCTCTGCTCTCCAGCTTCACGTGCTCGTTTCTGACAGCATCTGTGTTTCCCAGACTAGAGCATAAGCAAATTGAGGAAGCGATGATGTCTGTTTTGTTTGCTCTCCCTTCCTCCATTCATTCAACCTTTATTGAGCCCACTGTGGACCAAGCAAAAACCCACACAGCCCCTAATCTAAGGCCGCCTACAGTCTGGCTGGGAGACATCTGCAGATGCAAGGAGATAACTCTTGAGAAGGACCTCAGTACCTGCCCAGGTTCTTCCCAAACACATGGGACGGATCCTCCATGACCTCACCCTGACCCTGACTGGGTGCAGAGCCCCTGCACATGTTCCCCTGTCCTTTCCTTAGTAGAGACTCGGCTTACTCCACAGCAATATCTCATTTACTCATCCGGCTCCCCCAGCAGACGATAGCCACGTGAGGGCAGACCTAGTGTCTATCTCCTGCTGCTCTATCTTCAGTACTGACACAGAGCCTGGCACATGGCAGACATCCAAATAATGGTTATGAAATGAACGAAGAGGCACTCAGGTAAACTGTTGATTGACGGAGGTTCTGGGGAATTGGCAGGTAAATCTAACATTGGTTTTCTCAGGGACCATACCTGTTGATGTATTTTTAGAAAATATTTCCCTGGCGGGCGTCCCTCATCTCACCAACTTTAAAGAAGGAAAGGAGAATTATTTTCTCCTATGTGTGATTTCTTGCTGGCTACGTGTAATTGTCAGCCTAGCGGTTGAGAGCCACAGCAAAGGCTTGAGAAGAAGCAGCTCAAGAGGAGTGAAGCTTGATCAATCAAGTTCCTTGGATGAAAATAGAATGGAAGCCTTACCACTCTTCTCGAACCTTCACCTCTTCTCCCCAAGGTCTGAGGACATCCCAAGGAGGAATCAGCTGCCTCAATCTACTGGTCCAACCATGACCTGTGGCCACCAGGACCAACCGCTGTCAAAGTCATCTGGAAGAGTAGGGAGAGCACTGAGCTGGGAGTGGTGAGGACATGAGCTTCAGCCCAGGTCTGAGTCTACCGAGCCATGTGACCTTCAGCAAATTACATCAGGCCCTTGAATGATGTCAGTTGGTTCAATGTCATTTCACTCTAATGTTGATGAGATGCCATAGGAACTTAACTCTTGTTTACACTGATTAGCCTACAGTAAAATTGTTTGCATCACCATATGGCATTTTGCTTAAAGTTGCTTAATCTATCGACGACATTAAGTGAGGACTTAATCTACTCCACTATTTCCTCCACCCAAAATTGGGAGAACATTACCCACCCCATGAAGTACTGAAGAGACAACAGACAGAGAAACAAAATAGAAACAAAAGAGCTGATGGTAGCAACATATCTCTACATGACAACTTCCATTCGGATGAAAATTATATTTTCAGAAAGAAAAGAAAGAATTTTGCGTGGGTAGCTATCTATATAGTAGGTGAGAGACAATACCCTTTATCCAGTTGGGCAGAGTTTCCTAACATCTAAAAGTTGTTGCAAATTCTTCTGCCCAGTGCAGTAATCCAGCTATGAACAGGGAGAATGTCTTCCCACAACACATGGAGTCAGACATCTGTCACTACAATTATCATTCCAAGTAACAGAGGAGGCTTCTAGGGAAAGCACCCCCTCTCTTCAATCTTCCTACATCCCCTTCTTTCCAACTCTTTCTCTGCCCCGCCCCCAACACCACCCACACACCACAGAGGGCATTTGCCCTCCCACATCCCAGAATAATCAGCAAGGAAAGCAACACAACAAGGTGAAACTTGGATGTCACATAACGTTGGTTCAAATCCCTGTTCGGCCACCTCTCACCCTGTGGCCTTGGGGGAGTTACTTTGTGTCTCTAAGCCTCAATGTTCTTATCTGCAAAACAGGGGTAATAAAGCCTCGCTATGCAGTTGTTGGGTGAGGAAAAGGTTCTGGCATGACACCTGGCATGTCCTGGGGGCTCGATGCTTGAGTGTTCCTAGTCCTTCCCTCCTCCTTCTCCAGGGGGAGAATTCTCATTCCCTGGGGACTGTTTCCTGCCAGTGAAGGTCCTGCCAGTCAGGCCTGGACAGCTGTGTCCGGAGGCCTCCCTGAGCACACGAAATGACTTTCTCTTCCTTTCATAGCTTCCCCTCATTTGCTGTGCAGCCAGGCTTTTTTTTTTTTAAAGCTTTGTATCTAGGGAAATTCACATCCAGATATACGTACACTGTATTTCATGATCTGTACATTAAATACTGCGATGCACCTGATGTTTTATGCAAGTTCAAAGTCTCTGAAAGTCAAGCACACCCAAAGGACTAAAAAATGGCAGAGAGACAGCATTGTTCGATGAGTCCTAGAACTAGGCTGCAAGAGGGAATGGAGGAGCAGGGCGAGACGACCGCTGTCTGAACACTTGTGGGAAGCTCTGTGCTGGGTACGCTGCCTCAGTTTATTTTTTTATCCCCAACACTTAGTCGGGGGCCTGGTATCCATCTCCATTTGCACTTGAGGGAACTGCCAGAAGTCAAAGCACTAATCAAGAGTAGAGGTGAGTAGAGGTGGGTGTGCAAGCCAGAGCTGCCCGGCCCCAAAGCTCAGGCTCGTTTCCACAATCCGACAGAGTGTGCCAGACACAAAGGAGAGAAAAGCAGGGAGACCCACAGCCCTGTCCCCGGAAGCCTAGCGTTTCACTAGAGCTAGGTAAAATATACACGACACAGGAAAGAGAACTATGAAGTCAGAAAACTGATTATAGAGCCATGTAACATCTAAGGGCAAGTAAATAAACCTAAAGCAGGGTCCGTCAGACTTAAGAATACAAAGGATTGAGAACCAGGAGGGAGTAACCAGAGATAGTTTCTGCAGGAGGGGAGAAGGGGATGTACAAGACAGAGGCTGTGTCAAAGATGGTGGGGATACCCATCTGAAATGTGCAGTGGCAAGCAGGACTTTATATATATACTAGAGGCCCGGTGCACAAAAATTTGTGCACTCGGGGGGCGGGGGAAGGGGGGTCCCCTAGCCCGGCCTGTGCCCTCTTGCAGTCTGGGACCCCTCAGGAGATAACGACCTGCCGGCTTAGGCCTGCTCCCGGGTGGCAGAGGGCACGCCCAATCCCTAGGTGCAGCCCCTGGTCAGGCTCAGAGCAGGGCCGATTGGGGAGTTGGGGCGCCGCCCCATCATGCACAGAGCAGGGCGGATCGGGAGGTTGCAATGCCACCCTCAGTC
>NW_005358456.1:181717-197870 GCF_000412655.1 Myotis brandtii | reverse complement strand
GGGGGGGTTGGTGTGCTGCACCCTGTCAAACACAGAGCCGCAGGGCAATCAGGGGATTGGGGAGCTCCCCCCTATCAGGCACAGAGCAGGGCAGATCAGGGGGTTGGGGTGCCTTCCCCTGTCACGAACAGAGCAGGGCGGATAGGGAGGTTGTGGCCCCGCCCCCTGTCACTCACAGAGCCACAGGGTGATCAGGGGGTTTGGGCGCTGCCCCCTGTCACGCTGATCCCGGTGCTGGGAGCCTTGCTGCTCCGCTGATCCCGGTGCTGGGAGGCCTATTACCCTTTTACTATATAGGATAGAGGCCTGGTGCATGGGTGGGGGCTGGCTGGTTTGCCCTGAAGGGTGTCCTGGATCAGGGTGGGGGTCCCCACTGGGGTGCCTGGCCAGTCTGGGTGAGGGGCTGAGGGCTGTTTTCCGGCTGGCGAGTGACTAAAGCTTCCAACCGCTCCTTGTTTTCTTTTTTTTTTTTTTTTTTCTGGGCCAGCTTTAGCTCTGAGGCCTCGCTGCTGAAAACATGGATACAATGTTTCGGTCCGGCTGGGTTTCAGTCCGGCTGTTTTCTGGGGTTTTGTTTACCTTCTTATTTGCAACATAGTATATAGTTGCTTAGAGTTGCAACTGAGAGGCTGGCAAGTGAGGCGGGGAACGTTGGAGTCTGCAGCAAGCAAGCCTCCCTGCTCGCTTCAGTGCCTGGCTGCCGGCCGCCATCTTGGCTGACAGTTAATTTGCATATACTCACTGATTAGCCAATGAAAAGGGTAGCGGTCGTACGCCAATTACCATGTTTCTCTTTTATTAGTGTAGATATATAAAATTGATTTCAGAGAGGAAGGGAAAGGGAGAGAGATGGAATCATCAATGATGAGAATCATTCATCGGCTGCCTCCTGCATGCCCCCTACTGGGGATCGAGCCTGCAGCCAAGGTACATGCCCTTGACCAGAATCAAACCCAGGACCCCTTCAATCGGCAGGCCAACTTTCCATCCACTGAGCCAAACCAGCTACAGCAAGACATTTTTTTTTTTAAATCAGATTCTAGAGAAAAATAAACTTGTTTGCTGGCTAGAAAAAAACCCTCTAAGAATAAATGAGAAATGAACAGTTATTTCTCCCATAGCATTCTGGACATTGCCCCATTTCCCAAAATAAACAGAAACCCAAAATGAAATTAAACAGCATTCTCGTGCAATTATTATTTTCTTTCTCCTAAGAACAGGGAAGACAAAAATGAACTGGGAAGAGCAAGAAACACTTGCTGTTATTAACAACAATAAAATCACGACAATTGAATGTCACTATTTTCAGTTTTCTTCAGAGAGCTATCATGCATCATTACCTCATTTAGTCTCACTTCTGTGAAGTGAGATTGTCAGGAGCTTCACAGCCCCAAACCACAGAAATTAAAGGGCACACACAACCCAAAGCACAGCACAGACCTAGGACTTGAAACAAAGTCTCCCAGCCAGGAATTCAGGAACGAAGCCCCACTGGGATTTCCCTGCTATGGAGGGCGAATGTTTGCTGCTATCAAGGGAAATGAGGAGAAGGAGGAAAGCAGAGGCAGACAGACACAAAGGTAGCCCCCCACCAGCTCTTCTTCTTGTCCATATCACTGAGCACATGACCACCCAGAATAAAGACTACATTTCCCAGTATCCTCTGCAGCTAGGTATGGCCAGGGTACCAAGTTCTGGCCAATGTGATGTGACCATGAAAGGACAGAATGGGACTGATAGCTGTGTCCCTAACCCCTCTTCCAAGAAAAAGCCACAGAATGTATCAGTTACTCAGTCTGCCCTTATCTCAGCCAGTGAGAATGCAAGGGAAACAAACCCAGGGCTAAAAGTATGCTGACCACACCCCCTGTCTTTGTGTAACCAGACCCTAGCTGCACCCTGCCCTTGCGTCACTAGCCCCCCGGCCCTCACTCAACCAACCGGAATCGGCCAAATCAGCGGTCCGAGTGGGCCCTCACCCCCCCACCCCCACCCCAAGCCCTATAAAGTCTTTGTTCTTTCGAGACTCGGGGCTCTCTCGCATCCTGCTGCTGCGCCGGTGGAGGCAGAGGGACCAAGCTCAGCTTGAATAAAGGCTCTATGCTTTTGCATCCGACTCGGCGCTCCCTGGTGGTTCTGTTGGGGGTCTTGAAGTCTGGGCATAACAACCAGAGGTAATATGGCAATTTCCTAGCCTTGTTTTCAGAGTTCAGCTCGCCTTCCCCTTCCCTTCTTTCTGGAAAGAGAACATATGGCGGAAGCTGGACCAGCCATCCTGGCTCCTGATGTGGAAGTGGTGTGCTGAAGGGAAAAGAGAAGCCTGCATCTCTGATGATGGCAGAGCAGCCAGACCAACCCTAATTCGGGAGGCACATACCTGTTGATGCTCTGTCCCTGTCCAGCAGCAGAAAACATGTATCCTAACTAATAAAGAGGCTTGGCCAATATCACTGCAGGCCAATTCCAAAACTCCAGATCCATCTCCATTGTTCAGCTTCAACAAGCCCAGAAATATTAAGTAAGCAGCTACCATGTGGCTAAAGTCTCCTAAGAGTATCTTTACAGCCTGCTGGGAGATGTGCTTCATGTCATTTTTTAAAAAACAGTATATTGGTATAGAATGCAAAAAAAAGGCATATTTAGCAAAGGTGAGATGAATAGAAATAAGAAACATTTAAATAAGATGAGGAGGGAGGCAGAGAAAAGTTCAGATTGGCCTGCAATTAATCTAAGCTGAAGGGAAACCACAAAGCATAGTGCAAGTGGGTGAGGGAGGGGGGTCAAAGGCCCCGGGGTGCAGGTTACTAGCGTCCCCCCCCACCGAGGAAAGAAGATGATATAAGGAAACCACCAGGAGTGAGCCCACTGACTCACTGGGAGCTCCCAGGCCTGGGGTGGGTGGGGTGGGGTGGGGGAGATTGACTGGAGCACGGATAACGATGAGATCTGGCCCAACAGAAGAGCGAGAGGAGGGCTCCTCTGGACTAAACAGATGCTCCCAAAGGTCCCTTCAGCACTGACATTCTGCTCTGCTTTGAAGGAGCTGAGGTGGGAAGGAAAAATGAATTCAAAGAGGCAAGTGTCAAGGGGAGCTGAGGGAGGAGACAAATGCTTAGCATTTAGGGCGGGACCTGAATAGGAATACAATGTCTAGACCCCCTGCCATTGTCAGAGAGAAAGGAAACGAATGTGGGTTAATTTCAATGACAGGATGACAGCAATGACATTATGAGGAGAGAATCAGAAAAGTGCAAAGCGTATTTATAAAAAAAGAAATGGAAATGTCTCCACCATGAAATTCTCCCTGGAGAGATCCCCAAGGCAGGGAGGGTCGTGTCCCTCGCCTGAGATGAGACCTCCCAGATGCAGGAACTCTCCCCGCTGACAGTCCCTTCTTCTTGAAGGGATCCCTCAGAGACTGGGGAAAGCTCAGCCCACCATGAGGGCTCCATCTCCAGGCCTCACTGGTGGGTAAGTGACAGGACCTGTCTCTGTCCTTCCCACAGCCCCACCACCATCAGACCGCAGACTCCCTGAGAGTGCCACCCACAGGAGTGGTCTTCAGATCCTTAGCACACACGAGGGGTCTGTCGGGGAGGCACCGACAGAGGTAATATGGCAATTTCCTAGCCTTGTTTTCAGAGTTCAGCTCGCCTTCCCCTTCCCTTCTTTCTGGAAAGAGAACATATGGCGGAAGCTGGACCAGCCATCCTGGCTCCTGATGTGGAAGTGGTGTGCTGAAGGGAAAAGAGAAGCCTGCATCTCTGATGATGGCAGAGCAGCCAGACCAACCCTAATTCGGGAGGCACATACCTGTTGATGCATGTGCCTGTCGAAAGGGGGACATCCTCTCCCCCGTGTCACACAGAGGGCCAGAGTGGCATGTGCTTCACTCAGCGTCACCAACACAGAAGTGTGCTAAAAGACATGAAGAGTCCACTTGGGGTGAGGCCTGGTAGGAGACCCCTGGAGACCCACAGGAGGGCAGGGAGATCAGGCAGGGGCTGGTTTGCCTCTAGCCCAGGACAAGACCCTAGAATGGAAGTCAGAGAGAGAACCAGGCAGCTGGAGACACTGTAGATTGCCTACACCACAGCCAATCACAAATACTCATTTTAGCCATCAGTTTCCACTTTTTCCTATTGCAATTTTCTTTGATCAGAACTGAGAGAGGTAGGCAAGATTGAAAATACTTAGTTTTCCTGTTTCCTGGCACCCTCTGGGGAATTATCCAAGTTATAATGAGATATTCAGTGCCAGAGAGCAGAGAGGAGAAGCAACACAAGGCTTCTGGATAATCTACATTATGGCTAATACACTGCAACAGAACAGGCAAGGAATAATACTCCCAACGCATGTAAAATTCAGTGCGGTGGGGGGGTGGGGGGGTGGATTACAACGTAACCAGTATTTCAAAAGGCCTGTGTCTCTCTATACCCCTTAAGACATGGGGGCCTGACCGCCAGAGTTACTGGGGACAGAGAAGCACTGACACATCGGCATAAATGCAGGAGTGGTCAATGCTCCCTGTCACCAGGGGTGCCAATTCTGGGGTCAGTCCAATCCCGTGAGCCACGCAGCCAGGAGGTAGGTGTGCACACGTCCACGCGCAGGCAAAGCAAGATAAGAGAGGACCCCACCAATCTAACAAGACACCAGCACTGGTCCCCAACAAAGGCTGTCGGGAATGTGAGTTTACAAGGGTGATCGCCACCACATTACACAGAGTGCAATAACCTGGCTGCTGGTACGAGAATTTGTCAGATATGTCACACGGAAAGGGGAACAGCTGTAACCGTGACAGGCTGCTGAAAAATGGCTGGTTTCCACAACACCTGGTCCCCTGAGTCTGTACCAAAATCTTGTTCTTAAATGAAAACAACAACAACAATAAACAAGCCCACAAAAGGTTTCCAGTGCAGAACTGCTAGCTTGCTCAAGTTCACGGAGGGAATTTTCAAAGTGCTGGTCTGTCAGCTGGAGAAGCTGGTGGACTCTGTTCTCAGACCTCACCTGTGCAGGTGCGTCCATAGAAGGAGCCCCGCTACTAATTCAGGGAGGCCGGGGTCCAAACCCTGCCTCTCCTGCTCACCAGCCCCACGTTCCTGGGAAAGTGAGTTAACTTCTCTGAGCTTCCATTCCTTATCAGATGGAGATGATCATCTCTCAGGCACAGAATTTCCGCGAGTAGGAGAGAGTGTGTGTAGAGCACTTAGCATAGTGACTACCCAATGACTGTTCGGGAAATGGTGTTCCCGTTAAGTAGACCTGCCGACCTGAACATCACACTCGGCTGCAGACTGTGTATTACACTTTATTTCACGAAATGGAAACATCATCCAGCTCGGAGAAGGTGGGAGAGAGAAGAGGTGATAATCACTGTTGGAGGTTTTCCTTGGAGACCATACCCAGGAAATGATGCTCTCCACAGAAGAATGGTTTGGGGAAAACAGGCTGCTTATCCTTATTATAAGCCACCAGAACTATTTTCTTTCTTCTTTTCTTCCAGGTAAACGTTTGCAAGGATGTCTCCTCAGATTTGAAAGCCCTTGGAGAGTCCGTGAAACGGGGCCCATTTTCTGACTGACCACTCTTCACAGCTTTTCTGTAACGGATATAATGAGGCGTTTTGATTTACAGTGTCTCCTCTCCCCTCTAACAGACAGAAACTGTGCCCGAGCACGCTGGGTCTGGTGGCGCAAACTCACAAAACTGCTGCAGGCGCTGCCTAGAAAACGGGGCTTTCAAGGCGGATCGTTCTAGAAGAGCAAAGGTCTTAAATTCTCTTACACAACATGAGGAAGCACCTCGAGTTCTAATTAAGCTACAGCAATTAGCTACCCACAGACACGTAACGCTGCCTCCCATGGTCAGGCAATCATCTCTATTAAAACCTATTTTAAAGTAAGAAGCAAACCCCAAAGCTCCATGGGCAAACACTTCCCATGAATCCATTACCCCTCAGACACATTCAGTCAACACTCAGAGGTGAGCTCTGTGCCTTGGCGCGAGGAGTTTTACGAAAGGACTGCATCAGACATGATGAGGTGGTTGCAAAATAGGACGGGGCTGCAATCCACGTGCAGAAAGGGGCGCTGAATCTCAGGTGTGAGCTGGACAAAGCAAGAGAAACTGAAGCCTCAAGTTTCCCTGGTGTTAGAATTCCCTGGTCGGTAGAAACAAGAAATACGTCAACTCCACCCTGAGGACTACATCCAGCCACGGGGTCTCTGCCCGCAGGCACCAGACTCCAGCTTCATCACGGGCGACCAGACTACTACCCAACTGATGCTTCATGGGAGGACCGTCCTCTCCCATGTCACGATCTGTCACTGACGTGCACTTGGTGCTCCTGGCAGGTTCACCATGAGTCCAATCCACTCAAGTCCATGTGTCTTCCCCCGCCTGTTCGGTCCACTCCCCCCTTGGGAGTCCCTTTAGTGGAGGTAGCCCATTGTGCCCAGCCGAAGGCTACTACTTCCAGCATTGGCAACAGCAACAGCTATGCAGTGGTCGGTGGGTAAGTTATTGGGATGTAAGTACAGTGGGGCCTTGACTTACGAGTTTAATTTGTTCTGAGACCGAGTTCGTTAAGGAGCTCGTTCACTCAAATTACTCTATCAACTCAATGCAAAAAATCGGCCGAGAGACAGCTGGTATCTCAAAAAACTCGTTAGTCGGGACACTTGTAAGTCAAGGCCCCACTGTACCTTCCTCAAGAACTAGGCTTGTTTTTGCTTTTCAGTCCAATCAAGTTAATCCCATAAGCCTTTACCTCTCAATGGAACAAGAGCCGTTTTTTTGCGTTTTGCTTTGTTTGGGCCTTTTTTGGGTTTTGTTTGGATTTGGGACATTTCTTAACCATCAAGCAAACATCAACAGTATTGATCTAGATCAGCACTGTCCAATTGAAATTAGATTCAAAATTTTCCTAGGAGCCACATTTGAAAAGCAAAAAGAATGTTGAAATTGTAATAGAATATTTTATTTAACCCACTATTTCAAAAATATTGTTGTTTTGATGTGTAATCACTATGAAAGATAATGAATGAGATAGTTCACATTCTCTTTTCCTACTTTCTCTTATTGAACAGTGCAGACCTAGAGCTATGGTTACATTGACATGGAAAGACTTCCACAATTCACTCTTCTACGAACGAGCAGTTTACCAAATTATATGTGTGGCATATAGGTCATTTTAACTTTATAAAAACCTATCTCTATGTGTTCAGATAAGGATAGAAAAGTATCTGTAAGGGAGAGAACAAATGGTAATGATAGCTATCTCTGAGAAGTACCTGGATGGCCTTTCTTTTTCTATTTTGTGCTTTCTTAGTATTTTCTAAATTTCTTTGCAGTAAACATGTACTTTTTTAATTATCGGGAAAACTATAAAGCTAGTCTCTTAAAAATATATATATTTTCCTCCTTTTAAGTTATTACAGCCCTGATCCTACTGGCACTGTAGCCATTACCCATTTTCCAGCTAATAGAAGGGATGACCAAACAGTATTCCCCCTGCCCCAGCCCCAGGCACTGTCATACTCACAGCCAATCATCATGATGGCCACGGCAAAGATCTTCTCGATGTCTGTGGACGGGGCGATGTTTCCAAAGCCCACGCTGGTGAGGCTGGTCATGGTGAAATACAACGAGGAGATGTAGACAGAATTCTTGCTGGGACCACCTTCCCATTTCCCTGAGCCAGACCCGTTAAACTGGTAAGGGGTGCCAATGTCCATGGCCAGTTGGTAGAGCCAGCTGTTGTTGCGGATGGTCTTGGTATCCTCATCGAAGATCTCATAGTCCCCGATGCTGTACCAAATGCAGGCCATCCAGTGAGCAGCCAGGCCGAACACACACACCAGTAGGACCAGCACAGCAGCTCCGTATTCAATGTAGTGGTCCAGTTTCCGGGCCACTCGCCCCAGACGGAGCAGCCGGACGACTTTCAGAGAGCTGAACAGGCTGCTGATGCCCTGGGAGAAGAGGAACACAGAGTCAGGGCCAAGAACCAAAAAGACTACTCCCCCACTTCGCCTTCCCTCCTCCCCGCCAGCCTGTTCCTTCAGCATTTCCACAAGATGCAACATCATGCAAGCCTTAAAAAATCGTTTTAACATAAGTCATGATATGGCAAACTGCTCATATATATCCATGTACTTATTCACAATGAAATTAGAATTTTATCCCAAGGTGTATTATGGGACACTTCCATTGGCTTTTTTCCTACTTCCATTAAAAAGCAAATAAAAAAACAAAAACAAAAAAACAAGCTAAGTAAAAATAGAATTTTAATTTAATTATATTATGCAGATGCGCACAAATATATATGAGCATTTTTCCATGTAATGAGTTATTTTAAAACAATTTTAATATTAAATAATATGAAATATTTTAAGAATTGCTTAGCTTGTATTTCATATAGTATAATCTTTCATTTTAATTATATTGTGCATAAGTATACAAATATTTATGTGTTGAAAAATGATCAGAAAACACACATGGAAAGATGTAAAATATCTGTTTTACATTATCAGTGATTATCACTGCGTTGTCAAGTTAGGGAATTACAGGCAATTTTTTATTATATTTGTACATATTTTTGTTACACTTGTATATATTTACTTAATTTCTATGACTAAAATTTTATCACTTTTATAATTAGAAAATATATTTTAAAAACAAAGAAACAGCTGAGAAGGACTGAGATTCTGTTTTCTCAGAAAAGTTACAAATTATTGGAAGGTAATATCACTTCTGTCAGCCAGGGACTTAAACACAACCCATCCAGGAATCTCAGCTAAAAGGAACCCTCTGATTGCACCTGGTCAACCGTCCCCCTTTCTAGTTGGTGTCCGATGGTCCCACCAGGACAGGCCTAGTCTCTGAACAGTTCTGTAGGGACTAACACTGTGGTAGTGGAAAAAACACTAGAGTAGAAATCTGGAAAATGGGGTCTGAGACCCACGTAAACCACTAACTTGCTATGTGAATCTGGACAGTTCAATTACCTCTCAGTTCCCTTGGGAGGTGGACTTACAGCAGAAGCCAACCTTTCAGACCTCACGGACCACCAGTGGTCGGCGGACCACCAGTTGGCGACCACTGCTTCAAAGGTTTCCTTAAACCAGCAGTCGCCAACCTTTCGGACCTCGTGGACCACCATTGGTCTGCCAACCACCGGTTGGCGACCACTGGACTAGAGCAGGGGTCCTCAAACTACGGCCCGCGGGCCACATGCAAATACAAATATTGTATTTGTTCCCGTTTTGTTTTTTTACTTCAAAATAAGATATGTGCAGTGTGCATAGGAATTTGTTCATAGTTCTTTTTTAAACTATAGTCCGGCCCTCCAACGGTCTGAGGGACAGTGAACTGGCCCCCTGTTTAAAAAGTTTGAGGACCCCTGGACTAGAGGATCTCCAAATCTCCAAACATTAATCTACTTTTATCTCCCAAGGGAACCGAAATATATTACAGAAACTACGCCACTCCAAACCTCAAAACGGATTTCAAGGTAGATTTCCATTAACTTTTCCTACTTCCACTAAAAAGCAAATGAGCAAACAAAATAAGAATTTTGAATTAAGACGTCTCCCTGACATAGCAAAAGTCCACCTGCACTTCCCCAAGCAGAGAGAGTGGCTTCTCACTATTCTAAACACTGGACAGA
The DNA here is from genome assembly GCF_000412655.1 of Myotis brandtii. Lineage (NCBI taxonomy): Eukaryota > Metazoa > Chordata > Mammalia > Chiroptera > Vespertilionidae > Myotis > Myotis brandtii. Next base: position 188,194 of record NW_005358456.1, on the reverse strand, counting down.
TCCCAGGCCATTGCTCTTCTCTCTTGTTCCCCTAAGGACAAGCCCCAAGCTCAGGTTATGTCACAGACAGAAGGTTAATGTGTCAATGATTTCTGACAAAAATGTGTAAGTGATTTTGGAGTCTTACCAGGACGACATCCTCTTTCTGGGCACACAATTTAACTGCATTTCCCAGCCTTTATCCAGCTGGGTGGGTCTCAGGACTAGCTGTCACCAACAGGATGTGAGGTGAGATATGTGTCACCTCCACCTCCAGGCCAAGGCAGCTAAACGTCAGTGTGCTTTCTCTTCCCCCGGCATGCTTTCCAGAGGATGTGTGACCTGGAGGCCAACAACTGAAGAGGGTGAATGTATAGCAAGGAAGGAGCCTGGGTCCCTAAAAGGCAATGTGGAACTCTCTCTCCCAGCCGATTAACTTGAATCATATTGTTATGTAAATGAAAAAAGAAGCCTCTAAAATGAGCTACTGAAACTTTGGGGGATGTTTGTTACAGCATCTATATCATTAGCCTTCCCTGACTGTGAGCACACAAACCATAGACAGCATAGCCTTGTCGAGAAAGAACATAGGATCAGGTTGCCACACACATTATTTTTGTTGAGGGTGATAGAGATGAGATTTATTGCCCTTTTAAAAAAACAAAACAAATAAAAAGTTTTGTAGCCATAAAACTTACAACAGAAAAAATCATGTCCTGTCCAACATATACCAGCAAATGGATAATAATGGATTTTTCTAAGCTAAAGGTCAATTCATCCAAACTGCCAACCTTGACAAAATTTACCTTTGGCATGTCCAGCACGCCTCCTCCCTGGGTCCCCTTTTCCCTCCATGTGCTTTTCTCAAACCTGCTATGCAGAAAAAACTAACTTCTATTAAGATGCAAGAGATTGATGAAGATAAATGGATAGCATCTCTCCACAGGGCAACTGCATTTTAACAGAGGAAAACTAACTTCCAATAATGGAATTAAAAGTACCAACAGCCTGGATGAAGAAGATATTTTGGGAGGCAAAGGAGCCTTTTTGATGACTCAGAAATCAAACACATGTAAGCATCCACCTACTTTCCACCCCCTCATAGGGAGGTTCCGAAGTCATCTTTCAAAGCAGCTCCACTCTATAGCAGAACTTACTACCCAGGGCAAAACGGCCTTGTCATTTTCCCTCACTCATACTCAATTCAAAGCGACATTTACGGGAAACCTACTATGTACTCCTGTGCTAATGCTACAGGGAAGAGATGATAATGATGTTGTCCTTGTCTTCTTACTCACTATTGTCTCTTCAGTGCCTGGCCCATGGAAGATGCTCCATAGAAAGAAAGGAGGGAGGAGGCAGAAGTAGAATAACTGGTGAGAGAGGCATGATATGATCAGTGAAAAGATATTTCTACTAAGAATCACAGAACTTGAGATCTGAGAGGGAACATAGAAGTCCAGCTCCTCTGAGTACAGCAAGGTCTCCTCAAGCGCCATTACAGAATAGTCTTCCCACCTCTCCTTGAACTCTCCCTTTAACTGCCACCTCGAAGATCCCATTCTGTGACAGTCATTCATGGACATGAACGACTGGGCTCCCATCACCTTTCTTACCTCCCTTCTGCTCCATCTGTACTTCATCCCTTCTCCCTTCTGCATCCCTTCCCAGTGGCCACAACAACACATGCAACCGCTACCTAAAGGTCACGCTATTCTCTAGCCACACATGCCAGTTGTTTCGAGCATCCCACACAGCAGATGCACATTTGCATCTCTTAGTCTGCTCAAGTGGGTCCCTCAGCCCAGAATGCCCAGCTTCACCATTCCTACCAACTGGTAACTAGTTATCCTTCAGACCTGCTGCCACAATACTATATGTCCTTCAGGACTGCCACTACCTCTACCCTAAAGCCCTCCATAACTACTCTGTAATCCCAACCAATCACTCAGTCCTCCAAATGTCCGTGGTAATCTGTATCCATTACCACTTGAACACATTGCTTTGCATTATACACTGACTAGCCAGATTATTATGACCACCCCATCAGTACAATGAAGTGAATTAGTTATGCAAATAATAATAATACTAAAACCTTGAGAGTATTTTCTTAGGAAGTTTTCAATATTCAGTATTTTTGGAAGTGTCAGTGAAGTACTGATAGGGTGGTCATAATAATCTGGCCGGTCATAATAATCTGGCCACTCAGTGTAGTTTCCTGTAGCCATTTCCCCACATACATTAGGAACTACACCTTCCTGAAGACCAAAGCCAGTTGCTATTCGTTTTAGATGCCTCCTATTGGGTTGAACAGTATCCCGCCAAATTCATGTCTTTTCCAGAACCTCAGAATGTGGCCTAATTTGGAAATAGGGTCGTTGCAGGTATGGTTAGTTAAGATGAGGTTATATAGAGGGTCCGTAATTCAGTGTGACTGGTGTTTCTATAAGAGGAGAAGAAGAGGTGGACAGAGAGAGAGCCCATGTGATTCCCAATGTAGCAACTGGCGTGATGTGACTTAAGCCAAGGAATGCCAAGGGTTACGGGCCACACCAGAAGCCAAGAGGAAGGCATGGAACAGATTCTCTCCTAGAGCCTTCAGAGGCCGCATGGCTTTACTGACACCTTGATTTCAGAACACACAGCCTCCAGATCTATGACAGAATAAATTTCTGCTGTACTAAGCCACCCACTTTAGTAATATGTCATGGCAGCCCTAGGAAACACACAGGATCTAAAGCCAGAACCTTCTTAGAAAGGATCTCAAACATTTTCTAAACAGAATTGAAGAGTTTGGATTATTAGGGAATTTTTTAATAATTTTAAGGAGCCTTTGGAACAACATAAAACACGCATGCCCTCATTGCATTATTTATCTGTGTGCACACTGATATTCTATTACACGGTCTTGCATAAGTTCTCTCTTATTGCACTAGCAGCTGGAATTCCAGCTGTTTAAAAGCATTTCAAGCTCTTCATTTCTGTGTTGTTTTTCTTAACTGCCTGAAGTTCAGTATATGCAATAAATAAAACAGAATTCTCCAAAGTGTTTTTATTTATTTTAGTATAAAAACACGGTAGCACCGTGTGGTAGAGAATCACATTTTCCCAGGGACTTCTTGTATCCGAAAACCTCTCACATTCCAAATGGTTCCAGGAAGTTTTTTATGACAGCATTAAAATTATGAAGAACCGAGAATTTCAAGTTGAGTCAACACAGACGAAGGGATGGTAAGAACCTGTGCTGGGGAGCTCACCACTGAAGGCCAACAACTATGACTGGAAGGAAGCCTTCTGCATCTATTTTGTTAAATAACCTCAGTTGTGATACTGAATCAACTCAAATTGAAAGGACATTTGGTAATTATCAAAATCATTGTGTGAAAATTACTGAGTGTTACCTATTCATCCAGACTAAAATCATTCCATTAACTTGGGCTGTATCTTGCTTTCTCAACTAGCCAGATTCAATGATTTCTGCTCTTTTTTCTTTTCTTTTCTTTTTTTTTTCTGCTATAGGCATGGAAATGACAACTGTCACGGACTGGTGACAATGTGTTATTCAAAAGAACTGCTGGGTCTTTCAGGTCCTTGGATAGTTCCGTCAGGCTTCCAGGTCTGTGGATGAGATGATGGCAGCATCCATAGCAAATTCTGCAGGTAAACTTTATTTTTTAATGACTTTCAACCTTACATTACTCATGATTACGCTTCTCCTGCATCCTCCTCCAGCTAAAGGCCTCCTTCACATACTTCCCTCTGAGACTGACTCACAAGGAGAAGATGAGACAATAGGAAATCCCGTGTTCTGTTATAAGAATTTAATACTTTGTTAACAGAGCTTGGTTTGCCTGTTGCCTTTGAAACAGAGGTAACTTCAAGAATAAATGTTCCATGCTGGCCTCACCACTCTGAGAACCGCAGATCCATTTCAACTGCACAATGGAATAAACTGGCTAACTAAATCTTATTGAAAGTTGCTCACTGAAGCTTAAATGCAATTTTCTTTCTTCTTTTTTAGCTGATAAGTACTTTTTTTAAGATTGCGTTTAGAAAGAGAGAGGAAAGGAGAGGGAGAGAGAGAGAGAGAGAAACATTGATGTGAGAGGGAAACATCGATCAGTTGCTTCCCATACGTGCCTGACTGGGGCTCAAACCCGAAACCTGGGTATGTGCTCTAACTAGGAATCAAACCCACAACCCTTCAGTGCATGAGATAACGCTCCAACCAACGGAGCCACATTGCCCTTCTGTTGCTTTAAGATTTTACTTTAGGCTTGTTTAATTCAATTCAGCAACCATTTCCTGAAAACTTAGTACAGGAAGACATAACCAAGAGCTACCAGTGACAGAAAACAAGGAAAATGCAGTCTCCTGCCCTCCCCTTACCTACAATCAGGCCACAGAAAAACACACAGCCTGCAGATGGCTGCAATGCAGCGGCAAAACACAACTGAGCTCCACTATAAAGCCTGACTTAGCACAAGGCCTGTGGCTGTGCATAAAGGGAATTCTTTTCTAGTTCATTTAACAGGTCTGTTGACCATATTCAGGGAAAGGATGTGGTTGCCGAGTAGGAGGGATAGCTTGCGACCTTCCATTTGTTTAATCCAATAATATATCCAAAAGGCACATCTGCAGTCTCCGTAGAAACCATCATTGAAGGAAGTTTAGAAATTGTGCTTAAAACCATCCACTTTCTTTTTTGTTTACAATTCCAACCATGAAATAAACTGTGTCTTCGGTTGGGATAATATATCATCAGGCTCTTTTGCTTTCTAGAGGCGCTGAAAATGAAATTGTATCATTGGCCAAATAAAAACCAAAGGATACAGAAGAGAGAGCCTGGTTTTATCCTGCCATGTCTCTGTCTTTCTCAGAACCCTAATCTCAGGTTGTCTTCTTCCAGGGAAGTGAAAGGAGTCCACGTAGCCTAGAGGGAACTGCGCCTCATATTGAAGGAAGCACTGGAGTCATCTTGCGCCTGCAGCTCTGACACTGATGTAGACTTAGCCATGCCCTTCATTTGCTTTAGGCTGATTTCATTAAATTCTCGGAGACAAGAGCATGACAGGGTCTGGTGTAGCTAAAAACCGCAGTGGCTTCATGAGGGTGTCTGCAGGAGCGTTCAGTACTGGGGCCTGATGAGGGCATCGGGGCCCACTTAGCACTGCCTGGCCAGAGCTCCAGATCGGAACCAGTGCTGACATTGTAAAAGCATCACCTCAACTTTGAGAACACAACTGGGGCCTCCCCACCCTTGGTAACGCTCTCTGCTTAATGAACAAGAGACACAGATCTTTCCCTATGCGATCTAATTGGGCTTTAAAAGACACACTCCCTCCTTCCCCAAACATAATCCACTTCAGTCTCATCCTCTCCCCAAACCAGGCTTCAACTAAGAAGATAGAAGTCCCTAGAAACAATAAAAAATTACCCAAAAGGGTAGCCTCCTGACTAGGCAAATACTAGGAATTTGTGATGTGGCCTTGAGGCCTGCACCGGGTTGGCAAGCAGGGAAGGCTCAAGGAGCTGGTTTGGATGTGTGAAAAGGTTTCCCAGAATTTGGGGAGGCTGGTATAGCAGAACGCAGACACCTGGGTTATACCTGTGAGAATCGGGGGAGGTGAGAAGTTTTGGAGCCCAGGACTAGCTCTCCTGCGTTGGGCAAATGAAAGCCATAGGGACAGAGCAAGGACAAGAGCCCAGCAAGCCACTGGGAACACTTCTGAGGGACCACAGGGTCCCTGGGGCAGCCGGGGTTGTGCTTAACCCCAGGACACTCCCAGGTGTCTGGGCTACTAGACGAATGCACAAGGCATTGGGAACGGGGCAGGAGAAACAGACGGGGGAATCAGAATACTCTAGAAAGAGCATGGCCATAACTTCAGGAATTCCTAAATTTAAGACAACAAGGACCCCCTTCCAGCTAGAAGGAGGGTCAGGGCTTCATCTGTAATATTGCTTGTGGTCTAACTCTGTCCCATCTTCACACAGAGATTTAAAGCCCTTGAGGGCTATGTCTCCTTTAGCCTCAGCAGTGAGTGGTGAGGAGGCCACTAATCATCTTAGATGCTTCCATTCCAGGAAGCAACTGTCATGCACAGAGCTCCCCTCTCCTGCCAACTGGCCCTCTGAGGATCAGTCCCTGCAGGAATGCCCTAAGGCAAGATCATGGCTCCTTTAAGAGGCTTCTGGCAAATATACTTCTAAACTTTCTGGAAGCAGGTGGAAGTAAGGATAGTCACCATTCTGTGACCACAAATTTTGGAAAGAGGAGAAGCCATGGAGAAAAGAAATTGTCGGTTGGAGCCAGGCCCTGCCTCTGGCACATGCTCCAAACAGCTCTGGGGCCCTAGGAACCTCTCTGAGCCTCATTTCCTCACCTGAGATGTGGAGAAAATGCATTTACCTAGGGTTAATGTCACAAAAGTATTAACTGTTACATCAGAGGTAGTTACCTTGTTCTCCTCCAGCTGCAAAAATCCAGACAAGAGG
>NW_005358456.1:93527-181510 GCF_000412655.1 Myotis brandtii | reverse complement strand
AGGGGAGGGGAGAGATTATCTGCCCTCATCAAAAGGAAAGAAAAATTCTGAAATGTCAGAAAGAAGTCACCTCCAGGTGACCATTAATAACGAGGAGGGAGGGTGCCCTCTCTCTGAAAAGTTGTCAAGAAGCAATTAAGGGTTTTCCACCAAAATAGCTGTGTAAGCTGAAGGAAAGGGGGCAGGAGCCCGCCTTGTGCTTCTGGACACGTGGACCCTAGGGGTAGGGCAAAGTCAACCTCAGCTGATAAGAACATGAAAGGCCAAGGATGCCGGGAATAATGAAAAGGAATAGAATACAATGCACCCCTCGCTATTTGTATTTCTAAACTGCCTTTAAAAGATCTTAGCACTTCTCTGACTACAGAAATGAGAAATTACTAAAATAGCAAACATGCCACTTGGAAGTTTACTTTATTGGAAAAGTTGTACATAGACCCCGAGGTGTCGATGCCATCCCACAAGTAATAGCAACAATGACTTATGAAGCCCTTGCCACATGCCAAGCAGTCCTAACTTAGTCTTATCTGCATTAACTCACTTAATTCTTATAACTATCCTCTAGGATATCTGGTGTAATTCTCCACATTTTATATGAACGTATGGATTTTTTTATAAATTAACTGATGGACAAGCAGCCACGGAGGATGATGAATTGTGTGTTGACTGCAATCAGATTTTTAAAAACAAGCAATGAGACTGAACTCTTTCGTGGCTGCTCCAGACACAAAGCAGTCTCCTGTGTCCCCCATTCACTCCGCTCCTCCAAAGCCAACCTGACAATAGTAGAAAGATGGATGACTCCACATTCTTTTTTTTTAATTGAATTTCTTGGGGTGAGATTGGCTCACAACACCATACAGGTTTCAAGTGTACAACTCAACAAAACGTCATCTGCACACTGCATCATGACCCCAAGCAGAGTCTCTTTCTATCTCCATTTCTCCCCCCTGCCCACCTCCATCTACCCCCACCCCCTTTCCCTCTAGCTAACTGTTGTCTGCGTCTATGTGTTATGCATATGTTTTTTGGCTTAATTCCTTCACCTTCTTTCATCCAGGCCCCCAACCCTCCTCCCCTCTATTTTGTTTCTATTTTGTTTGTCAGTTTCTATTTTGTTTGTCATGCCTCCGTTTCTATTTTGTTTGTCAGTTTATTTTGTTCATTAGATTCCACATATTAGTGAGATGATGTGGTATTTGTCTTTCTTTGACTGGCTTATTTCACTTAGCATAATAATCTCCAGACCCATCCATGCTATTGCAAAGATTTACGATTTACTTTTTTTTTTATTGGCCTAATAGTATGTATTCCATCATGAATCACGGCTTTTTTATCCACTCATCTACTGATGGGCAACACTCTTCAAGCAGCGAATAGGCCGTGTTCATCTATAACAAGTAGCAGGATAATAAAGGAAGAAACAGCCCGCTGGTGTGGCTCAGTGGTTGAGTGTTGACCCATGAACCAGGAGGTCAGAGTTTCATTCCCAGTCAGGGCACATGCCTGGGTTGCAGGCTCAGTCTCCAATAGGGGGCGTGCAGGAGGCAGCCAATCAATAATTCTCTATCATCATTGATGTTTCTATCTCTCCCTCTCCTTTCTTCTCTCTGAAATGAAACAAAAACAATTTTTTTAAAAAAAAGGAAAAGGAAGAAACAAAAGCAGTGGTAGAATATAAAGATGGCGCTCCTTCCATCGCATAAAAACTATTACCATAAAAAAGCTTAGATTTGGACTATGCTGTATTTGTGCCAGTTGGGAACTCTTGGCTCTTGAAACATGGCCTGCAGACAGGCAGGATGGCATCGCAGGCAGCACCTGTGTATGGTCCATGGGGAATCTGTAGATGTGAGTTTCCCACACTCACCAGGACCAGGGACAGTTCTTTATTCCAATCACTTCACCTCAGAGGTGAAACAAGATTGGGCATAAAAGACTGTCCGGATTCTCAGTCCCACGCCAGGCAAAGCCACTGATGCCAGATTGAGGAAGAGATTGACCCCAAAGGCCAGTGGCCAACCTGGGGTCACTCCGCACGTCTCACCTGGTTCAGAGACTATAATGAGGCTGAAGGAAAAGAATTCATAGGGACATCTTTTGGAAAGTTCAAATCAAAAGCACTACGAGTGAGTGCTGGTGGTATTATTTAGAAATGGCTTTGGAAGTCATGATGCATCTATAGACGTTCATTTAAATCCCTTCCTGGTGATACTAGGACCCAATCCCATATTTGTGGACCAGAAAGCAGATGGCCAACGGAAGCTGCCAAGGGGTGGGATCACTAATGGCCCAGATCTAAATGGAGGGCTGAGGACATAAGGTTTGGCGCAGGAGTCCTGGGATCATAGAACCTTGGATCAGGAGGGGACCCAGGGATTGTGAAGCCCACACCCCTCCTCTTACCGATAAGGAAACAGAGGTGCAGGGAGGTCTCACTGTGCCATGAACCATGGGTGCCCCACTCCCCACTCCCAGCTCTGGAAACCTCTAACCTACTTCTGTCTCTACTTCTCCTCCTACAAGTGGAACCATACAGTATTTGTTCTTCTGTGTCTGTCTGGCTTTTTTCCACTTAGCATAATGTTTCCAGGACTCGTTGTAGCACGTGTCAGCATTTCAATCTTTGTATGGGTGAATAATGTCCCATTGTGTGTACACATCACATTTTGTTTACCCATTCACCTGCTGACAGACTCCAGAGATGTTTCCACCTGTTGACTATCGTGAATAATGCTGCTATGAACACTGGATATTAGTGTGAATCCCTAGGCTAGAGTATTTTGTTTTTAACTAACTCTTACACAGCATTTAACATGTGCCAGGCACTGCCTGTTACAAGCATGGCCTCCTTTAATTCTCCTAACTCCTGTAAGACAGGAGTTACCATTACCCCCATTTTGCAGAGGCACAGAAAGGAAGCGAAGGCACAGAAAGGTTACGTAACTTGTCCAAGAAGACAAAGAGAGTTGCCAGAGCTGGTTCCAAACCCAGGCCGTCTAGACCAGGGTTGCTAGGAGGCCAGAGCAGGGACAAGAAAAGCAATAGTTGTAATAAAGGAACCTTCCACTGGCTTCCTCTGAGGGTAAAAGCTGAAGTCTTTTATACTTGCCCAAGAGGCCCAAGCATTCTGCACATCTCTCTCTCTCTCTCTCTCTCTCTCTCTCTCTCTCTCTTCAGAACGTCACCAGCCTCATTTCCTACTGTTGCCCCCATTCACACTCTTCCCTCAGACATGGCAGGTAGGCTCCAGCTCAGGCCTTTGCACTTGCTTTTCCTCTGCCTGGAACACGTGTACACCAATATCCCCAATCTCCCTCGCTTACCCACCTCCTTGGGGTCATTTCTCAAATGTAACCTTCTCACACAAGGCCTTCCTCCACACCCATTCACAATCGCAACTGCCAGCCCAACACACCCCACCCGTTTCACTTTCCCCCAGAGCATGTATAGGCTTTACATTCAACATACGACAGGCTTCTCATTTGCTTGCTGACTGCCCCTCACACTCACATGTAAACCCAGCTGTATCCTCAGCACCTGGGGCAGTGCCACAGGCTCTCAACAACCATGGACTGAACGATGACTGCCATGCATCCACCAGCACTTAACTTTCCCACGAATATTCTCCCCCGCTTTTCATGAAATAATTGAAAATGTCTTAGAGCAGTGGTTCTCAACCTTCTTAATGCCGCGACCCTTTAATACAGTTCCTCATGTTGTGGTGACCCCCAACCATAAAATTATTTTCGTTGCTACTTCATAACTGTAATTTTGCTACTGTTATGAATCGTCATGTAAATATCTGATATGCAGGATGTATTTTCATTGTTACAAATTGAACATAATTAAAGCATAGTGATTAATCACAAAAACAATATGTAATTATAGATGTGTTTTCCGATGGTCTTAGGCGACCCCTGTGAAAGGGTCGTTCGACCCCCAAAGGGGTCTCGACCCACAGGTTGAGAACTGCTGTCTTAGAGAAATCGCACCATGAAGGTCAGACTTTACATTTCCCACTGGTCCGGGAGCAGATCCTGGTGTCCTGAGGCAAACGTGTACTTTGGGGGGTTGGCGGGGGGGGGGGCGCTATTAGAGAGCACCGGGCCAGAAAACAGCCCCTAGATTTGGGGTCTGCCATGAAGGCCTGGGAGCACACCCGCATGTCTCAGGAGACAAGGTGCCCAGCCCCTCCCTAGTGAAAGCCTGGAGGCAACACCGTGTTTCAGAATCGGAAATCCTCTTCCATTTGCTTCATTCTCCCAGGAAAACTAGGGCACTGGTATGCAAGGCGGACAGTCACAGAGACACTCCTGGTTTCAGAAACTCCTGGATTACTCATCCAGGGTTAGATGCAGAAACACACCGTGCTGCCTTCTCTGGAGCATCGCCTGCAGCCCCGAAGGCGGCTTGCACAATAAATAGGAGGCATCGTGTCCCCGAGTGCGTCTTATTCTCCGCCTGGACTCTTCCCACCCACCTGTCCACCCCTTAAAAACCAGCTCAAAACAGCATCTCTGCAATGAAGCCTGGTCTGAATCGACCTCTTCCTCTGCCCCACCCACCCCCTATAATTGGTCTCTTCTCATTGACTTCCCACAGCATTTTGTGCCATTATTATTCCATTCATCACGCTCTACCTTTCCCCAAAGTTTTGGCTGAGTGTCTTGTTCTCCTACTACATCTATAAACCCTCTCTAAGCCAAAGAACAAGTTTCTTTCACTGAGATATGTCCCTGAGGCATCCAGGCAAGTCCTAGCACATAGCTGGCACTCAGTAACTGATTCCTGAACGAAAAAACAAACCAGTGATCAGCTACTGGGAGGAGCACGACTATGGCTAATACCCTACCTTATCCTCAGCCTAGATTCCTACACAGCCATCCAGCCAGGGCTCTCTGACCGAATCTAACCTATCTGCCCATTTCTATCACTTTACACTATTTTTATCAGATTACTCTCCTGCTCAAAAACCCATTTGTTGGTATTGTAAGTAAACAAATTTGGTATTGATTGTCACTTTGGGAATGTACTACCTCCAAAGTATGTCAACAATCTTCAAAGGTTCATATCCTTTGTCCCACTAATTCTTCCACTGGACAATTTCTTTTAGAATAAAATCTAAAGGACAAAAGAATATCCATTCCAGAAATCCGGATGTCATCTTTGATTTGGCTCCTCCTTCTCTCTCACCCCCCAACTATGGGCAAGCATGGCATTTTATGAATTTTGCCTCTATTTGTTTCTGGAACAAGTCCAACGTGCTCATCTGCACCGATACGGTCACCTCTCACGTGGATGGCTGCCCCAGCTGCCCTAACTGGCCCTGCCTCCAAGCTCACCCCATCCGATCTATTCTGCATACGGCGACTCGATTATTCTAATGGACAATTCTGATTGCGCTCCTCTGATGCTCAGGCTCTTCAATGCCTCATGATGCAGTCCTTGCTCCTCAGTGGGGCACACAGGCCCTGTGACTGGCCCCTACCTGTTCCTCCTGCCTTCCCTCTCCCCACCTTCTCACACACCTACGCTCCAGGTGCACTGCACAACCTGAGCTCCTCAGACACGCAGGCCTGTCTCACAGCCTGTCTTTCACATAGTCTGGTTCCCCTGCCTGAACTGATGTCTCCTCCCACTGTCCTCCTCTTCCCCCTTTTCACCTGGCCAACTCCCTACTTATCCTTCATTTTAAGACTTTTCTCTGAGCTCTCAGCCAAGGTGGCCTGCTGCCAAACACCCAGCAGGTGTGTACACCTGCATAGTATCACGGCCAGCTTACCTGTCCCCTTGCCATCCCATATATAAATAACTGTTGGCTTCTTGAGGGCAGGGACTGCCTCAATTTCAACACCAAATCCCCAGAACCTACTTAGTCCTGTGCCTGGCGCTAAGAGGAACCCCACATATAGCTCCATCTAGCCTCATGTCTCCTTGGAGACCCCAGCACACGACTTATGATTTTTTAGCTGTTGCATTTCAAGTTCCCTTCTAATGTGTTAACCCTGAAAGCCCAAATCCAACCAATTTCCTCAAGGCCAAACTCTAGCCTCACCTTCTCCGAGGAATCTTCCCTAAGTGACAAGTCCAAATAGATCACTCTTTTGCTTTGTTAAGTAATTAGAATATACATTTTTACACTGTTCCCAGTTGTTACATCCAATATATGCTCTCTCCCACCACGATAGCAAGATCAAGGGCATGACCCACCATGCCTTCTCCTACTTTTCCACTTTCCACAACATCTCCCAGAGCACTGCACCCACAACAAGAATTCCCGGATGCTAATTGGGTAAGTGGTGAGAAGAGAACCCAGTCAATGAACGGGGTGCACTAGCAGATGGTCCAGGTTCCTGCTGTTGATTTTGATAATGATACGAATAGTGCTCTCTGCCACAATTAGCCATATCGCCTATTATAACTGTTTATCTGGTCATTATTTTGGCACCTTCCAAGCTGCTGCAAAAGTAATTATATTCTGTGCACAGAGCTACTCATCCAATTACAGGCCTTAGCAACAACATTATGAGATAACATTATATAAAGATGCTATGAATCAGTTGGTTGGGCGCAGGGGCGGGGACAAGGGGAAGGGGGGCGGTAACAGAGAAGCTTTTTAAAAGGAAGAATGGTGAACCAACCGCGTGAAGCCTGCTTTAATCAAACACAGTACCCTGAACTCAGAAGTCAGTGAGGAGGAGATGATAAAGCCAGACAGACACAGGGGAACCAGAACAAAAACAGATGTGTAAGTAGGAAGCAAGGTTGTTCCCCTTGGGGGGGTATCCTAGCTCCAGATAACAGTGAACCCCTTGTTGGTCTTCCTCTAGAGCGCCACCTACTGCTTAGCAGGGGGAGGGCAAGTGGGACGCTGACAGCTGATTTCCTCACTTCTCAGTCCATTCCTCCCGAGGGCAGGCCCTGAACTAGGGCCCCAGAATGTGTCCAGTTCCTCGTACTAGTTGCCACTGATGAAGACTAATAACTAGGGTGCCAAATACTGTGCTAAGTGCTTTACACGTATCACCCCATTTTATCTTCACCAAACCTCCACGAAGTAGGTACTTCTATCTTCATTTCAATAAGGATATAGAAACAGCGGACAAAGGCTCGTTTGAGAGGTCTACTTATTGAGCGGCCCCCATTTGCCAGGCACTGAGCAGCACTGTGCAGATAAGACAAGTCCTCCCTTCATGAAACTGACACTCCAGTGGGAGAGAGCAAAAGCAAGCCCAAAATAAAAATTTCACACGATAATATCTGAATGTGTAAAGTGCTACCAAGAGCATCCATTGACTAAATGGGTAAAGAGTCCTTTTTAATGAGAGGTGGGGGCGTTCTCCCACACAGCCTCAGCCTAAACATGCAGTGAGAAGCTATGGAGACTCAAACAGCACCTCGGGGGTCCGGGGTACAGAAACCCCACGAGGGGCAGCCCCCTGTACGGATGTGCAATGTGAAAAGGGGAAGAGGCCTGTGTGCGTCTGGGAAAACTGGACGCCACACCAAAGAAAGTACGGATGGGGTTTGTAAAGCGTAGGACCCAGTGGAAAAAGTGAAATGGAGACACTTATGTTGATGTATGTCTCGGAGAATGTTCTCGATGCTTGGAGGGCATTTGCACCTGCCGTACAGGTAATTCATGTAGCAGGGCAGGGCTGCTGTGACCTCTGCTAGTAACGGGGTAGTTTAGCTGCCTGGCAGAAGCAGTTTCTTTCCAGATATTCTGCTGGTCACGGATCTAGGGGTGATGGGGAAAGCTTTTGCAGGCATAGAAAAACATACTGGTAATGGGATAAGATCTGCTAGCTTATGCTTTCTCTGTAATGGTGTAATTTTATTAAACTGTCAAAGCATGATTGTTAACTATGGAGTAGTCATTGTACATGGAAAGAGTTAGGCTGTTCAGGGAAAAGTTGAAGCAGCACAGTACAAGCAGAGTAACTCCCTCACTGAACTCTGGCCACCGCCTCTGCATCTTCCTAAATGAAATCCGCTATAGGCCATACACTGTTGCCTTGGTCATCCTCCTTGTCTCTCTGTATCCTCTTTCCCCTAGAACCCAATCCAGGGCCATATCTAAGGACCTGCCACTTTGCAGGGTTGTACTGTCCTATCACCTCCAGCCACAAAGCCCACTCAGCTCCTTTGCACCTTTATTCCTACTTCGCCGGTCTTTCAAACATCCTGCTGTAAGCCCTTAATTTCCTCTTACTCCTCTCTGAATCTCTACCATATCTGTAGACAAGTCTGATTTTTGCTTTTGTTTGTGCCTTCTCTTATTTTCCGGATTAATCTCAGCCAAGTTTTGTCAGTTTGGAGAATCTCTTCAAAGAACCAACGTTTGACATTGATGATCTTGCCTTTGTATTTTTTTAATATGTTTGCTTTCATCTTTATTATCTTCCTGCAGCTGTTTAAAGATTTCTTCAGTTTTTCACTATCTTAAATTAAGTGCCTATCTCATTTTTAAATCTTTCTTCTTTACTAATAGAAGCATTTAATACTTTAAATTGCCATCTAAGTAATATCTTAGCTTCGTGCTACAGGTTTTCATATGTAGTCTTTTCATCATCTTATAGGCCTAAATATTTTCTGATACTAGTAGTTCTTCTGTGACCCATGAGTGAGTCAGATCACGGCGTACTGGAATAAGCTCACACCAGCTCAAGTGAGTAATTGTTAAATTTTCAGCAATTCTGAGAGAACACAGCCATTATTCAAATAAAATTACATAAACTTAAAATGAAATAAATTATATTAAAATCAAAGTAATAAATATTCAAAGAACATTACTTTCAGTTTTACTCCATGCTGTTAAGGTTATTACTTCTAGTGTGTCGGGATGGAGAAACATTACACAATTGATGTGCTACTGTGTCTCTCTTCCCAAATGACATTCAGTGCCTCCTGCTGGTAGCCTGAAATCAGCCCTGGAGGAAGCATTTATACATGGAAATCAGTACACTGTATAAATCAGGGTATTTTTTCTTTTGAAGAGTTGTTAAGTATTTATATTGATTTTCTAGTATATGTTATTTTAGAACTTAAAGGAGCTTTAAAAATGCTATCTACTGAGAGACACGGTGGGCTTAGTTCACCTTTAGGGTCAAGGGAAGGTACAGAAGAGACCCACTGTTCCTTCAAAATCCACTCGTGATGCAAATGCCCGTGATCTTAGGTCGGCACGCTGTTTACACTCTGTTGGCTCATGCTCCCTACCCAAATATAAAGCAGTTTTTCCTCGGATTTTTCCCAAAACACCACCCACTAAGTTCTAACAATAACATCATACATTTGAATAGCGCTTGAAAGATTTTGAGGCATTTTTATATGCAGTAGCTCCTAATACTAGCCACCACCCAGTGAGGTGGATATTATCATGTAGATAGTACCATTTTCGGTGTCTGGGATTTGCAGACCAGATTGTATTTCCTCGTAGCTTTTGTCAATTAGACACCAATTCTGTCCCGCTCCATCTTTGTAATTTCAGCCTAAAGAGTTTTAATCTTTTTGTCAGTCCTCATCTGGAAACCTCTCCATCGCTTTAATAATTTTCAGGTGTCCTAAAGGAACTTGAAATAAAAGGCTTATTTCTACACTGGGAGGAAAGAAAAGATAAAGCCCTGCTTTTAACAAAGAAGCTGTCAAAATTGGCAACCTGGTTTGTTTTCTGATGTAGACAGTCATTGTAAGAGGCAGTAAATGAGAAATTGATTTTAACAATTCTTTTCTCACTGCAGTAGAAAAGTATCATCAGGGCAACAATCATTTCAGTTACAGACACAATAAATTTTGTTTGCTTCACTGGTAAAGGTCTATATCTGCCAGGCAAGTCTGCACTGAAGTCAAGGAGGGCTGCACACCATCCACAGCAGTAATGATTCTTGGGGATCCTTCAAGCAACAGGAAAACTTCAGCCTCAAATCTTAAAACACACACACAAACACAAAATAAAAAAAAAAACTCTTTAACAAATTATTTCTACAGTCTTGCTACTAACGTGAGTTTTCTCTCATTTCTCTCCTTCCATTCACTGCCAAACATCTCAAACAAACAGTTAAGCTGGCTGTCTGCCTCCTATCTACTTAGCCATCTACCCTTTGACATCTGGCATCCATCGTCGATTTCATCTGCTCTCTCACGGTCACAGTGTTGCCTGATCATCAAGTTCAATGACTTTTCCTTCTTCTCTAGCACCCACTGCATATGATTCCCATATCTATCCTTTAGGTACAACTTCTTTCCAAACTTCTATGGACTTATTACCATTATTCTGACTTTTGGGTATCTCAACCTGGAAATCACACTGGCACTTCAGACTCAACATATCCAAACGGGAAACAACATCACTTGAATACCTTTATTACAGGTGCATGCTCAATAACATAACAACAACAACAAAATAAATCACTTTCTTTGCCTGTAGCTCCTAGATTTATTCTCTTTGTATCTATACTTTTTTTCAATAAATAGAATCACCATATTCTAAGACAGACAGAAATTCATGCCAACAAAGACTTTAATCTCTCTAAACCCCATATCCTAATCAATGTCAATTGAACCCATAAAAACAAAACTATCCATCTATTCATCCTTTCCTTTCTATTCAAATTTAAATGTCTTCAATACCATTTGTAAATTTTTCTCACAGTGCCATATTTATTTCATAACAAGAGTAATAACATTTTTAAACTATAACCATCAACCATACAGTTAACATTCCATTCCAGTGTAGGCTCAATATACATAATTTTACACAATTTAATTATAGCAAATATAGCATTTTAAAACCTGTTTTCTATTATTATGAGAATACTATACATATTAATTCATGCCAGTCTTTGCAGCTATTTTTGAATGAAAACATCATATTTCATCATTTTCATATTAACCATTTCAGGTAATTTGTAGAGTCCCCGGTACACTCTACACACAGAATCATCTCATCTATTAATAAAGACAGCTTTACTTCCTTTTCTCTAATCTGAATGCCCTTAACTCCTCCCTCCCTCCCTCCCTTCCTCCCTTCCTTCTTTCCCTCCCAATCTTAGGGATAAAGCATCCAGTTTCTCACCATTATGAAGTTAGATGTAGGTGTTTCATAGATGCCCTTTATCAGGTTGAGGGTATTCCTTTCTATTCATAGTTGTTGAGAGTTTTTATCATGGATGGGTGTAGGATTTTATTGAATGCTTTTTGCATCTATCAAAGTGATCATGTGACCTTTTCCTTTATTATATTAATATGGTGTATTATACTAACGGAAAAAAACACACAAAGTCATGGAGGCTAAGTAACATGTTACTAAACAATGAATGAGTTTAAATGAGATCAAGGAAGAAATCAAAAGTTACCTTAAAACAAGTAAAAATGAGAACACAACTACCCAAATTCTATGGGACACAGTGAAAGCAGTCCTAAGAGGGAAACTGATAGCATTATAGGCCTACCTTAGAAAACAAGAAAAAACTCAAATAAACTATCTAAATTTACACCTAAAGGAACTGGAAAAAATATATAGCAAACAAAGCCCAAAGTAGAAGGAAGGAAATAATAAAGAGCAGAGCACGCCCTAACCGGTTTGGCTCAGTGGATAGAGTGTTGGCCTGCCGACTGAAGGGTCCCAGGTTCGATTCCGAGCAAGGGCATGTACCTTGGTTGCGGGCACATCCCCAGTAGGGGGTGTGCAGGAGGCAGCTGATAGATGTTTTTCTCTCATCGATGTTTCTAACTCTCTATCCCTCTCCCTTCCTCTCTGTGAAAAAATCAATAAAATATATTTTTTAAAAAATAAAATAAAGATCAGAGCAGAAATAAACAAAATAGAGTCTAAAAAATACAAAAGATCAATAAAACCAAGCTCATTTTACAAAGTCAACATTATCCTAATTCCAAAACCAGATAAAGACACTACAAAGAAAGAAAATTATAGGCAAATAACCCTGATGAACATAGATTTAAAATACTCAACAAAATACTAGCTAATGAGATCCAGCAATACCTTAAAAAAAGATCAAACACCAGCCCTGACTGGTTTGGCTCAGTGGATAGAGCATCAGCCTGCGGACTGAAAGGTCCCAGGTTCGATTCCGGTCAAGGGCATGTACCTTGGTTGCGGGCACATCCCCAGTAGCAGGTGTGCAGGAGGCAGCTGATCGATGTTTCTCTCTCATCGATATTTCTAACTCTCTATCCCTCTCCCTTCCTCTCTGTAAAAAAATCAATAAAATATATTTTTTAAAAAAAAGATCAAACACTATGACCAAGTGCAATTTAGTCCAGGGATATAATATCCTCAAATCAATAAACTTGATACATCACATAAACAAAATGAAGGATAAAAACCAAATGATCATATCAATAGATGCAGAAAAAGCATTTGATAAAATCCAGTACTCATTGATGATAAAATCTCTCAGCAAAAATGGGAATAGAGGGAACATATCTCAACATAATAAAGGCCTTCTATGACAGACTCACAGCCAACATCATACTCAATGAACAAAAACTGCAAGCATTTCCCTTAAGATCAGGAGCAAGATAGGGATGTCCACTTTCACCACTCTTATTCAACACAGTACTAGAAGTCCTAGCCACAGTGATCAGACAAGAAGAAGAAATAAAAAGCATACAAATTGTAAAGGAGGAAGTAAAACTGTCATTATTTGCAGATGACATGATATTGTACATAGAAAACCCTAAAGACTCCACCAGAAAACTATTAGACCTAATAAATGAATTCAGCAAAGTCACAGGATATAAAATTAATATTCAGAAATTGGTGAATTTTCTATACCCAATAATGAACTATCAGAAAGAGAAACTAAGAAAACAGTCCCATTTACTATTGCAACAAAAGAATAAAGTACCTAGAAATAAATTTAAGCAAGAAGAGAAAAGATCTGTACTCAGAAAATTATAGGACATTGAAGAAAGAAACTGAGGAAGACACAAATAAGTGGACACATATACTGTATTCATAGACAGGAAGACTTAACATCATTAAAATATCCATACTACCCAAAACAATCTATAGATTCAATGCAATGCTATTAAAATACCAATGGCATATTTCACAGTTCTAGAACAAATATTCTGAGTATTTATATGGAACTAAAAAAGACCCAGAATAGCTTCAGCAATCTTGAGAAAGAAGAACAAAGTTGGAGGCATCACAATACCTGATATCAAACTATACTACAAGGCCATTGTAATCAAAACAGCCTGGCACTGGCATAAGAACAGGTATATAGATCAATGGAACAGACAGAGGACCCAAAAATCAACCCTGAACTCTCGAGGTTCACCCTTCTGTCTACATAGCTTGGCAGCCAGTCAATGACTAGACAGATGCAATAATCAAACACCTCCATTCCATTAATTAGTGAAATCCAAATTAAAGAATAGAATAAAATTGTATTATACTTACTGCAGTACCTTTAGCCTCTGACAAAGTAACACCAAGAGATTCTAGCAGAATATTTATTAATAAATAAAGACATTTGTAATTTGGAAACATTGCTAACATATCACAAAACGCTAAATTATTTCAGGAATTTGGATTAAACATGCTCTGTCCTCCTCTGCCCACCTCTTTCCCCTCATTTACTCTTGAAATGGTTTCCTTCAGGGTTGGCAAGCTTTAGTCCAGGCTTTGTCTTACATAATTGCTAAACGTGTACAACAGGAAACTGGGCACTGGAGAAGGTATGCGACTCAAATGTAAACCCGAGGCCCAGATTCAGGTCAAGGCGTGCCAAAGCAGCCATAACAGAGAGAACCAGGTGGGACCTGTAGGTTGGAGATCATCTGCTGTAATGGGTGTGCAAAAGAATCAGCACACTGACAACAGGGCTTGCTGCATCAAGCAATCTTTCCAGAACCAACTCATTCTGACATGAGACTTATCAGAAGCATGCTGTTGAAAGCCCGATGTCCCTTCCCTCTAATGCACTACCGGGAAGCAATCGGCCTAGAAGTGTCCTGGAGTAAACGTCTTGTAAACTAAGAAACTGAAATGTTACAAACTATATTAATGAGAGATGATAGAGAAATGGCATGTGCAAACAAACAGGTGGGTCAGCAGGGAGCCCAGAGAAAAATGAACCAAGTGCACTATTTTATGATTAATCCAAGGCTGAAAGGGATTCTATCTGTTGCAGCAGAATTATCTGGTCATAAGAAAGGTGTAAACAGTAAAAGGCAGAGAATAGGAATCCATCCAGTTCTGATTGTAGGTTCTCCATAAAGAGATGGAAGCAATATGATAAGAAGCTATGAGGACAGGCATCACAATATATTAGGCGATGTGTGTATATACAGGGTGTCCCCAAAATATGTATACACACACTAATAGCTGATAGTTCAATTTTGAAAATGAAATGTATTTTAATAAACACTGCCTTTATAATTATTCGAGTGTGCATATACATCTTTGGGGGGGATATCATATATATATGACAAGGCAGACATTGCTGTCCACATTTTACATAGAAAAGATAAAGGGGGTAGTTATAGATGCTACCCTGCTCCTTTGGCTCCAGAACCTATGCATTTGCCATGATGAGAACTTTTTAAATGTTCATTAGGTATCTTGAGACTGGGGAGAAGTTTTCATGACTATCCCATAATTGGGAATCTATGTCCCTCTCAGTAATTCTTTGGCTTTGTGGAACAAATCCTTTTCGTGAATGGAGTAACATGTGCTTAAGTCACTCAGATGATGCCATTCCAGATTTTTCCTAGTCCAGGTAGACAGCACTTACAGCATATTTGCTAGTAGGCCAGATGGAAGCAGGCAGGGAGTCCAACCCATGTCTTATTCTACACATCGACCATGTTGGACTGAAATGCCAGGGAACTGATTGCCAAAAAGAAAGCTGAGCATTAGCGATATGATCTCCGCAGGAACTACATCTAGTACAAGGGGCTCCTCGGTCCATGAATGAGTCACAGAAGAGATGAATCACCCTTTATCACACCATGGCTATATGAAGAGAATCACCAGCATGAAAAATTAAAAGCCACTGTTTGGCTTTCTTAATGATTGAGTAGGAGTGACTGTGTGGCTGTCCCCAGTGAGTCATGTCATTAATATTGGGGAAACTTTCTCAATATAAAAATCCCTCAGTTTGCTCGCTATAAATACTATCTCAATTAGGAATGACATAATCTGAAACCAGGTTCTCATTCTCTCTAATTATGCTCAAATTGCCCAACATCCATTTATACTGTCAAAGGGAAGCAGAAATGGAGCCAGCACTTTATTTTTGTTGTTGCTTTTGTCAATCCTCACCTGAGGATATTTTTCCCATTGCTTTCAGAGAAAATGGAATGGGGCAGGGGGGAGGGAGGGAGAGAGAGAGAGAGAGAGAGAGAGAGAGAGAGAGAGAGAAACATGGAAGTGAGAGAGACAGAGACACATTGACTGGTTGCCTCCTGTATGTCTCCTGACCTGGGGCAGGGAGTAACCCACAACCCAGGTACATGCCCTTGACCGGGAATGGAACTTGTGACCCTTTGGTGCACGGGTCAGTACTCTGACCATTGAGCAACACTGGCCAGGGCTGGAGCCAGCATTTTAGTGACTCAGATAAAACTTCTTAGGAAACTTCTGAGATTCACCTCACCCAGACACCAGAATTGTTCCCTTTGCTCCAACTGCCTTCATTTCCACTTGGTTCTAGAGTGAAGACTTTTGGGGGACAGAGTAAAGAGCTAAAATTTTCATGGTTTAAGGAAGTATGTGTGTGGGGAGGGGAATCCATATGTACAGACACATGCCTGTGCAAACGTGTGTGTATATGACTAGTGTGAGGGTTGGGGAGGAGGTGTGGTCTTAAAGAAGATGTCAAAAATACATTTCATATCACTCACAAGTAAAAAGCCCAGGAATCAATCAGGTGAGAATTAGAAAATTGATCTAGGAGTCAAGAAATCTGATCTTTAGTCCCAGTAGCAATAAGACTTTGAACAAGTCAGTCGCACCTGACCTCTCTCTTCCTTTGTCATAAAATTCTCAACATCCACGTGGGGATGCTGTGAATAAAATTAAATAAATAGGGAAAGGATGTGAAAAGTAATAAAAGCTTTATTATTGCAAGATAGGCTGAGAACTGTTTAAAATTTCAGATGAACCTAAAATAAGCAAAGCACAATAACCCGAGCCAGCTCCATTGTAATCAGCCATCACCTGGGAAATCCATCTCCTGATAGTTGAATAAATATTTAGAAGTAACACATTTGAAAATGTTGCCCCAAGACATAATAAATGGTCATAATGATAAATTTGGGGAACCAGAACTTGGAATTAGATTCTATGAGCACAGAAGACCTATAAGCACGTCACACAAATATTTTTGTTTAATATGTGAGGCTCAGCAGGGTGGCAGTACTCTGTAGAGGGAAAAACAAAGAAAATCATATTCTTAGTCGAGAAGAAAAACAGAATAAAATGAAAGCTATGCTTTATGTTGTGCTGCCTGCCTGAGAGTAGACTTGACAACATTCAATAAAGCAAGTAAATCTCACTCACTGTCACGGCAGTGCTGTCCAACCAGCTGTGTGTGTCTCTATCATGCCTTGGAGACTGACATGCTTAGTAGGATGAAAATAAGAGATGGTCTATGTATCTCCTCAGGTTTTAGCCACAACCGGGGGAGATGCAGAATAAATGTAGCCAGGTGTCCAATAAGGAATGAAAACTAGGCAGCTCTTTCTTTTCACTTCTTTTCTTTTTATATACACACACAAAAATGTGTTACATCTTAGGTTGCTTTTGCAACAGAGCTGAGCAGAGCAGTGGCATTTTCACATCCTCTGGAAGTGATCCTGTGGGCATGGCAAGCCCATCAGTGGCAAAGAAAGTGAAGTGGAGCCATCCTTTGTGTTTTCTCAATGCATCTGCTCCGCCCAAGGGCCACATTCTCCTAAGCCCAGGACTCTTAGAGATGTTAACCTGTGCTGTGGATGAGATTTTTGACAAATTTCCAATGTGTTTATGAAACAAAATGAAGATAAAAGACACCAAATACTAATTTTGTGAACAGAAATGGACATTAAAACCAATCTGTGGGGCTTCCAGTCAAGATGGAACTGGGGATGGTCCCAGCCTTAGGGTAAATCTCTCCCATTGACATGCCAATAGCGGAGTTGGTAAATGTGGAACTAGAATCCTCCCACAGACACATCAAAATTACAACTAGCCCTGGCCAGTGAACTCAGTGGTTAGAGTGTCAGTCGTGCACCGAAGGATTGTGGGTTTGATTCCCAGTCAAGGGCATGTACCTTGGAACTAGAAAACATAAAAAAGAACCAGTCAAAATGAAGAATATATTGCAGGGAATCGTGAAGCAGAGGATCAAATCAGAGATTTGGAAGATAAGAAAGCAGAAAACAATCAGAACAGCAAAAAGAAAAGAAAATTTTTTAAAAAATGAAGATAGTATAAGCAGCCTCTGAGACAACAGCAAGTGTACCAACATTTGCATCTTAGGGTGCCAGAAGAAGAGAGCAAGGAATTAAAACATCCATGTGAAAAATAATGACAGAAAACTTCCCTAACCTGGTGAAGGGAAATAGACATACAAGTCCAGGAAGCACAGCAAATCCTAAACAAGATGAACCCAAAGAGACCCGCACCAAGACACATCATATTTAAAATGCCAAAGGTTAAAGACAAAGAGAAAATAATCTTAAAAGCATTGAGAAAAGCAGTTACTTATCTACAAGGGAGGGCCTATAAAACTGTCAGCTGATTTCTCAACAAAAACTTTGCAGGCCAGAAGAGATTGGCATAAAATATTCAAAGTGATGAAAAGCAAGGACTTACAACTAAGATTACCCATTTGGAATCGAAGAATAGATAAAGAGCCTCCCAGACAAGAACAAGCCAAAGGCACTCACCATCACCATCACCAAACCAGTATTACAAGATTAAGATGTACAAATTGGTAGCTACAGAATAGTTACAGGGATGTAAAGTACAGCATAGGGAATATAGTCAATAATACTGTAATAGTTACGTATGGTGTCAGAAGGGTACTAGATTTATCAGGGTGATCACTTAGTAAGCTATATAATGCGTAATCACTGGATTGTACACCTGAAATAATATAATACTGTGTGCAACTGTAACTGAAAAAATAAAAATTCTTTAAAGTAAAAGAATAAATCAATCTGTGACTTTTCTTATTACAGCCATGAGCTGAGATTTGTTCCCCAGCTGGTATATATACAAACAAATCCAGTATTGCAGTCTATTCATTTAGCTTCTTCAATATTGGGTTGATTCTGACATCTGTGTAGCCAGCCACAATAGTGCCGTCTTTAAGGACACATTCTCCAAAATATCAAATGAACAGAGCCATATACTGCATAAGCCCTAGAGCAGCGGTTCTCAACCTGTGGGTCACGACCCCTTTAGCGGTCGAACAACCCTTTCACAGGGGTCGCCTAAGACCATCCTGCATATCAGATATTTACATTACGATTCATAACAGTAGCAACATTACAGTTATGAAGTAGCAACGAAAATAATTTTATGGTTGGGTCACAACATGAGGAACTGTATTTAAAGGGCCAGAAGGTTGAGAACCACTGCCCTAGAGCCTCTTAAAATCAGGCTTATTAATAAAGGTTTTCTTTGATATTGAGAAACAAAAATGAAAAGAAAAAAAAACCTGAAAAGTAATTGTGATCTAGAGCATCTTATACGTGGCACTTCAGGAGATTGAAAACAGTCGAAGTTCTTAAGGGCCATGAAAGCTATTGGGCTACTAGGAATGTCCAGAGGTACTGAGATACCTGTGCTTGGATAAAACTTCACCTTACCTGAAGAGTCACTTAACCTGTTCTCCACTCTCAGATTTTACTGTTTGATTTTTATAATGGGCACTTTGTAAGCAACTGAACCTATTTTTAAAGCTTCCAAGTGCTTTCTCTTCCCCAGTCCCTACTATTTCTTCTGTACCATTACGGAAAAGCTGTGTGTCATGAACACGCGGCCCTGCTCTGCATCTCCAGCTGCCTGGGAAAATACTCAGCTCATCTATATTTAATGTTCTTTCTTGCTGATTCTTCAGGGTGCAAATCTCCCCCACCACATCTAATAAGCATGATGGATTATATTCAATTTAGCTAATGCCAACCTATAACTAATTGCAGCAGCAGCATTCTCAAATCAGGCTGGAGTTACAGCCTTGTCAAAGTGCCCTTTATAGATGGCCTGTTTCTGGAAATTTACACAGCAAGTATGAGTGAATTCAATTGTAAATATGAGAAGAGGCTATACTGACTAAGCTTCCAACCCCCACCCAGGATCTTTGAGTCCTAACTATTGAGGGAGGAAGACTATATATAGATCCTTGGAACAAAACAAGAAGAAAGAATATTGAAATATTCCAGAGGGGCCAGTTGGCCACTGGCTCACAATTGTACTAAGTGTTATTCTAGAGAAATCTGGCAACCAGATTCACAACAACCTGGGCAAGCTGCTGTGTCACCTTTCTGAGTGTGACACTAGGCAAGGTACCCTCTCTGGACCTTAAGTCCCCCATCAGGAAGATGGAAGGGCAGGGGGCAGTAGCACAGCTTGGTGGAAAGAACATGGGCTCGTTATTTAGGCACTCCATCCCTAGGGGGCTCTATGAATTGAGAGTAAGTTACTCAATCTTTCTTAGCCTTGGTTCCCTCATCAGCAAAACAGAAGAAGGGACAACTACTTTGCACAACTATGAGAAGTCAGTGATACTGTTTATGGAACATGGGCAGAGTGCCAGGCAAATATTCAGAACTCATTAAGTGGTAACTGTGATTGTTTTCATGATCAATAGTCCATCCATTTTGAATATGAGAACAAAAAATGAGATTTTATATAGAAAAAAGCTATAGGAAAAAATGTAAATGCTAAAGCATCATTATATGGAGTTTAGTCAGAACGCCACAATAACTTGGACAATCTATGTGTTGCTATACCAACATGGATTCTGGGAAAACAGGCAAGATAACTATGTGGAATGCTCCTCAAATGTCCTTACTTTGGTCCCTAATGGATACAATGATATAAAAGCAATCCCCCATGCTGGGGTTAAGGTCGACAATGAATATGGTGTGTACTGCCATCAAAAAGGTGCCCTGGACTCAGAGCCTTCAAAATCCTACCTTTCAAGCCTTATCTCCCACTTCCTTCACACACTATGCTCCAGCCCCCTACAGGGCAGCTCCCATGCTCTGAACACACTCTATGTATCAATAGCTCCAGACCTTGGCTACAACTGTTTGCTCAGCCTACCTCCTTACATTACTTTCCTCTGGTTAAAACTTCCTAATCTTTGGCATTCTTGTCTCCTCTCTGAGACTGACCAGCTCTAAGATACACTACTTCTGGGATCCTACCAGAAACGGCAGACAAAGGCCACTGAATCCTGCGACTGTGGAGGCACAGCCACCACCCTGGGCAGTGAGACTGGGAAGCTGGCCCAGGCCCGGCCTGTGATCACCTGCAGCCTGTCGCCCTTGGAGCAGCATGCCTTCCTACACTACTTCAGCAAGGGCATCTCCAACATGCTACACTGCATTCAAGCGTCCATCCTCCGCGTACTGCCAACCACTTGTAGTGTTTACCTTGTCCACACCTGGGGATCCCAGGAGTTTAGAAATCCAAGAGGAAGAATCCAGCTCCCTACAAAAATGACAACTCATCTGGAGAATGGCTCCCTGTCTGAAAGAGGAGTCTACATTGTAGCATCTTGAAGACACAATAAACTTCTTATGGGCTGGAAAAAAAGAAAAAGGAAAAAAAAAAAGATGCACTTCTGGTGATCCTCAACCAACAGGCAGTCTTTTCAAATAGCCATCTTTTACATTGAGGCACCTGTTTCCACCTCTGTTTCCTGTGAAAAGTTTAAAAATCTAAACACTTTCATATGTTTCCCTCATTTTAAACTCCATTTAGTAAACGATAGCTCAAGGAAGTCTATTACCAACATTAGCTGAATCATACCAACAGATATCAAAAGTAGGCCAAGACACCCAGATGAGTTATGACATTAAAGTCCTTAGTGGATTGTTGGCATCCCAATTCAGAACCATCCTACCTGTGATAATAAAGAAAACCTGCTTGGTCATAGTGTCATTTGTCAAAACAAGACTTCTCCCTTAAGGACCATTTCCCTATCGGCCCATCAGGGAGTAAACAAGAAGGGAGAGGGAGAGAGAGATAGAAACATCAATGATGAAAAAGAATCATCGATTGGCTGCCTCCTGCATGCCCCCTACTGGAGATTGAGCCTGGAACCAGGGTATGTGCCCTGACCACAGAATTGAACCGTGATCTCCTGGTTCATAGGTTGATGCTCAACCACTGAGCCACCGTGGCCAGGCTATCGTACCATTTAACAACTCCTTCCTCTGTGCTCTCAGAGCACTTCCAAGTACCTCTGCATCCATTCATTCACTTACCCAATATTTAGTATGCATTTAACATATGTAAGCAGTTCTGGAGAAATTAAAGGTTCAAGTCTCCCTGAACTATCAGCAGAAGTTGATGCAAATACCAACCACTGGATCAAAAAAGTGATGAAGAGTAGAACTTTGAATCCAATATTGAGCATGTCAGCTCCACTCCTTAGCAAACTGTCACTCTAAGCCTCAATCTCCTCTCCTATAAAATGGGAGTAACTCTCCTTCATTGAGTTTTAAAGATAAAATAAAATTAGATAATAAGCACAAAGAATTTACCCCAGTACATGCCTGGCACATGGTAAGTGCCCAATATAGTAGCTGTTTTACGGTATAATTATTATTATCGCTACAGTACGGAGAGATGTGTGCAACAGAGGAATGCACAAAGAGTGAAAGGAGCAAGGATTCATTCTGCTTTGATTGCACACCTTGCCTTTCTGGAGCTCAGTAAATGTTTGTTGACTCAAATTTGGAGGGATGGTGTAGACCAGGGGTGGGCAAACTTTTTGACTCGAGGGCCACAATGGGTTCTTAAACTGGACCGGAGGGCCGGAACAAAAGTATGGATGGAGTGTTTGTGTGAACTAATATAAATTCAAAGTAAACATCATTACATAAAAGGGTACGGTCTTTTTTTTTTTTTTTAGTTTTATTCATTTCAAACGGGCCGGATCCAGCCCGCGGGCTGTAGTTTGCCCACGGCTGGTGTAGACTTTAAGAACCAGAGACGGACACAGCTGTGAGAGAGAGAGAGCCAAGGTAGCCAATCGGTCAATGTTCAAAGATATTTCAAGATCCAGGAAAACAGGGAATAAGGAGATAAGGCCTGGAATACCAGTGAGGCCACTACCAGCTCAACAAGAAAGTTTCTAAATGTTTGGAGGTGACTCCAAATGCCAGTCAGGAGCTGGGCTGCATACAGAAGAACAGCTGAGGAGCCTGTTAAAGATAGGAGTGTGGGAACTCAGATTCAATGGACTGGGATGGAGCCTGAGGATATGTATTTTCAACAGACAACCTAAGTGATTTTAATGTGGAGTTGGGTTGTCCCCAGAACCAGAAAGCAGAATGAGTCCTCAGCACGGCTCTCCGCTCTGGCCTTGAGAGTTGACTCTATGCAAAATCTCTCCTGAGACTGGGACCTCTCACTTTTAGCCAAGACTCCATAAGGGGTGGAGTATGAACAGTCATCAGGTGGTTCAAGGTGATATATATCCTCAGGAATAGAAATAAGCTTCCCAGCAACAATACTTCCTGGGCCGAGTATCTTTTTGAGGTTAGTAACTGCTCTTTTAGATCATTTCCAGGGCTAACAGCAATAATAGCAGCATTAGTTACAAAGTGCTAGCAATGTGCCAGGCACTGTACTAGTCTACATACATTATCTAATTTAATTCCCACAACACCCTGCAAGACAGACACTGCCCTCCTGGAAGATAAGAACACCAAGGTTTAGAGATGCTGATGAAAGTGCCCCCGGTGACATAGCTAGGAAGACACAGACTGAAACAGGCAGTTGGTTATTTCCTCATGAAACGTATTGCTGTTTACCCACTGACAATCCCTTCTGCCCATCTCTGGCTACACCTTCCTTGAAGACTGGGCTCAAAACCCTCACCCTAAGGAGATAATATTATTTCCTCTAAAAATCCCCAAAGAACTGAACACAGAGCTCTATTTTCTGGTGCTGTTCAACCAATAAGCAGTGAATAAACAGAGCTGAGGTCGTATGTTTCTGTCACACCTTTTCCCAAAGAGCACAAAACACATCCATATTTACTATCTCATCTGGTCTCATGATTGCTTTAAAAAAAAAACACTTTTACCGGATTGAGACATATAAATAAGGGGTTCTGTAAAACATTTAAAATGACATTATTTATAAGGTCCCATTCTTTCCTCTAAGTGTTGCCATGCTGTTTGTTGCTTTTTCTATTCAAATAGAAACTTTTTATTTTTATACATCCATTTCAAAGAAATCTAGTTATATTAAAATGTAATTTAAAAAATGGAAGTGTTCGCTGTTGCTTAGCACTACTTATTTTCCCTTTTTTTCCTTATGTTTCCCTTTAATGAGGTTTCATCTCTCTTTCTTAAATAGCCCCCAATGGATCTCACAATTTGTTTACAACACTCACTATTTGCACTACTTTCCTGGGTATATTTTTGGCCCATTGGCCCATTACCTCGTTTTGGGTACTGCCATCCGTGACTCTGAGGCAGGCCACAGTTTCAGAAACTCCATGCCAGGCCCTCACCCCACATGGTCGCCTCTGAGAGGGGACACTCTTCTCTCACACTCACCGATGTTTACAAGTGATCAACCCCCACTGCAACTCCAAGAATTATAATGATTGGAAACTCATATACTATTTTGATTTTAGTTATTTTGCTTAATACAAAAATATATAACAAATAACAAGGAGAAAAAAATCAAAGAGTTTTCAGTGGGAGAGGCAATATTTGTAAGGGGCTTTTCTTAATTATCTCATGTTGCTCTACTAGGGAGTTTCTCATTCAATCTAAAGGAGTGCTTCTCATACACTCTAATTTCCAATATGACACGTCATCAATTAATAAGCAATGAGTACCATCCTTACCTTCAAAAACTTTCAATATATTAAGGAGGTAGCAGCACACAGAGAGAAACTATTACTTTCGAAAGGAAGACTTAGTCTTTAGTTCTTACAAAGCCTCTGCCATAAGACAGTCAATGCCGTCTTGTCTCCTAACTGACACCCCGAGACACACTTCAGCAGTCTCCAAACCCATGCCTCATCCATAGAGCTCTCCTGTGCACGGAGAACTGCACTAGACACTAATTCCCCGAGAACATTTAATTCTCAAAACCCTTTGGTAGAGTTTCCACATTATTTGGACTACCTTTTCTATATGGTGTGGCCATGGCAAGCTGTTGTTGGTATGGGCTGGATTATTCCAATGGAAGCCACAATTATATAAGCTAAATTGAGCCCATAGTCTCTGGTGACCTTAAGGTTAAACACCCAAAACATTTAATAATTCTGAACCTTCACTTGAGAAGACAAGATTTGTTCTATCACTCTCTAGCTAAGTGGTTTCCAACAATGGCAACAACCTCTCTGTGTCTTGGATTCCATCCATAGTCAGAAGGTAATACATATAAAACCTGTATTTATAGGGGTTTTGTGAAATTCAAAGTAAAGATGCAAATAAACAGAACATCATATCAATATTAAGTAATTGCCTTAGAATTAGGGAAGACAGTCTCTTCTAAACTTTAAAATGCAATAAAATAATTAAAAGTAAATTTTAATTAACTCAAAACACAGACTTGCCAACATCCTCCTGTAAAACATACCAGATATCTGCTCATGAACAGCTGCTAGCAATCACATCCAGAGGATACCACCAATTAAGTGTTCAGCATTTTACTTAAAATAAAAACATACTTTCTGCAGACTTATTTTTTTTCTTACTGTACTGAATTGTGTGATCTTGAATCACTCTTTCAATGTTTTCCTCATTCTGCCAATATTTGAATGCCTACTATTGGACAGTAACTGTGCTAAATGCCACAAATCCCAAAGGAACAAGTCACTTTTCCTCAGTCAAATTGGGTTTGAACATAATTAATCATGTAATAAGATTATACAACTATAATATAATAAAAGGCTAATATGCAAATAGACCGAACGATGAAACGACCGGTTGCTATGATGTGCACTGACCACCAGGGGGCAGACGCTCAACGCAGGAGCTTCCCCCTGGTAGTGCACTCCCACAGGGGGAGCGCCACTCAGCCAGAAGCTTGGCTTGTGGCTGGTGAGCACAGCAGTGGTGGTGGGAGCTTCTCCTGCCTTCGTGGCAGCACTAAGGATGTCTGACTACCGGCTTAAGCCCGCTCTCCATGGGAAGCAGGCCTAAGCCATCAGTTGGACATACATCCCCTGAGGGTTCCCAGACTGCAAGAGGGCACAGGCTGGGCTGAAGGGACCGCCCCCCCCCAAATGCAAAGTGCATGAATTTCATGCACCGGGCCTCTAGAGTGTGTGTGTGTGTGTGTGTGTGTGTGTGTGTGTATCTTCCAGACATCATTCCAGACATCCTTCCTAATGAAGCAGCAGCTGGAGGGAAGCCAGCCTGGGTCCCAGGTGACTGCAGGTGGCCGAAGGAGGGAAGCAGCCTGGATTCCAGGTGCCGGCAGCCAGAGGAGGGAAGCCCAGGTCCCGGATGCCAGAGGAAAGCCTGTGCCAGCAGCCAGGGGAAGGAAGGCCTACTCTTGCATGAATTTTCGTGCATCAGGCCTCTAGTATATATATTGGTTTGTGTGTGAATAGAATATTGTAGGAATACAGAAAAGGAAGTAATCACATCTGCCTGGAAGAGTCTTCATGAAGAAGGTACCATCTCTTTAGGGTTTTAAAGGATGGGCCCCATTTCAAGTTCTTCTTGGGAAAAGCACAAGGTTCAACAAAAGGGAGAAGAGACCCATAGCATGAAGTCAATGGCTCTGACTAGCACAGACACATAATCCAAACCACTTAGAAACAATGTGGGATTGTGGAGAGTCTAAACTCCTATTTTTTATAATCACAGCCCTTCACAATTGACTTCTACCTACCCTTTCAATGTTAGTATATGCTTGTAGGTGTATAGCATACTGGTTGAATGTATTCTTGATTCAAACAAGCCTGTATTCAAATCCTACCCTAAGATGACCAGTATGGCTACCTTGGGCAAATGACCACCCTCTGTGAGCCTCACTGTACTCATACCTAACAATGTTGATATGC
Organism: Myotis brandtii; assembly: GCF_000412655.1. Taxonomy (NCBI): domain Eukaryota; kingdom Metazoa; phylum Chordata; class Mammalia; order Chiroptera; family Vespertilionidae; genus Myotis; species Myotis brandtii. Next base: position 155,267 of record NW_005358456.1, on the reverse strand, counting down.
CAAACTCATAAAATTCTTGTGAGGGTTCAAAAGATAAGGTGTGTAAAATAGGTAGCACTTATTAAAGATTTATGAAGTCCTCAAAAAAATTTGTTATTGTAGCCAAGACTGCTAATTGTCTATCCAATATTCATTTCCCTTTATTCCTTAACCAGGCACTCTCTATTCTGTTGGGGCACAATGTACTAAGCTAAAAGGTACACATCATTCCCTTACGGAGAGGGACAACAATATGACACAGTTCTGATCAATGAGATATAAGCAGAAGTCATTGGATAGACTTCTGGAGAGAGAAAAAAAGCCTTAAAAGGGGAACAGGTTGGGGCAGGACAAGCTCTTTTGCCTTTTGCCATTCTTTCTTTTCCTTATTTGGAACATGGATTTGAGGGCTAGAGTTGGAGCAGCCATCCTGTGACCACAAGGAAAGAGCAAGAGAATCACAGAAGTCTCAGCCCAAACGAACTTAAGTCACTGAATCAATATTAGCAATTGTCTACCAATAGAGTTCTAATGGTGGGAGAAAAAATTAAACCCCTACTTCCAGTATTTCCAGGCCCTGTTGCTTAGGCTTTCTGTTACTGTTAGGTAAATTAAATATACTGATACATTCAAAAACATGCTTGAATCTCTCCAAAGCAGCACTGAACAAAATAAGACAACATAAAAGAATACATTATTGTCTCATTTCATTTCTGTCGGCAAAGGTACTGGCTACTTTTGGGGAGGAGGAAGGGAAAAGTGATTAGGGGAAAGGAAGGATGTCTGAGGTGTGGGTAATGTTTTACTAACCTAGATGATGTCTACGTAAATGTTTGCTTTGGAAAAATTCATTGAGAAGCATAGTTCTGTTTCAAGCACTTTCCTATATATGTTATACTGACAATAAAAAATATCAGGAATGCACTCAACTGGCATGGCTCAGTGGTTGAGTATCAACCTATGAACCAGGAGGTCATGGTTTGATTCTGATCAGGGCACATGTCCAGATTATGGGCTCGATCCCCATAGGGGGCATGCAAGAGACAGCCAATCAATGGTCCTCTCTCATCATTGATGTTTCCATCTCTCTCTCCCTCTTCCTTCCTCTCTGAAATCAATAAAAATATTTATTTTTTAAATCAGCAATGTGACACAGATTTATTTATAAAGACATTCTCTATGGCATTACTATGACTTTAAAAGTTTTAAGAAAGGGAATTATCTGAACAAACATAAAATAAATATGTCCTTAAACTGGACTATCATATAATCATTTAAATTCATGCTTTTAAAGAATATTTAATGTCATAAAACCTACTGTTTAGACAATGAAGTAGGTTACAACTCACTACGTACAGTATAATTCCATTTTGCTAAAATACATGTAAACATATATATGCACATATTCCAAGGAAAAAACCCTGAACAATATATAGCAGGTCCTCAAATAACATCATTTTGTTCAATGTCATTTTATAATAACATTGATGAGATGCAGTAGGAACTCAACTCCTGTTTATATCAATTAGCCTACGGTAAAATTGGTTTTTATACATCATTTCACTTAAAGTCACAGAACCTATGGGCAACGTTAAGTGAAGGCACTGTATACCAAAATGTTAACAATGAGATAAAATTATAGGCAAGGCTTATTCCTTCATCTATATTTTCTAAGTTTTTACAGGCAAAATGTAAAAACTTATAAGGAAACAATTGTTTTTCTAAAGATTCAGAGGCTCTCAAATGTACCCATTAGCCTTGCTTCACTTGGAAGCACATCCTTGAAGCCAAATATTTCTCCTCTGAAGCCTGAAGCACTCTGTCTTAGAAGCTAACATGTGGCCTCCGGAGTTAAACATCACATGATAACATATGAAGAAATCATAAGATGGAGATGTCTGCACGGCTCCGACACAAACTGCCAATCAGGGCTCTCATCAATTAGAGTCAGATCATGGACCTCCTGTTGCCCTTTGAGAGTTTCACTTGAGTTAAGAGATTCATTAACAAGTGACTGGCTAATTTTTCACTAGCATCTGTCTTAATTCTCAAATAAAGATTTAAGCAAAGAAAACTTCCCCCAGCTCCATATACAATACCATGAGCTTAGTTTTTTCTGCTTTCATGTGGTCCTTTTCCTTTCCCCACTCACCAGAGGTCCACCCCTCTTCCAACACCTTCCTAAACCAGCTTCTTCTTTTTTATTTTTTTAATTTCCTGGGAAGTCTTCTATAATCTACCTAACCCAAATCTTCTCAGAAATCTTCTCATACTGGAGGAGTTCTGGATGAAAGGGAGTTGTCTGTGGTCAGAGCTGTTACCTTTTCATTAGCATGCCTCAGTCCAGTTCTGCCCTAAGGAGCACCTCCCGTGTGAATGGACTCTTGGCAAGTGTCAGCTATGTCACCAGGACTAGCTGGTGGTGCTGCTGTCTGAGGTTACAGAGCCAAGGACAGAAGGAAGCTCTTGATCCCAAGCCCCGGGAGATAGTATGATTGTCTCCATTCTCTCCTTTGCACTCCCACACTCCAATGGCAATAAGCAACATGACTGCCTTAGGAGAGGGACTATGTTTGTGAATGATAATTCCATCTTTAATTCATAAAGGACACCAGGCCAATCGTCCACAGAATGCTGAAATAACCCTCATTTGGCTCTTGCTTCGGCATACCCATCCCAAGCTCTAGTTCACCCAGTTTCCGGACCTTTTGTCCTCTAACCAGTTTAACTTACATGCAAACATATTCCCAAACAGCCTCCAAAACAGATTATTACCAACAGACTGGAGAATGACGCAAATGTAGGCCATCTACATAAGCGAAACAAGTTGAGCCAGAAGGGATCATTTGCGTGGCTTAAATCATGGAGACGGGCTATCTCCACAGGGCTGAATTCACAATTGCTGGCTTTAGCCATTTGGGTGGGTCTCATCCTTGAACTTCAGGATTCCCCCACCCCAACACCACACCCACAACCCAACCGCACACACACAGATGGCAAAGCCACCACACCTCCTTTGCCTCTTCTTTGGTGGTCTCCATTGGGACACAAATCCATTGGCATACTTAGGAGGACTCCATGTATTTTCTATGAGAAATGAGTCAATAATTTCTTCTTTCTCCCCTCAGTCTCCCAGACAAAGGACCTAGAACAGAGGGGACTGCCATCTCAGATTAGTGGCTCCACAACGGAGCGTGGTGAGAAGACAGCATGTGGTGAATGTGAACCCACTGAGCCCTTAGTCAGGATTCTCCAGTGAGGCTAATGTCCGCCAGCCTTATCCAGGTTCGACAGGTGGTGTGCCCTTCAGAACCTCTCCAGCCCCTAAGCCCCACCAGCCTTTCACGCCCACTAACTTAATGATGCCTTTTAACAAAAAGGCCTGTGCCTGCAACACCGTGCTGGTCTCTCCCTCCGTGAGCCTCTCAAACTGCCCATCTCATCACTAACGTAGTTGCTCTGGGGAAAACGCAGATGCCCACTTCTCTGTACCCAGTGCCCAAGTTCCCCACCACAACACCCAAGCCAAGGGGTGAGCCATACACATCAGGAGCTTCTCGGTGAGTGTTGACTCAACTGTATCCGTCAGTGTTTCATCCCACTTTTATCAGATCTGTCACTGTTAAGAACAGAGAAAAATCAGAAGAGGACTCATTATTATTGTGACCATTTGCTGTGCCAACATGAGTGAGTCAGATTCCCTGAGTGTGTTTCCTCATTTGTGAGTTAAGAGTGTTCAAATTGGATGACCTCTATGGTCCCATTGGACTCTCCAGTTGGTCTACCTATCTTAACCTTCTAAATGCCCTCATATCACCCCACCTTCTTCCCATCACCAGGAGGTCAGTGTGGTGGGCCTCTCATTTTTACCACCTGTCTGGAGGTGAGACTAATGCAGATGAGATGTTAGAACTCAACAGGCTTTGCAGCTGGTGGGGAACTCAAATAATCAACCCACTGACTGAGTGCCATGCTTTGAGGCAGGTAAGGTAGCATCAGCCCCAAAATGTAGGGAGGAAAACTAATCCAGGAAGGCTAAATGTTGTTCACAAGGCTCTCATCTGTCCCAATAGGTGACCCCAAGAGGACCGGAAGCCAAATCTTCAGTTTCCTCACACCGATCTCCCCCAACACCACCACAATTGTTATGAAAAGGCATTATTTCAGATGTAAGTCACTGCTTTAAAAGGAATTTCTAAATGTGAAATCAAGTGTTTGCAGAAGCAAATCATAGCTATAGTACCTTAATATGTATATTGTTATTTATGATCAAGAGATGGCAGTAAGAGCTTTGATGCTAAACCCTTTGCCAACTAGAAACCTACAGATAAATGATGTTTTTAGTGCCTGCAATCTAGTTCATGAGTCTGGGAATCAGAAACCATGTCAGGGGTATTCACAATTAATGGCAAAGGAGTTCCAAGCCAACATTCACAGTGCCTGGGAAGAAGCTCTCTGCCCTGTCAGCCTACAAGGTAATCTTGACACATTTACATAAGTGTTTATAGCTCTGCCAACGTTTAATAAGACCTGTGGAAGCCGAAGAATGGTTCTATTTATTCGCGAAACTTCAATGCCATTGCTATAAATAGTAAATGGTTTAATTAAAAAACCCAAATGGTTTTTTAAAGTTAAATTTCATTTCCCATATGTGTGTATAAGGAGCTCTTTTAGGTTGAAATAATTCATTTGAATTATCTAAGCCAAAATGATCATATTTTCCTCACTAACATAAAATTTTCTAGAAATGTATTCACCGAGAAAAATATTCCCAACATGTACTAAAATTCACATTTAAGAATCCCCATATTCACGTTCGGGGTGATTTTGTTCTTGTAAATGATCAGTTTCAACTCATTTACTCCCCCTACAAAATCCACACAAGCCACCTGGAGAATTATTCCTTGGGATTTTAAAGTATATTAAAACACACCACACAGATAAAAGCGGAGGTTGTTCTGAGTCTAGAGGATCTAAGTTCCAGCTCCTCTTTCCTGGGAGGAGATGTGGTAGGTACAGTGGTTGGGTTCTCACAGAGGAAGAGCCCCAGCCCTCGCCCACTGCTGGCACCAATCTGAAGGCAGAGATATGCCACCATCGAGACACGGAGTCACTGGCCAGGCCTCATTATCCTGGCAGGGAGCTGACTGCTCCCTTCTGACTATCCCAAGACTGTGCCCCACTAGCCATGTACCTTAGAGTAGATCTTGCCTGACTCAGCCTCCAATGGCATCCTAAACTACCTACCCAGCTAACAAACAGGTCAGCCAGGAAAACACCTCTGGGACCCTCTGTAGTCTCAGGCCATGAGGGTCCACTGCTGCCTGGGGCTGAAGATTTGCCAGATGAACTGCCTTATCTTAATCCATCTGGAGTGTCAACCAAGGAGCAGGAAAAAGAAAGAACCATTCCAGTAGGACACAAACTAGATAAGAATCTGATGTTTTCCTTTGCAATGACTTGCTTTTTCAAAGGAGGAAATCACTTTAACCAGCCCAGCGGCCTCTTCCTGCTACAACATGTCCCAGACATCCATTCACTGACTGTGTACCCATGTCCTGATTCTAACGCATTTGCAGGCTTTTTTTTTTCTTTAATTCCTGCCATTGCCCGCAGGACTAACCATCCAATAGCAGGGTAATCTAGTAACAACATTACTCCTCTTAGCTACAGCCTGACTCTCTCAGCAAATTTAGGCCAGGGAAAGTACGGACACCTGAATGCCACTGGTCACCTCCAAAACTCAGTTTAGCAAAGAAGCAACTCATTTCTTCCCCACATTTACCCCTCCCCCTCCAAGATTAAATAAATAAATAAGCAAGCAAACTTAGGAGAAAATAGCATCCTTGTTGCTAGGAGTTAATTAAAATGAAACAGCCAAAGGTCAGCGACAGATGATAGAAAGTCCCCGTAATTAACATAATCAATAAGTAGACATCCAGCAAATGCATACAGAGTGAAAGATTCAGCAATGCAGTGGCAACGCATGCCTGTTTCTGCAGCCCCACCACCTTTGAGCCAATAGCATGCGCTCCACGTGGAGTGAAAGGGAAGCCTTTGGTCTCTTCCACACCATTCACTGACATGCAGAACCCCTGAACCTCCAAAGGCAAGAACAGTGGGTAAGGATAGCTATCAAGCATGCTCCCTCTGTTCCAGACATCATCATGCTAGTTCCCACCCATTAATTACTCTTCGGTTCACCACCCACATTTAATTCAACTTTAAAGACATGACAACAAGGTCTGAGATTTGAGGGATGTACCTGACTCTCTCTCCCCTCCAGGGGTGGTGGAATCTGATCAGCAAAAGCAATCTTCCCTGGATCACCCATAAAGGCACTAACCTCGTCCACGTTCTCAAAAGCGTTGATGACGTCATATGGCAAACAGGACAGAAGATCAATCACAAACCACGTCTTCAGATAGTTCATGCGGATGAGTTTGGGGTCAGAAATCACCTCCCCAGCTGGTCCAACAAAGGTGGTGTGAAAATTCAACACAATGTCCACCAGAAAGATGACGTCCACGATGCTATCCACAACCAGCCAGGCCACATTGTTCTGCCTGGTTTTAAAGGAGACATTGTAAGGGACCAAGATGGCTGTGTAGAAGGTTAAAATCAAGATGATCCAATCCCACGTGGTCTTAAAAACACAGTAATGTAAGATGATGTGAGGGGGAGTCTTTGGTGCCTCTTGCTTGTATTGGGGAAGGATGTCTGAGCCCAGCTGCAGCACCTGTACAGAAAAACACGACCAAGAGAGAACTAAGTTAGGATTTAATGGCAAGCATCTGTCACTGACAAATCATCATGACGTTCCAGATGGGTCATTGGGTGCAAGAATAGATCCTAGAGGAGTATGGGAGAAGGGAAGTGAACATTATAATATAAATAATCTCAATGAAACAACGGCAAACTATTATTTAGCTTACTCTGTGCCAAGCATTGTAATAAATACTTAACATACATGTATTATCTCACTTCATTCTAAATACAACCTCATTTTACTAGCCAATTACTATTCTATGTGACAAGTGAGAAACTGAGGCTCAAGAGAATGAAATAGCTTCACTCAACAAATATGTAGTGTTCTGTGCCAGGAACTGTTCTGGACACTGGACATACAGTAATGAAGGAAACAGCATGGTTCCAGCTCTCACGGAGCTCGGGCTAGTAGACAAATCAAGGAAATTCCAAATTGTGATAAGAGCTAAATAAGAAGCGGCATGGAACACCCAGTGATTTGATGGAATGTGACTTGAGGATTAGGAGAGGGAGAGTGTTTGAACTGAAATCTGAATGACAACAAGGAACCAGCCATTCAAACGTATATGGAAAAACTATCCCGGGCAGAGCGCATAACTGGTGTCATGAACCCAGGGTAGGACAAGCTGGGTATTTTGGGGAAAAGAAAAAAGTCTGATGTGACCGAAGCACACGAAATGAGCGGGGAAGGGCGCTAGTTGAGTTCAGAGAGGAAGCAGAAACCAAACCATGCAAGACCTGGTGGGTCATGGAGAGGCACTGGATTTTATTCTCAGTACGTCTGAGTATAACCGGAGGCTTTTAAGCCAAAGAATAATCCGATGTATGTTTATAAAAGATCACCCTGGCTGCTGCATAATGAATTGAGGCAGCGGATTAGAGGGAAGAACAGAGTCAGGAAACTTATTATAACACCCTGAGGAAAAGACGGGGTGATGGAGAAAAGTAGTCCAATTTTGGACATATGTTTGAAGTAAAACCAGCTGAACTTGCTGAAGGCTAGAAAATGAAGAAAATAGAACAACGAAAGGTACTTACTACTTTATTCCCAAAACCCCGCATGGTAGTTGGCCCAAAGTAGGCACTACAGGACTGTCTTTAAGTAAATAAATGAACTTTAAGGTCATGCAGCTAGGAAGATAGAACCAGGATCCCAAACTGCTCCAGCTGGATTAAAACCCACGCCGTTCCACATTGAGGTTACATTTCCCTAAACGACAGGTCTTTAATGAAGCAGAGTCAGTGAAGGAAGACGTCTAGAGAAGCTTGGTTCCAAAAGAGTATCACAAATGGGTTTCACTTCAGCAGCCAAAGACAAAAAGCTATGTTTCCAGACACTAGGCTAAGCTGGAAGGGACCTCCACCCCCAGCCCAGCTGCACTTCTGTGCCACTTACAAATTCTTATACAACTTTAGGTGATACTTCCTTTTATGCCGCGGGAACTTATTTTTTCATCAAGAGGTTAAAGGCCTGTTAGTGAATATAAAATAATCTGAATATCCCTGCTCCCACTATAATTGGTCCCAGGCCTTAAAAGGTGACAATAAATAAATAAACAAACAAACAAATAAAAGCTAGAAAACGAAGTGCCCAGTGTGCACCTTTGGGTATGGGAATTGTTCCTACCCCTCCCACCAGCGCACAGAGCTCTTCTATAAACTTCTTAAACTTGGTAAAGAGCATCTACCAAAAAAAAAAACCACCCTAAAACTAACATCCTATTTAATGGTGAAAGACTAAAGGCTTTCCCCCTAAGACCAAGAACAAGGCAAGATACCAGTTTTCACTACTTTTCTTCAACATAGTACTGCCACTGTGATAAGGCAAAAAAATAAAGATTGGGAAGGAAGAAATAAAAGTATCCCTACTTCCAAATAACATAGTGGTAGAATACCCCAAAGAATTGACATATACACTTCTAGGTCACACAACACAAGATAATCAAATACAAATCATTGTATTTCTATATACTAGAAAATGAGCACCAAAATTATAGAATGCCATCCTATATAATAAATGCCTAGGTGGCCCTCGCATGATGCCCTCACACAACATCATCACAAGATGGCCACCACAAGATGGCCAGCAGGGGAGGGCAGTTGTGGACGATCAGGCTGGCAGAGGAGGGCAGTTGGGGGCGATCAGGCCAGCAGGGGAGGGCAGTTGGGGGAGATCAGGCAGACAGGGGAGGGCAGTTAGGCATCAATCAGGCCGGCAGGGGAGCGGTTAGGGGGAGATCAGGCTGGCAGACAGAAGCTGTTAGGGGCAATCAGGCAGGCAGGCAGGCGAGCCGTTTGGAACGAGCAGTCCCAGATTGTGAGAGGGATGTCCGACTGCCAGTTTAAAGATCCTGTGGGATCAGGCCTAAACCGGCAGTCGGACATCCCCCAAGGGGGTCCCAGATTGGAGAGGGTGCAGGCCGGGCTGAGGGACAACCCCCCCAATGCACGAATTTTGTGCACTGTGCCTCTAGTCCTATCTAATAAAAGGCTAATATGCAAATCAACTGAATGGCGAAATGATGAGTTGCTATGATGCGCACTGACAACCAGGGGGCAGATGCTCAATGCAGGAGCAGCCCCTGGTGGTCAGTACACTCCCACAGGGGGAGCACCGCTCAGCCAGAAGCCAGGTTCATGGCTGGTGAGCGCAGCAGCAGTGCCTCTCCCGCCTCCACAGCAGCGCTAAGGATGTCCGACTGACAGCTTAGGCCCACTGGGAGTGGGCCTAAGCCGTCAGTCGGACATACCCCAAGGGCTCCGGGACTGTGAGAGGGTGCAGGCTGGGCTGAAGGACCCTCCTGAGTGCACGAATTTCATGTACCAGGTCTCTATAATAAAAAGCCACTTAGGTGCAAATATAACAAAATATAAACAGGACTTATATGCTAAAAACAACCAAATGCTGATAAGAGATCAAAGAAGATATAAATAGCCCTGGGTGGCATGGGTCAGTGGTTAGAGCGCCAGCCTGTGCAAAAAAGGGTTGCAGGTTTGATTCCCAGTCAAGGGCACATACGTGGGTTGCAGGTTCACTCTCTACCTCCAGTTGGGGCTCGTGGGGGAGGCAACTGTTCTGTGTGTCTCACATCAATGTTTCTTTCCCCCTCTCTCCCTCCCTCCCTTTCACTCTCTCTGGAAATCTGGGAAGCAATGGAAAAAATATCCTCAGGTGAGGATAAAAAAAAAAGAAGAAGATATAAATAAATGAAGAGGCATGCTGTGTTGCTAAAATTGATATACAGGTTTAGCACAATTTCTAGCAAAATGCCAGCAATAGTTTTTGTAGATACACAAGATTATTCTAAAATTTCTATGGCATGGCAAAGGAATTGAAATAGCTAAAAACAATTTTTAATAAGAAAAATAAAGTGGAAGGAATCAGTCTAGCCAATTTCAAGACTTGATATATAGCTACAGTAATTAAGACTGTGTGGTATTGATAGAAGAATAGACTCATAGATTAATTAAAAAGACTAGAGAACCCAGAAATAGACCCACACAAATATGCTTGACTGATTTTTTATTGTGGTGCAAAAAGCTATTCAGTGGCAATTCTGTGGAGGAAAGAATATTCATAGGCGAGAGAGAGAGAGAGAGAGAGAGAGAGAGAGAGAGAGAGAAGTCTCATAACCTGTATAAAAATTATCTCAAAATGGATTGAAAACTTAAATGTAAAACTATAAAACTTTTAGAAAAAAAAAATAGGAAAACTTCTCAGGATCTAGAACTAGGCAGAGTGTTCTCAGCACAATCCATACAAGAAAAAACTGATAAATTGGACCGCATCAGAATGTAAAACGTTTGCTCTGCAAAAGACTGTTAGGAGGATAAAAAGACAACCTATGACTTGGAGAAAATATTTGTAAACCACATATCCAGCAAAGAAAAGTATCTAGAATAAATAATTTACAATATATGATTTCAAAACTCAACAATAAAAAAAGTCCAATGAGAAAATGAAGAAGAGTCATGAACGAATATTTCACCCAAGAGGATATACAGTTGGCAACTAACCCATGAAATGATGTTCAACATTGTTAGTCATTAGGAAAATGCCAATTAAAACTACAATGAGCTATCACTACATACCTATCAGAATGGCTAAAATAAAAAATTGTGACAGCATAAATGCTGATAAGAATGCAGATAAACTAGATCGTTCATACCTAGTTTATGAGCAATATAAAATGGTACAGCCACCAAAGAAAAAGAGTTTTGTTGTTTATAAAACAACTAAATATACAACTACCACATGGCCCACCAATTACACTCATGGCATTCATCCCAGAAAAATGGAAACATGTTCTCACACAAAAACCTGCACATGAATATTTATAGTAGCTTTATTCCTAACTAAACTAAAACTGGAAACAACCCAGATATCCTTCAACAAATAAATGGTTAAACAAACTGTGGTACATCCATACCATAGAATGCTACTCAGCAATTAAAAGGGTTTAAACTACTGATACATTCAACAACCTGGATGAGTCTCCGGAGATTGAAATTTATATAACATTTTATAAATGTATATAAACTTTATATAACATCCTTGAAATGACAAAATTATAAAAACAGAGAATAAATGAGTGATTGCCAAGGGCGTAAGGGGCAGGGGGAAGGGCAGAAAGGAAGAGGGTGTGGCTACAAAGAGGCAACAAGAGATATTCTCGGGGTGATAGAAATGTCCTATATCTTGACTCTACCAATGTAAGTATCTTGGTTGTGATATTAGACTACAGTTTTGCAGGAAATTGTCATCAGGGAAGCTGAATAAGGAGCACATGGGATCTCTCTGTATTATTTCTTACAACGGCTTGTGAACCTACTGTTATCTCACAATGAGGAGTCTAATTTTTTTAAAAATCAACTGAATACAGATAAATTACAAGTAAGGAAGGGGACCTGGGCATTCAATTAAGGAAAGGGCAGGGGAAAGGGAGGTGAGTTACTTAGGGGGGTTATTGTATGTTTACAAAACACAATCTGAATGATAGTCAACAAGAACTCAAAAGAATCCACAAGGAGGCAGCCACCTGCTGATTGCACACCAAAGTCCCCGGCGCTCCATGGTTCTCGGTAACAAGCCCTCAGGAGGAAACGGCCTTTCACAGAAAATGTCTGTCCCTGTGACAGTTTGATATAATCCACAATTATTTCTAGGTGGATTTCCCATTCTGATGCTTCCCAGGACACTCTGAGGCCCTGCCTGAGTGAGGCCTGGATCAATAGTGTCCCCATAACTTCCCAAAATGCCAGGTTGACTGCAGACTCTCCCCCTGCTGCTATTCCTACAATGTGTGTTGAAAGGGGGTTAACAGAGGTGTGAGCTACACTGGGAGGGATGTCGGGGATGGGTATTAAATTTCTCTCTTCCTGTCTCTGGGATGCAGTGCAGCCTTTTACACTGAAACCATAGGTTATCTGCATTCTGGGAGCAGACCTGGATGCTAGGATATTTGATGGAGGTAAATGTGACACATTCTCTTTCCAAAACTTTATATTAAAGGCTACGAATAATTCCCATAAGACCAACCTTTTCTGGTCTGACTTGAGATCCTATATATTTCATTCCTGTGTTAACTCTTTAGCAACTATCCATGGCAAACAGAAGGTGGAAATTCCATGGAGTGGGCTCTTCATTGTTTAAGAAAAACAATATTCTTTAAAAAAACAATTCCCTGACCAAGAATATTTTGCATCCAGTTAACTCTCTGACTCCAACAGCCTCTGTAGAGCACAGTGACACATGACTAATGCGTTGATGAGAAAGATTCCCCTGAGTCTGACCCACCTTCCTCCTCAGAAGTCTGGGTGGGAATGGCTTCAGACCAGACAACAGATAACAGCGCTGCTCTGATGAGCTCGGCGACTGCCATCCTCGGGAGGGAAAGGTTCCTCGGGGGTCACTCAGCATATCATTCTCTGGAAAATGGCTAGTGTCCCCCAAAGGGACTATAGATGGCGTGCCGACCTTGTGTCCAGCAAGGAGTTTGTCTTATGGTAGATGCTCAGTGATACTGCAAGGCTTTGCTGGAAACAGCTCACCAGACATGGAGACACATGGCCTGGTGTAGTGGTCCGGGTGACCACAGCACAGTCAGTCCTCTCCCCCGCCTCCTTTCTGTCACTTATCAGTATGAACATGTGCTTCTAGCTTCTTCAATTGCTCGAGTCTTGTACACTGGAAGCTTCCAAAGGCAGCCAGCTGGCAGCCCACCGAGAATGCACTTTCTAAGAGTGGGCCTGTGTCTGTCCTATACACCCATCAGCCTGTGTGTCCCCCAAATACAGATACTACTTCCTTTACCCAGAGGAACGTCACTGTTCACCCGCTCACTGTGCCTCCCCCTACAACACACAGTCCCAGGCCCTGCCCATGGGAAATGCTCATTACAGGCCCTTATTGATGAGGCCAAAGTACATTCATCTTAAGATTGATTCTGGAAAGAAAAGAGAGTTAGGGCTTCTCCCCGGACCAAGAATAGGACAATCAGACTGACTATCACATTTCTCCAGCACTCTTATTTCCCAAGTCCTCAACTGTATGTTTGCATCCTTATAACCACCCCGTGAGAGGGTTCTACAGATGGGAAAATGGAAGTCCAGAGAGGCAGACTGACTCACCCTGAGTCATACCAGCAGTGAGTAAGCAGAGAGCTGTGAGTACAAGCCAGGCTGCCAGGGCCAAGCCTTCAAATCTTCACGATTTGTACAGCCTGAATTACATTCCATGGCATGTGACATACATCATCATGTCTCATGCAACCTCATGAGATGGGAAAGCTGGCACTTTTCTTAGTTTACAAATTGGAAATAAAGCCAGAAGGTAAATAGTTTTGCTCACCGTCATATTGCAGATGACAAAATAACACCTTAAATGCAAGCCAAATTTCCCAATTCAATGTTTTTCTTCTATTGTATACCAGCTCTTGATTAACTACCGCTTTTGCATAGGACCTCTGAATGATGGCAACATGCCATCCTGTCATCTTATGAAACCGGCTTCTGGTGAAGGCAGCATCTCCCATGTGGACCTTCTCCAGGACTTCCCAATTCAAGTCCCAAACTAGCCACACTGGCTGGGGCCTGTCTCCCTGAAGAATAACTACCCCAGGCCCCAAGCCACACCTAGATACATTCAGAAAGAGGCAGGACCAAACCACAAATACCCTGAAACTTTTTTGAGTCAAATGACAGTCACTATGGAAAGTGGTTTTTGCTAGCGTGGACCAGAGACCATAATATGTCATAATAAGTTCTTAACTGCTGTTCTCTGCTACACCTCACTCTTAGCTCGTGTTTTTGCCTTATGAATCACTGAAAAAACAGAACCAGATAGAAATTTCTGTGTCTTCCAATGTTCACAAATCTACAAGGTGGCCTCCATTCTCAACCACCTCTCTCCCTCCTGTTTCAATAGAGAAAAGCCCACCGCCTACCAAAACCCAGTTTCTCCCTTGTGCCCTGAAATCACCCTTCTCCCCTTTCTCAAGTGCTTTACATCCCCCACCCCATCATGTCCTCTCGTTTCATTCCATCAACCTTAGTGGTACCAGGAGAGAGTGGTATTAAGGCAGCCTTAATGCCACTAAGGCTACCTTAATGCCACTGCCTCCTGGTACCACAAAGGTATGCAGCTCAGATCTCCCTCCAAGAAAACCTCTAGAACTAATCCATCGGGGACTTCTGTTGCTTGTGCCACCAAATACATATAACTCAGGACCCTGGCACTATTCTCCAACTTTACTTCTACAACTCATTCTGGTACACCTTCCCCTCTCACTGTAGAGTGGCAGCAGCTTCCCAACCTCTCCTTCCTCAAATTCATTACCAAACAGCAACTTGTGTCAATCGTTCACTTCCCTGATCAGAACCCTCCAGTTCATTACATTGAACTTCAAATGAGATCTACATTCCTGCTGTGACCTACTAGCCCCTGTCTATCTTTCCAACTTCACCTAAGCCCTTCACCCTCTCACCAACCACGCCACCCCACTGGCTTTCTGCACAAAAACTAAAGCTCTTTCCCCCACCTTGGAGCAGCTCAAAATGGCCCTCCCCTGCATGAATGGGTTCTTATCAAGCTTTAGGTCTTGGCGTATCTCCTCATAGAGGCTTTTCCTGGCCACCTGTCTACTCTCTCCCACCTTACTTCCTCTGTTACATTCTATCATATCACCAGGTCTGCTCCTTTCGTAGCGTCCATCAGGAATTATAATAATACATGTATCTGGGTTTTTTCTCTTGTGTAGAGATGTCGCTCCCACTAGATTGTAAGCTCCATGAAGCAGGGTGTTTGTCTTCTCACCACCACATACCACTCAGTCCTTAGCACAGTGCCTGGCACATAGTAAGTGCCTAACAAAAGCCACTTGAATAAATGAATGACTGGCGGAACAAATAAAGCCAAAGAGGAGGCTATAAAATAAGACCCAAATAATAATATACAAAAATATAATATCAAGGATATTCTTAGAATACTATAACCATGAGAAACAAGAATGTTATAACTTAAAGCCATGTTCCAATGGTATGCACTGTCATGAAGAAATAAAAATAAAAACCAGAGTCCACATATATCTCTTAACATCATGAATGTTTCCAGCAGATGCCCTTCCCCGGGTATTATGATAGAGTTATCATTTAATTAGTGCTTACTGTAAGCCCTACCCTGAGCTAGTAAGCCCTTTACATACATTGAATCCTCACAATTCTATGAGGCACATACTATTATCATCCATGTTTTACAATGAGGAAACTGAGGCTTGGGGAAGTAAGGTAACTTGTCCAAGGCCACAAAGGTTTTAAGTGGTACAGCCAGTGCTGAAAACTTTGTCAAGTTTAATGCCAGCACCCGTGCTTTTTACTCCCTATGCTCCCATGCCAGGTTCTGGGCTGAGCACTTTATATGCAAAATATAATTGAATCTTCATAAAAACCATGTGAAGTAGATACTGGTGTTTATTTTACAGATAAGAAAAAATGACTCTAGGGAGACTAAGTTGCCCAAAACCACAAAGCTAATTAAGTGGTGACGCTGAGATAAACCCAAATTTGATTTGAAAGCCCGTAATCTAAACAAGCACTAACCAATGGAGATATCATGCAAGCCACAAACGTGAGTCACATATGTAATTTCAAATTTTCTAGTAGCCACATAAAAAAGTAAGAGGATACAGATGAAATTAATTTTATCAATATCTTAACCAAATAATTTAACCCAACACGTGCAAAATATTATCACTTCAGCACGTAATCGATATATAAATTAGTGAGATATTCTACATTCCTTTTTGCGTGCTAACGTTGAAATCCAATGTGTACACCATAACTTACTCCTCAGGTCAGAGCAGCCACATCTCAATTGCTCACTAGTCGCATGCAGTCAGAGCTCACTGTACTGAACAGCACAAGTCTAAACCACGATGCTATACTGCACCATAAACTATCCTGAACAGACTTACACAAATGTAGGCGTTTCTTCAAAAGTAGATTTGGAATGGATGAACCAACTAACCACACACCAGACAACAAACTGTGGATTAAAAAATGTGAACCACACACATGTGTGCACATGTAGATGTAAGACGGGGAGGTGGGAGAAGGGAGGACATGTCGGAAAACAAAGGGGATGGCTGGGGGAAGCATTTGAGAAGCGGTTGCAAACACAGTAAGTCAATCAAGATACAGCTCTTGCAGGCCTAACCTGGCTTCATAACTAATCAATCTGGAGCAAGGCAAGGTCTCCATGCCTCAATTTCCTCCCCTGAAAAATGAAGACAATACTATTTATACCAGATAGGTACTGGGAAGGTCAAATAAGAAAACAGGTATAGATATGTACATGTCTATGTATAAATCTATACATTTTTCTTATAAATGGTTAAGCAGTATCCAAACACCAGTATTTGGGGCAAGTAAAGAAAAATAGTGGTTCAGAAGGTTCTGGATGAGAATCAGGAAGGCTCCAGCAATAGCTCATGGAATACATCCTTTTTACTGAACGGCTTTGGCTTGCTCAAGGATCAGGTACCAAGAATGACAGAACTGAAACATCCTGAGAAGAAAGAAATCTGATAAAGTTCATTTATTTGAGAAAAAAAGATAAATTAGCTTCAGAGATCCATCAATTCTATGAACTCTCAAGTGCATTAATAACAACAACCATGAACTCTTAAACACCAAAAGTTACCCACAAGGATCCAAAAATCCCAGAGTTTAGAACAGAAGAGAGATGTGCAAACAAACTACTAAAACACAATGCAACAAGTGCTAAGAGACGCCTGGATGAAAATACTTTGAGAGCAGAGAAAAAGAGACCATTAATTGACCCAGGTAGTCAGGAAAGGCTTCAATGTAAGATGATTGTCAAGATCTCTCTTGAAGGATGGCCCACGGACAGGCAAAACTCAGGCAGACAGTGTGTACAGGACTTGGGCATGTTGGGGAGGTAGTGCAAGGGCTCATTGTGGGAGAAGCTCCGTGTGGGAGAAGCCTGGTGTTGTATGCTTTTTGTTGTTGTGTTTTAGGGGCGTCAAGAGGGCCAAAGTTGAGAAATGAAGCTCAAATAAGGGAGGGGGCAGGCAAGCCTTCATATGCCCTTTAAGCAAAGGCGAGAATTTGAAGTAAGGGAGGTTCATAACCATTGCTCTGTGTGAAGGCGTCAGTGTGGAAAAAGAACCAGAAGAGGCAAGTCTGGAAGCACAGGGAGGCCTGCTACAGGGATGCTGCAGGGCCCCAGGAAGCAGAGGATGTCGGCTGGAACTGGGAGCAGCACTGGGCAAAGTTGTGGGCAAACTCTAATGTCTCCCTGGGCTGAAGATCTGGCCAATCCACCATGGCCAGGTCAGGCCCTAACAAGGGTCAGAGGAGCCAGCAGCCTCCAGATCACGGTCTCATGTGGACTTTCAGCCGTTATCACTCTGGATAATGGCAGCAGAAGAACCCAGAGTCACACAAAGAGAATTTCTTCTTTGAGAGTGGCCTCCGGTACTCACCACTTCACCCACCAAACTGGCTCCGCTGATCATTTCAGGACACAGATACGTGCCACAAACACCTCCATCACCATCATCCACAACTACCTCAGACACTCTCTCTCTCTGTGGTCAAGAGAAATCTTACCCTTTAAACCCCTTACTCCAGGCACAACCCCTCCCTCTGCACCTATATGTACATCTCTTTCCCTTTTCCCAAGTACAGCTTCAAAAACCTCCTGTTTAGAAACAATGTGGGTTTTTATGACTAGAACGTGAAGACAAACTCAGTCCCCACCAGGAAAAGCATATTCAAGAAAAGGAGGGAGCTGGACGTTAAAGAGGCTGAGAATGACGTTCTGGTCACAAAGGAAAGCCTGATTTGGGGTTGCAGACGTCCCGAGCTAAACAATTGCTTAATTCCTGTCATACACGCCCTTCTCCATAAACCAGGCAGGCTCTATTTTTAGCACTTTTTCCATGATGCACTTGTTCTTTAATGGCAGAGATAAAGGCAGCGGGAAACAAAGTATTAACCCGTATACTTTATGTCACATTCGAGTACCAACACATGAGATCTTTACAAATAAAAGCCCATATGAAAATACAATTGGGCGACAGTCTTGGTTTCTTCCTATTTTGCTGGTAAATACGTCAGTTGAATTCTTTTCCCTTTTTATTTTGAAATCTTCAGCTATATTTTTGAAATTCAAGTATTGAGAAGTAGTGATGAGGTTGTCATGGAAACATTGCCATCATCATCAAATCAGCTACAAAGAGCTGTCCATTATCCATGACCAAGGCAAACAACTTTCATGGGGGGAGGAAGGGGTTAACATGAAAGGAAATCAATATTGATTGAGGACCTACTAGGTGTGAGGCACTGAACTAGGTGCTTGCTTCCTTCTTCCTTCAGTCATGTGATAAACATTTCTCAAGCACTTACTAAGTGCTGGCAGTGTGTTCAATGGTATGGCTTGTAGAAGAAGCAAGAGGGACCCTGCTCCTGCCTTCATGGACCTCCTTCATCTATTGGAGGCAAATACTAAACAACAGCATCTCCAGAGACACGAGTGCTGCTCGACGAGGGATTTGTACATGAAAAGAGGGCTTCTGACAGGGAGGCCCCACTGGCCTAGGTGGGGCCAGAGTTGCTGGAAGGCCTTGCAGGGGAGCTGTGATGTCTACGTTGAGACTTGAAGAATGGGTAGGAACCTGCCCAGCCAAGAGAAGGAG
This sequence comes from Myotis brandtii, assembly GCF_000412655.1. NCBI lineage: Eukaryota > Metazoa > Chordata > Mammalia > Chiroptera > Vespertilionidae > Myotis > Myotis brandtii. The sequence continues at coordinate 136,302 of NW_005358456.1, read as the reverse complement.
TGAAAGCTTGCAGGCAGAGGAAGGGCATGTTCCAAGGCTCGGGGGCCAGAGAGGGTTGGACGAGCCGAGTGCCACCTGGCTGACACTGAGAGTGAGCAGAAAGCTGTGGGGGAGGCTGGGGAGGGGAGCTGGATCTGGTAAGTCACGAAGCAAAGTTTAAATGGATCCAAGAAATAACAAGATGACATTAAAGGATTTTTCAGCAGGGAGTCATGAGATGAGGCTTGTCTTTTAAAGCCCCACACATCCTCACAGCAGTCCTTCAGGGTAGGTAGTAACGCTATTTCACGAGGATGAAGAAAGATGAGTGAGGCTAAGTAACTTTTACAAAGTCACACAGCTGGAATGTAGTGCTGATTTGGAGGAGGATTCAGGTCAGTCTGACTCCAAATCTCCTTCTCTTCCCACTACATCATCATGTCTCTAAGGAAACAAACACACAAAAAGCTGCAGAAAATCCTCAAACCTCATTTTAGCTGATCGTTTATAATGTGTTTATCAAAGTCAAGTGTAGAGTTGATCCCTGGAATCATTGAACATTTGAGTTCTCTCCTGCCTGGCTGGGGTAAACAACGTTTATTAAAATACAAGAGACACTACACACAATGGCCCTCCTAGAGATAAAGCCAAGACCCCACAAACCAAGACCCCACCCACAAGATCCCAGCCCTCAGATGAGAGAGAGATGGTCAGAAGGAGCACCATGGCCCCAAGTGCAGGTGAAGCGAACAGGCACAGGCTGGGCTTCAGGGCTGGAAGGTGACAGGAAGGTCATTAGTCCCACCCACCCTCTCCCCACGCCCACCTTCACCGTACCATCAAGTGGTCATCCAGAACCCTCCAGTAACGACCTACTGACCTACTACTACTAGCACGGCCTATTTCTTACTGACACAGTCCTGAGTATTCCAAAAGTCTCTTTATAAGAGGCAACATCAACTCAAAACCCAGGTACATGGGGCAGAAGCACCTGTTGTCAAGTTACTTTCCAAAGCAAGAGAATGCCAGGAGGGTAGAACTGTCACCTTCCCCTGAGTCTGAAGAGTCAAGTGAAGTCAACACCCAAAAAGCAAACATTGTAGAGCAGGAAGCATCAATTTCAAGGCATGGAGAGCCTATTTCTAGGGCAAAGGATAACAACTTGGTTCACAAACGTCCCGGCCTGTGGGACCAGGAAGCCAGGGACCCTGACACAGACAGCCTGGACATAGGGACCCAGCTTCCGCTCTCCCTCCGCTAAGGACAGTGCACCTGCTCATCTCCTGGGAATTCAGGGAGCAGGCCCGGCTGTGCACGTGTTCACCAAGCAAACTTCAGACCCCGCGTGTGTCCAGCGCCTGCAGAGGTGGCAGGCTCAGCGCCACCTCGGGCTCCTCACGCACGTCCCACTGCGGGCGGCTGTGGCAGCACCTTGTGCAGGTGAGGGAGGCAGGGAGGCCTCCTCTGCAGTTACCCCATCAAGTCCTTTTGCAGTTCATTAAAAAAAAGATGTTCTTTACACGTTAATTAAAACGTTCAAACGTAAGACTGAGTAAAACCATCGACAGCCTTGAATATTGGCAATGGAGAGACAAGGATTAGACACCTAGGATTACACAGGCAGTGTACGTTCGTACAGCCTCACTGTGGGAACTCTGGCAGTTTCTACCCGGTTTTAATTCTGTCTCCTGTTTTAATCCCATTTCCAGTAATCTCTCACTTTCACACTAGCACAAGCATTTAGACAGCTAACCGTCACCCAAGTGTCCTAAGCAAATATGGTAAGCTGTCCATTTACATCAAACACACTGAGATGCTGTTTAAAGTTTAAAGCCAATGTTTAAAAAGAACGTTTAAGAAAAATTAAAGTTCAAACCCTCAGGTTCCAGGAACAGAATAGGAACAGAATAGTCCAATAGTTCAGTAGGAGCTGAAACCAAAGAGCTCAGCAGTATTTCCGAAGAAGGGGTTATCGGAAGAAGGTATGTGCTGTGGGGGTGGGAGGGGAACCCCATGCTCTTGATGGGGTGACAAAGGGCTACCCTGATAAAGAAACACTGAATGGAAAAGTTCCACCCCATATCTCAGAGACATGAAAAGGAAGCTGGCCATTTGGTGGAACTTCGGGCAGAAGAGAGGTTGCCTGCAAGAAATTAGAACCCCAAGTCTGTGCCATACATGAGTGGTCAGCCCAAATTCACACTGTTCACATGATCGGACTGAAACCATTACAGGAAAATTGTTCTGAACCAGGGGAAACCTGATAGTATGTGACCCGGGCAAACTCAACCACGGCATCCACATGCCTCAGCCATAGGAGAACCAAAGCGCTCCCACCAAAAACCCCAGTTACAGATAAACTCACCACAAGAAGACAGTGAACACCAAGAAAGAGGATTTAAAGTATGTCTATATTGCATGTCTATATTTTAAGCAATAAAAAGGAAGAGATATTAGCAGACATGAATAAAACATTATTTATCATTATTATTATTTTGAATCCTCACCCGAAGATATTTTTTCCATTGACTTTTTTAGAGAGAGTGTAAGGGAGGGGAAGAAGGGAAGGGAGAAAGAGAAAAACATCGATGTGAGAGAGACACATTGATTGGTTGCCTCCCCTTCGGTACATGGGTCAACACTCTAACCACTGAGCAACACTGGCCAGGGCAAGACATTATTTTTAAAGAACAGGAAAACTTGCAAGAGAACCAAATAGAATTTCTAGAACAGACAAAGATAGAGATCGAAAACAAAACAAAATGACTCCGTGAAGAGGTTAAAAAAGAGAAATAACTATTCAACCAAAAATTAAATACTCCTTTAAGATTTAAGGAGGAGGAAGGAATAAAAACATAATTAGACATGTGAAGACTAAAAGAATTTATTATTCTCAAGCTCCCTTTGAAGAAATTACCCTTGGAAATACTTTAGTAAAAAAGAAAACTACCCAGAAATAAGGTGTGGACTTTGAAGATCAATGATGAGCAAAGAAAATGGTAAACATATATTGATAAATAAAGTTAGGTATTAACTATAAAAAATAATAATGAATAATTTGAAAATTAGAAATAATGAAAAAATGCACAGATGAAAGTAATTCAGATTTAAAGTATTGCAAGGTCCCTATTCTGTTCTAGAAGAAGTTAGATAAAGTGATAAACTTTAAGATAAGTATGCATGTTAAAAAGTCTATCAATGTAATCAACAGGAGAACAAAAATAGAATGAATACCTTTCAAACCAATATAGAGAAATGAAATTGAACACAAATCAATAAAGGAAGGCAGGAAAATAGGAAGATGTGAGGAAGGAAAACCAGAAAGGGGGTTGGAAACAGAAAACACAAAATTAGATACTAGAAATAAGTCCAAATATATCAGTAAGAACAATAAAAATAAGCTGACTAAATGACAAAAAAAGGTAGGTACTCTCACATAGTAGTTAGGGACATGGTGTCTGAAGTCAGACTGAGTCTGAATGCTGATTCCACTACTTAGGTGTGCTTCGATTTCAAAATCTGTACAATAGTAATTCCCACCTTATAGAGCTATTAGATAAACCTGTTAATATAATTTATACATGTTTAATCTTATGCTTTCATAGTATTAGAGTGGCATAGAGTTTAAGTGCTCTGTAAGAGTTAGATGTTGTTGACTTTCTAAACTAAAAACAAGAGGCGGATTATGTGGATTAAGAGAAACACAGAAAGTTGTAAAATAAGGGTTCGAAAAAATATACCAGTTAAATACCAAGTCAGAGAAGGTAAGAATAATATAAAGAAAAATATCAATTAGAGCAAAAGTTTTTATACAGATGAAGAATATGAATAAACAATAAAAGGAATAATCTACTAGAAAAGACAACCTAACAGAACAATAGACAAAGAATATGAAAAGGAAATACCCAGAAGAAGGGTTCTGAGGCTAATAAACTTTTAAAAAGTCAAATCTCACTAGTAATCAAGGTAATGTAAATCAAAATGAAACACTATCATCCATCAGATTTGGAAAATTATACAATTCTAACACTACCAGTGGTAATAGGCATGTGGGAAATGGACAGTCCTCTCATACACTGCTGGTAAGACTGTAAAAAGTACACTCTTTTGCAGTAAAAAACAAAGAACTCAACTAGAAAATGGGCAAAATACATGAACAGGCATTTCACCAAGGAGGATATATGGTTAGAAAACAGGCTCATGAAAAGATGCTCAGCATCTCTAGCCATGAATAAAATGCAAACTGAGACCACAATGAGATACTACTGCTTAGCATGGTTAAAATAAAAAGAATGGCAATACAAATGCTGGCAAAGATACAGGAAACTGGATCTCTCCTACATTATGGTGCGAATGTAAAATGATACAACCGACTAAGATTGGCAGAGTTTGGCAGCTTCCTATAAAACTAAATCTACATGAAAGATACAGGAAACTGGATCTCTCCTACATTATGGTGGGTATGTAAAATGATACAACCAACTAAAATTGGCAAAGAGTTTGGCAGCTTCCTATAAAACTAAATCTACATGTACATGCATACACAAACACACACATATGTCATACTTACTGGCATTCATTTCAGAGAAAAGAAAACCTATGTTCACACAAACATCTGTACGTTCATAGCAGTTTTATTCAGACAGCTAAAGCCTGGAAACACCCAACTGTCATTTAATGGGTGAATGGTTACACAAACTGTGGTATAGCCACACAATAGAAAAAGAACAAACCATTGCTACATGCACCTGGGTTGATCTTAAGGACACTACACTGGTGAAAGCTAATCACAAAAGATTCATTCTATGTCATTCTACTTATATAACATTCTCAAAATAGAAGAATTACAGAGATCAAAAACAAATGAATGGTTTCCAGGGGGTAGGGAAAGGATGTGGATGTGACTATAAAGGGGTTATATAACAGAGTTCCTTGGTGGTGTTGGAACAGGTCTGGATTTTGGTGGTAGTTGTGGCTCTCCAAAGCTATACATGAAATAAAATTGCATAGAACTACACACACATCAACACAAGTGAGTGCATATAAAAACTGATGAAATCTGAATATGGTCTTTAGTTTAATTAGCAATATCCTACACATGTCAGTTTCCTGGTTTTGATATGGTACTATAGTTATATAAGATGTTACCATCGAGGGAAGCTAGGTGAAGGGTACAGGACACTCTGTACTAGTTTTGCAACTTTCTGTGAGTCTATAATGATTGCACAATAAAAAGCTTTCAAAAATAAATGTTGTCTGTAAAATGAAAGTTGTAAAGTACCGGTGTGATATAATTTGTGTAAATACATTAAAAACGCAATCACACTCTCTGTTTTACAGATAAATATGTAAACAATAAAAACATTAACAATTCAGTAGCAAGCAGACATACTTCAGTATGGTTATTATTTCTGGGAATAACTTCTAAAGGGACCAGATTTTTACCTGTAATATTTAAATTTTTAAAAAAGAATCTGAAGTGAGAAACTAACATTTACTAGTAAATGAATGTTGGTCAAATTACTCTCTACTATTCTGAAAGCTTGAAATATTTCTAAATTAAAACCAAAATTATACATACAAGGAGACTCACTGACACATTCTTTGTAAGTATTGAAGATTAGTAACAACCTGAATATGCATCCACAGGAGGAGAGCTAAACAGGTTTGGATATAGTCATGCAACAGAATACAAAGCAACCATTAAAAAGAATAAAGGGGCTGGTGTGGCTCAATGGTTGAGCATTGACCCATGCTCAACAATTGAACAAGAGGTTCCTGTTCAATTCCTGGTAAGGGCACATGCCCAAATTGTGGGCTTGATTCCCCAGTGGGGGGCATGCAGGAGGCAACCAATCAATGGTTCTCTCTCATCATCGATGTTTCTATCTCTCAATCCCTCTCCTTTCCTCTCTCTGAAATAAATAAAAACCTATATTTTTAAAAGTATAAAGGGGATATGTGCTCTTAGGGAAATATCCCAAATATACCAGTAAGTGGGGAAGAAAGCAAATTAGAAAATAATATGTATAGTATGACCCAAATTTTTATTTAAAAAAGCGATATAAATCCTATATATAAATATCTGTAATAACATCATGCTCTGTTAAAAAATAATTACTTCTAAGAAACAGTAAGCTTTCACTTTTTACTTCATATACCTCTATGCTTTAAAATCTGATAAAGAATCTGTTTTATTTCTGAAACTTAAGAAAGTTTTTCTAAAGGGATATAAAGAACCAAGAGTCAAAATCTAATATTATTGCGCATTTACTATATGCCAACATGTTGGCACTCAGAATCTTCCTTACGCCTCATTAATCTAATGGGTACATGTTCGCATTTGAACATATACTACCTCCCTTTGAAGAGAAGGAAGAGGAAGAAACGGAAGCTCTTAGATGTGAAATGACTTGCCCCAAATCACACAGCTAAATAAGTTGCCAAATGAGTTGTAACCTGTACCGCTGTCTCAGTCCATTACTCCTGTCATCTACATGAGAAACAGAAGCACACGGGGCGGCTACAAGATCTTGTAATGAGTTGGTGAGTATCAGGAGCTGTGAGCCAGGCAGCACTTACATCCCTGGCATGGTGGAATGGATGTACCTGCCCTCTAGCCACAAGTGCATACGTCAGGTTATATCTTGACCTGGCTCCTTCTCAGGGAAGAAGTGAGAAGATGTGACAGAAAAGGTGGCTTCCCTCCACATCTTGCCCACAGCTGCTCCATGGAGAGAGCGGCTGTCACTAGAGTCGTCCCAGCCAGACCAAATCCCGGTGGGGTCACTCCTACCTGAAGGCCACACACAGAGTGGATCATACACCGGCCACAACTTCCTCCCGAGGCAGAAGGAGTGACAGTGACGAGGTGGTGGCACTCGGAGCTGTGCCCTCTCAGATTCCGCTTCCAGAAAAGGTTCTCTGCCCCACTGCAGGAGTGCAGTTAGCGGACGGACTCCTGTTAGCTTCCTAAGGACAGAAACCTGAGCGTTCCAGGGAAGCACCTGCCAATAGCTGGGCGAGGAGGTGGCTGAGTCCCTGTACAGGACTCCTCGAGCTCGCATCTCTGCTGCAGCGGGCACTGTGGGAATGGCACGGCCTCTCTCAGATCTGCACTGTGGCCTGATGCTTCCCTGACCTTAGACTGCCTCCTTCCCTATTCTTTCATAGATATGTGAAGTGCACAGCCCAGGGGGGCGGATCACTGCAGGAGCTATTCACAGGACTATAGATGTTTCTTCTCCCCCACACCTCACCACCACATCACTGAGGGCCTCTTTGCCCATTTCTTTTACCCAGTACATCCTGTCCAGCTGTCAACAAAGAGTTGCAAGGCATTCTCACAGGCAAAAAAAACCCACACAATGTGAAGAGCCAGAGCTAGCAACAGAACCAGACATTCAGGGATGTTGGAATTATCTGATCAGGAATTTAAAACAATTAGGACTAATAGGCTAAGGGCTCTCATGGAAAAAGTAACACATGAAACCAGGTAGATAATGTAAGCAGAGAAATGGAAATTCCAAGAAAAAAACAAAAACACTGTAACTGAAATGAAGAATGGCTTGAAGGAGCTCATTAGGAGACTGAACACAGCTAAGGAAAAATATCTCTGAGTTTGAGGCTATGTCAAATAGAAACCTCCAAAACTGAAACACAAAGAGAAAAAGGACTCCCCAAAATAGAACAGAATGTGCAAGCACTGTGGGACAACTACAAAAGGTGTTCAGATACAGGTAATGAGAATACCGAGGGAGGAGCGAGAAACAGAAAAAACATTTGAAGCAATAACGATTGAGAATTTCTCTAAATTCATGTCAGACACAAAACTACAGAGCCAGGAAGCTCAGAGGACACCTAGCTGGATAAATAACCAAAACACACACACACACACACACACACACACACACACACACACACGACAGGAGAGAGGAATTAGGAATATTTTGTTATAAGCAGCACAGTGTTACTTGAAAGTAGACCTGGATTATTTGTAAATGTACACTGCAACCTCTAGGACAACCACTAAAAAAAAAATAAGAAAGAAAGAAAAGAAAAGAAGTATAATTGATGTGCTAAGAAAGGAGTGAAAACAGAATCATACAAAATGCTTAATTAAAACTACAAAAGGCAGAAAAAGAGTGGAAGACAAAACAGGAACAAAGAACAAGGGCACAAATAGAAAAGAACTAATATGGTAAATATTAATCCAACTATATCAATAATCACTTTAAACATCAATAGTCTAAATGTGCCAATCACACCAGACATTGTAAACGTGGATCAAAAAGTGAGACAATTATATGTTGTTTATAAGAAATCCACTTGAAATATAAATACACATATAGATTAAAATAAAAGAACGAAGAAATATATACCATGCTAACACTAATCAAAAGAAAGCTAGAGGACTGGCCGGTATGCTAAGTGGTTAGAGCATCAGCCCATGCACCAAAGAGTGGCAGGTTCAATTGCTGGTCAAAGGCACATACCTGATCCCCAGCCCCAGTGCAGGTGCATGCAGGAGGCAACCAATCAATGTGTCTCTCTCACATTGATGTTTCTCTCTCTCACTCTCACTCTCTTTCTTCCTCTCCATCTCTTCCACTTCTCTCTCTCTAAAAAAAAAAAAAAAAAAAAAAAAAAATCCTTGGGTATAGATTAACAACAACAAAAAAAGAAACGAAAAAAAAGAAAGCTAAAGTAGCCATATTAATTTCTGACAGACCAGACTTCAAAGCAAGAACAGTTATCAGGGATAGTGAAGGGCATTACATAATGAAAAAGAGGTCGATTTTTAAGAAGACATAACAATCCTTAATGGTAATGCACCAGACAACAGAGCATCAAAATCGTGTGGCAAAAACTGATAGCACCAGACGGAGAAATAGATAAACCCACTATTAGAGTTGGAGACCTGAACACCCCTCTATCAGAAATGGACAGAACCAGCAGGCAGACAATCAGTAAGGATCTATATAACACCATCAATCACCTGGATATATCTGACAACAGCAGCAGAATACACTTTCTTCTCAGCTCACCTGCAACATTCACCAAGCTAGACCACATTCTGGGCCATCAAACACACCTTCACAAACTTAAAAGAGTAAAGATTACACAATGTCTGCTCTCAGACCACAATGAAATTAAACTAGAAGTCAATAACAGAAAGATAGCTGTAAAATCCCAAAATATTTGGACAACACACTTCTAAATAACACATGATCAAAGAAATCTCAAGACACATTTAAAAATATTTTGAAGCCAATGAAAATGAAAACACAACTTATCAAAATGTGTGGCCTGCAGTGAAAGCAGCGGTTAGGAGGAAATCTATAGCACTGAATGCATATATTAGAAAAGAAGAAAGATCAAAAATTGATCATCTAAGTTCCCACCTTAGGAAACTAGGAAAAAACAGCCAATTAAATCCAAAGTAGGCAGAAGAAAAGAAATAATAAAAATTAGAGCAGAAATCAATAAAATTCAAAACAGAAAACCATTAGAGAAAATCAACAAAATCAAAAGCTGGTTCTTCGGAAAGATCCATAAAATTGGCAAGCCTGTTGCCAAGTTAACTAAAATTTACTAGCCCCTGGGATGTGACTCAGATGTTTGCCTCACATTGCCAAGCAATGAGCAATTTCTTATGCAAGACAGGTAGACAAAAACACTAACATCCTTTCCTCCTTTTTTATCCATTTGATCAGTTAAAAAACACTTACTACTGATGAGCACGTACTATGTGCCAGGCACTGTTTTAAGTGCTTAGGACACATTAGTGGACAATAAACACAATAAATAAGTAAACTGTATAGTACATTAGAGGGTATTAAGTTAAGTGGAGAAAACTACAGAGCAGGTTGAGTTATGAATATCTTTGATTTTGTTATGAATGTTTATATAAAACATATACCTGTGTATATATGCTAAGCAAATACTTTTATTTTCTTCCTTCTCTTATCCCCTCATCATCTAATGTAAGATGTATTAATTATAGTTAAGTTTATATATTTTAAGTATTTAAATTACAGGATACCAAAAAGTGTGAATATCACCCAAGGACTTGTCCCAGCAAAAGGGAGAATACCACCCTGGTTAATTGGATCATACGTGATTTTATTTTCTTTTTGCTTCCTGTATCTTCTTTTCCTCTGATCCTATATATTGTTCAAATATATATATATTTATGGTCTATAGGTACAACCCCCTTTCGTATATATAGCACTTCTAGCTCCTTCCCTACTCCTTCAAAAAAGTGAATTGACACATGTAAGCTCAAGCAACTTGGAATAGAGCTGTCTGCAGTCCCTTTTACAGATGGGAGTTTAGTCACTTACCCAAAGTCATACATCGTGGTATGCAGCCCAGCCGGGTTGAGAGTCTGGGGATCCCGAAGGTCCCCTCCAAGCCAGCACACTCACTGTGCACCATTTACTCAGCCCCTGGGCCCCACAGAAGTGAAGTATAAGATGAGATGACCCTCGCCCTTACCTCGGCCAGGCGGGAGTGCTTGTGCACGTTCTCGCCTTTCTGCACGCTGGGAGCCAGCTGCTGCAGGACACCCCTGCTGCTTGTCAGCGCTCTGGTCAACCGAGCAAACTTCCCCCAGCCTGGAGCATGCAGAAAAGAAAAGAGACAGGTTCAGCCACGTCCTGAAGGTACACGGACAGTCACACCACAAGTTACACTGTCAGAAGCAGACACCCCATGGCTTCCTGAGCTCCCTCCCCATGGTCACAATGAAGCCTTGCTGCTCAGAAAAGCACACAGAGATGCTCAAATCTGTGCCGCTTTCCCCTGCACTCTCACTGTATCCTCATTATGACTTTGGGCAGGTTTTAGCACTTGTTTACAAAAGGGAAACTGAGGCACGGGGTGCTTAGACACCTAGAAAGAGTCTAGAACCCAGATCTCTCCAATCTGGACCAAGGCTTTCTGGCCAGACACGAGAGGCAATCGCGATGCTTCTCTGACCTTGTGACTGAGCTCAACCCCCGCATCTGATCTAGCAGAGACCCAGCTCACCCTGGGTTTCAAACGAACAAGCTGACAATCGGCCATTCCATTCTCCAAGGCCAGGAGAATAAAAAATGAATTTAATCCGTGGGGAGAAAGCACGGGCAGTCTTTAGTCTGCTCTGGGATTGGGGGAAGGACAGTTGGTGACAGGTCCCCTTAAAACAAGAAACTCAGAGAGACTCGGACTGAACTCAGGATCCAGAGTCCCAGAAAGAATCTGGATACAAATCCCATCTCTGCCTCCAGCTTTGTAATCCCCAACAAGTTACCTGGGCTTAGTTATCTCATCTGTGAAGTGAAAATTAAACTACTCTACCTCCCCACAGTCAGGGTGCATTTGCCTCGTAAAACAAATGGGCTCTGATTGATGGGCTATAGCGGAGGTTGTCTCGAGGCCTCCTTGGCCATCTGGACTCGTCAGTCTATCCAGGAAAAGGACAATACTGATCTTTTTCTAATCCAGCCCACTTGATACCCAGAATCTAGGATGTATGAGTGATCTTTACTGAGAATTTAAGACATATGGGTGATCTGTTTAAGGTCCCCAAAGACAACTGTCCCTTCCAAAATCCAACAACCCATTTGCATCAAGGTTGACCAAGGCAACTGCCTCACGGAACCCCTGAAAGCCTGTCGGGGTTCTCAAGGTCAACCTTGGGGTTGAGGGTCCCCAGCAAATAAACAGAGCATGCAACTATTTTTCCATGACAGCTAAAATCAGGACAGGGCGATTTTATTTTTTGTCCTTTAAAGTTTGGCAGTATTCAGTGCCTGGCTGCAGAAACCTCATCGGCCAAGTGCTACCCTGGAGCACCTTCCCAACACAGACTCCGAATCCAGAGGACAATGCAGCTAAGCAGAAGAATGGCCCTGAATCCTTCCCAAACCAGAAGAAATGGAACTCCAGCTCCTCTGAGAGTAGGTCCAGGGATACCAGGAAAGACATCTACAGGCCCCTCCCTGGGAACTCATGCCCGTGACTTTGAGTAGAAGCTGCAGAGAACCCCTGTAAGGTGTCCTCACCCCCGTGGGAAGGCTGTCCTAATCTGTAGAGTCACAGATTCTCTGAGAGGAGCTGGTACCATAACCCAATGTCCAGAAGGGAACAATGGACACATGGGGCCAGGATGGATGGTCAATGTGGACACTGCCTAAATGTCCTCAAGTCTTCCTCCCCCATCTTTTCCCTACCAAGGAACAAATAACCCAAAATCTACAATGATGTCTTCAAGTAGCAGTCACTATATCATCACCTTTCCATCATCCTAAGGGAATAAGATAGAATGTTAATACTGGGAGGGGGGGTGGGAAGAAGGGGCCTGTGGCTTGTATCCATTACTCTGTTTCTTTCCCGAGTGCCTCACAAATCTCCCACATGAAGACACATTAAAACAGGCCGGCAGTTACCACCGCTTGCCAGAGCTCTCATCTCCAAATATTCTAAATCTCTGGCCTTCAAAAATCTCCTCTGGAGTTTTCCATTCCTTTTGTTGTCTGCATTTGGCTCAAGTTTAACTATACATTTAGAAGACATTATGTGCATCTTTGAAAATGGGTTTGCTCCTTTAATGTGAGATTACTTGGTGGGGGTCTGAGAAAAAAACAAGAGGGGTGACTCATTCTTCGGTGAGCAATGCAGAGAGAAGCGCCTGAGCCTTACACTCTGGCTCTTCCCTGCGCACTTGCCCAAGGCTCCTGGCTCAGCAGGGAGAATGGGACAGAGAAAAATACACTGTAGTCTATTCCCAATTACCCATAAGGACAGAAAGCAAGAGATAAACAAATGAAACCCCTGGAGCATCACAGATTCTTATTTCAGCCAAGAATTTCCATTTTCTCATTCAGCCTACACACACACACATGCACATGCACACGCACACGCACACACACACGCACACGCCCCAGAGCTGTTCTCAAGCAGCAAACCTAGCTTGGCCTTCATGCCTGCTCCATACCATCTGTGAGTACTTTTTGTCAGAGAGCAAGGGAATAAGTCAAAAGATGGACAGAAAAGAGAAGAAGAGGAAGTCAAGGACCTGGATAATTCATCAAAAGGATCATGAGAGCTTATATATTAAATGAAAGAGGGGGCTCAGAGAGCCTTTCCCGGGCCCATCACCTGTGCTCAGAGCTCTGGGAGAAAGGCCAGTTACTTGGCGTCAAGTGTTAAATAGACTATTGCCGTGTGTTTACCCCTTGTGGGATGTTTGTGGGAAAATATTAGGCACCAAATGATTTCTCAAATCCACTATTAGGATGCACTTGCCCCATTCCCAAGCCCAAAGTTAGGCACTGCATGATCAGAGAAAATAAAGTCATTTTAGAGATAATCAGCCCAAGTGGCTTTTAAAAAGACTGATCAGAGGGTGGGAAAGCATCTTTTAAACAAGCCTAAGTCAGCAACACTCTTAAGACCCTGGATGCTGATGGACGTGTGGGACCAAGACGCCGCCGCTGGACCTGTGGGATCTCACAATGAGAGAGCACGTCCAAGGAGAAATGTCAAGTCAGAGAGCAACCCAGCCACAGGACAGCACATTTTCCATCTCGACTTGGTCCTTGAGGCCAGAACTGCAGTTTATAGGCTTATGAACAAGGCCTGGAGAATGATCACGTTCTTCTATCATAAACAGACGAGTATAAAATTTGACCTTGTCCTAAGCAGACCACCAAATCAGCGTGGGCCAGGGGCACAGCGACATGACAAGTGGGAGGGTCTACACATATCTGCCATGGCTTTTGAAATGGACAGGCTTATAAAGCATGTCCGGGAGGAGACGTTAGGCATGATCCACTAGCAGCATGCCGACATTGAGGTCGAAAGTGTGTGTGCGCGCGCGTGTGTGTGTGTGTGTGTGTGTGAAGGAAATACATCATTGAAGCAGGTTAAATGAAGTGGAACATTTTATTTCTGAAAAATAAACCTAAGTGAGTCTCACCACATCACTCATATAAGTGAGTCTCATTTATCACACAAATTGTGACTTATCTCTTCTTTCAGGTTTCATGAGAATCAAATGCAGACAACAGGTGACATGTGAGGCGTGTTCTCTATTGAGTATGCCTTTCCCACTAAATAGCACCTACATGTCACCTGAAAATGTTCCAGTGGTGGTGAAAACATTCTGGCTCGACCTAATCACGCAGTTTACGTTGTTAAGAGAAAGCTTGCAAAAATAAGTGTCACAATATCTGATTACCTTTAAAATATTATTTGTGAGTTTATTCAGTTAAAGCAAATGGCCTTTCTAGGTGGCAGCAAGATGTCACTTAATCATGAGGGAGCCTATCACCAAGTAATAGCTCTTGCACTGAGAAATCTTCCAGTCAGAAACTAGAAAGCAGGGAATCCCACATCTGCAGGAGAAAGGGAGCCTGCAGGAGGCCGAGACACTGGTGGGAGACTTCACATCTGCTGTAGTCTTAAACCAAAAGGCAGGCTGAAATTGATTTACTACACTATCAGTAAAAAAAAATGGACTGGTATACACAGCACTATGCTCTGAGCTCTGTAAATGTGAGTATCCAAATGTGCTAGGATTTTAAATATCCTCACGGTACACAGCCCCTGAGAGCATCCACATAATTAATGCTTTTTAGTTCCTCCTATAATTCCCATTTAACAATCACAATTTGGTCACATCGAGAATAATAGGCCCCAGTTTGCCTCCTCTGGGTTCCACTCTCATCTCTCTGCTGTGTCGCAGGAAACCATGGGCGCAGAGCTCTCTGGCAGAGCTGGGAAGTCAACCACAGGCACAGAGCCAGGGAGCACTGCAGTATGAATGCGCCCCTAGCCTCCCAGTTACCATGAGTAGACGCTTTGGAAGAGGGATGGAAAAGAATGCCATGACACCCTCGAATCCCAAACCTCTGGGAACAACGTGCCATCTTTTATATATCCTGATGAGTGGGCCTCTTCAGGGGGGCAGTTGTTCTAGAAATCTGAGCCGTCTCCTTTCCTAATCACCAATATTATTCAAACGATGCATGCATGTGGTATGGCTGAGGTGTATGGTAACATCTGTGGTCACAGCTGATTAAATGACACACATGGAAATGTTACTCATGCTCATTAATAGCATGTTTCAAATAAATGAAATGGCTGCAGACTTACTCAACCACACTGATAGAAATGGGCTAAAATCTACTTTAACAATCTTGAAATCCTAGAACTCAGTCAAATTTAAAGATGTGTGTATATATAAAGATGAATGTGGCCAAGGACTACCTCATTTAGGTGACTGACATCTGTCATGTGAAAACCCAAGAGGATTCTGATGAGGCCAGAGATGCCCAACTACCTTCTTCTAAACTTCATTGGAAAGGATTGATCTGAACAGGTATAAAACTGATTCAGATGCTTCCCTAAACAAAGCTTTTATTCTCCCCTTCTCCTCCCTCAATACATTCCAGAGCAATAAAATGCTTTACTATCAAAGTTTAAATCTTGATCTTTGTGCAGAGATTTCCTTGGCAACCTCAAATTCTCTGTAATGAGGTTCACAATGCAGGCAAAAAAAAAAAGCCACAAATATACAAATCAGAATTACAAACCTTTACATGAATCATCTTCAATTGGCTGTTTGAAAGCTGTTATGTCACTGAAAGTGCAAAGAAATAAAACCACTTTATCCTGTTCGTTTCGAATTGGAGCAATTTTCACAAAGAACCACACAGGTGTCCCTGAAAGAAATATCAAAAGGCTGGTCAGTCATTTGCATTCTCATTTGAGGGGCTATGGAAGCAAAGAATTGAGAATGAATAGCTACAAATATTAATTCTTTTTTAAAAAAACAACACTTGACTCCTTCAGGTACTGGGGTTATTATGCCATTAATTTCTCTTCTTGCTGGAATAAAAACCTTCATAGTGACTACTTAGTGTGGCTTTTCTCCTGTTAAAATAATGTTGTAAGCGCAGATCTCTTAACCCTTGTAAAACTATGAGAAAATGGGTTGAAAAATCCCTCCAAATGTATGGTAATAGCGAAGGTCCAGAGACACAAAGACTTACTTGACCATGTGATGGAGTAAAGAGTCAGGGCCAGAACGGGCACTGCCCACATGGCCGGCAAACCATGCAAACCCAAATTTCCAGTTTGGGAATCCATCCAATGTGGCCCATATGCTCCATCAACCATGGACCAGAAACTGTATTTCTGAGTCTCTCTCCCCAAAATAAAAATTCTAAAGGTCCGGTACAATAGCAAGTGACAACACATTGAGAAGGGAAAGAATCACCTCAATGATTCTCCAGCAAAGGCTCCCCGAGAAAGGGAGTTTTCCAGGTGGTTTGGGGTTGTGATTACATTAGTACCTCAGGAAGCTCAGTGAAAGTGGTTCAACTTTTAGTCCTTGCTCCTGAGCTAAAGTAGGGGATAAATGAGCTCTTCCAAAGCACTGTCCTAATCCACAGAAGGAGAAGCTCAGGGCTCCTCTCACTGACTTCTCATATACCCACTCAAGTATCGGCCAAATACCTACAGAGTCAGTCTCCAGCTTCCAAAACATAATGAGGGAAAACAAGTGTTTTCTATCTCCAGAGGACATCAGCAACTCTCCCCGATCAATTCTGTGATACAAAATTAAATGAGACACAGAGCAATGACAAATCCCTCCCTATCTAGTTCTTGTCTCCCAGTCCCTAAAACAGCATCGGGCATATAAGAACCTACTATTTGTTGAATTTTGCATAACTGGGCTAGTAATTTTACATACTATTTGATAGCCATTTTCAAGTTAAAATACAATAAATATTTCTCTATGTTAAGTATTAGGGAAGCTTCCAGGCACTGGGCTCAGTATTTATTTTACTTTATTTTAGGAGATAGAAAGCAAATAACTCAATGAATCTTGGAGATGGAAATAGATCCCCAAGAGGCCACCTGGGTCTCTCTGCCCACAATCACATCAGCTTTCATATCATACAACACAGATAGACAGACATCTTTGATTAACATTAGGATTAGCCAGTCTAACTTAATAGCTAGTTTACATATCCAGCTACACCACTTATATAAATATGACGAACCCATGTAAAACAGGCAGCAAATAGATTAAAAGAGAATTGTTCACCTTAAACCTTAATTATCTATGGGTTCATCTATAGTTAATTTTAATTCGCTGTCCATTTTCCCTTTCCATAATTTTCAGCTGCCAGTTTCTGGGCGCTCTTAGAAGACAACCGGATTATAATGTCACTAAGAAAAATGTGTTTTTGAAAGAAAAATCCGCTATACAAAGATCACAAATGGCTTTCCAAAATCAAGAAAATGTGGCCTCTGAATTATCCCACTGTTTTTGGAAAGTCTGTGTTACTGCTTCTCCCAGTCCCCTCCTAAGAAGCTGTGGGGTTGAAAATCATTTTCAATTAAGCAACGGAAAACTAAAAAGAAAACATCACACCAGCTGGGCCCATGTACCCACAGCTCTCGGGTGTATCCTAGCTGGTAAGACAAAAAGCAAACAAATCAAAAAACCATTTTCTTTTTGCTCTAAAGAAAACTTCAAGCGATTTTCGTTTAAGGTGGTAAACCAGAAAGCACTTCTAATTTATCGAAGTTATAAATCAGATGAGAGGACAGCCATGATTGAAGTCTAACACCAGCAGCCCTGTCTTGCTGGAGTCCCCAGCACCCTCCCCTTCACAGCTGCCACCATGGGTCCTCCACTGTGCTCTATCGGCCTGTGAACATTCCCGTTGGGGCTGTACCATCTAATCTTTATATTCCATTCATGACTACTGGAATTGATGACAACCTACATCTCCCAGATCATGAGAGCGGGGGGGGGGGGGGGGGGGGGGGGGACTCCATTTTATCACAGTTCCAGCTCATCATGAATTCTCCCCATTTCAACAGTTCAGACTGTTTAAAACTGAGTGCTTCTCTTCACTAAATTGTACCCACTGCTTGCTTCCAGAAATGTTCCCCTATTAAACAAATGCTATTTTGATCATCCCTTTTCAGTATCTAAATATACTAGTATATCTTGTACCAAAAATTTGTATAGTTGGTCTTTATTGCCTTAGAGTTTGTCTCCAGCTGATCATTTGAACGTGTTGAGAGAGGAACCTTCTTTTCTCTAATCTGATGTTTCTCTGTACAGGGATATCTTTCAATGTAACACTCCAGGCCTTTTTCCTGGGCTGCTAATTTGGGGGACAAGAATTAGACATGGGCAGCTTGACCACTTCTCCCCCTCTACTTTCTTAGAGATTAATCTGCATTCTGCTCTGCTCCTCCATTTTATACATGTTGCGGGGAGAGGGGGTGTCAAAGGACAGAGCGGATGGCTGCTAGGAGGAGAACTGAAGTTCTCCCATGGTACCTGGGATGGGTAGGCAAGTCTGTCTAATTCCAGGATTCATTTTAAGAAACTGTTGACCTAAAAAAAAAATAAAGTAGTCAGTAATTTTACCTGCATAAATGGGCTTATTCAGGGATAACAAAGAATTACAATTCCAGACATGGAAGCTATGGCAAAACCACAGGCAAGTCTGGAGAACAAAGGAGAGAAACGTGTGTTTTTTTTTAAGAGGAAAGAGATGGGGGTGTGCGTTGGGAGGGACTTTTACAAACATTGGAGAAAGCTGGGATTTCCAAGTGCAGTGGTTTTCACTGGCAGAGTTATTGAAAGGGCTGAGCTGTTGCCAGGCCAGGGTAGGCAAGTAGAAACTTCTTGTTGGAGATGCAAAGTATGGGTCTCTTCCTGTTTGGGGTAATTGATCATGAGTGGATGGCTGTGAGAGCTCCTCCTACAGGCCCTCCCAACTCTATTTTAGTTGAGGTTCCCTTTATTTTCACAAAACTCTCTTGCCCACAGATATGAACTACATTTTCCAGGATCAGCTTTACTAGTCATAAAGATGATGTTTTATCCTCCATTTGCCCAATTTCTACATCTCTCTCAATCAGTTCTGTTCACAGGCAGGGAAAGATGGTGCTCTGTAATGACTCCATCAAACCTTTACAATTGAGAACTGTCTCTTTAACTAGATCATAATCCACTCCAAGGAGATCTGATCTACTTTCTGCCTTATCATCCAGCACCCCATATTCCAATGGCATCTAATGAGGGTCACAGTAGGCCACTGCATTGCTCAACTCCAGGGGCCGCCATCCTGAAGTGGTGAAACTCCACCACTTCGCAGGGTAGGTGCTCTAGAAATGCTTGCTGAGTTTCAAAGTAATAAATCCTGCTTCCAGTGTCTTCACAGTCACTCAGACCTGCCTCTCTCCCAAATTGTCACTACCCAAGCAAGCCAGAAAAGCAAGTAGAATGGGTTCAAATTGTCAGCTCTGAAATTCTTCCAATGGACAACATGAGTCCCTCCTAGGTGTCACAGACCAGCTTTTCCTCTTAAGAGCAAAGGTATATATAGATATATATTTTTATATTCAAGCCCTTTGACTCCGTTCAGACCTAGATCTTCACAGGACAGCTGGCCTAGAGGGATCTCTCCTAGAATCGAGACTTTGCAGCAGGATCCATTCCACGAAGATATAAGAAAGAAAGTAAATGCACACACACACACACACACACACACACACACACACAATTAAAATTCTGCCTCCTCACCCAACTATCTGCAGTGGAAAAAAACCAAGAAAAGCAAATATTTGAGGTCCTGTTTCTGTGAAAAGGACAAAGAGGCAATGATTAACTTTCTACTAAAGGAAGATCAATACACACATCCAGGAGAAACAGCATCTGACAATCCTACTGAGAGCAAAGGCTGCTGCTGCTGCTGCTACTGTGAGAGCAGCTCTTTTCTGGCGGAGGATGCCCACTGGAGGGGCAGTTCAGGTCAAGCTCCTCCTGCTGGTCACTCTGTGATTCTCACCCCCTACATAGCTCCCTTGGGTCATGTACTTATGAACCTGACACCTAGCCTGGCGGTGGGGTTTTTCAACCCCAGCAGTCAGATAACAAAAGAGGAAGGCTCGAGGACATACCGATGGCCAAGAGACATACAAAAAAATGCTCAAAGTCACTAAACATCAGAGAGATGAAAATTAAAAGGACAATGAGGTATCACCTCACACCTGTCAGAATGGCTACCATCAAGAAATAAACAAAGGACAAGTGCTGGTGAGGATGTGGGGAAAAAGGAACCCTAGTACACTGAATATAATATGTGTTTTCAGATGAGACTGTTCAGGCAAAGGGGCACTGGATTCCACATTCAGTTCATCCACGTTTTCTCCCAACACAAAACTGCTACCAAGACCCACATCTTTTCCTCAGTCTCATCTTGCTTTAAATAACCAAATGCTAAACCTTTCTTGACTCCCCTTGGGGACATTATTTCATCATGATACACCCAGACTCACTTGCAGAACTTAAAAATGTTTCAGATTAGTCCTCTGAATTTTCACTTACGTCTTAGAAGACAGCATAAGAATAAAAAGAAATCTGGGATCAGATAAAAAAAAAAACAACAACAACACAAGAAAAACAGCAAGGCTCAGGTGTATGAGAGTATTTTTGGCCTCCATCATCTTCTCCCTAGCCTGGGCCTTCTCCCAGGTACTCTCTGTAACCAGGCAGCCAGGCTACATTCAACAACAACAGAATCGGCCAAACCACTGCGATTGGCTCTTGGGAAGGGCTGCATGCGCTGGGCCATTCAGCTAGGTCCAGAGGCGGGACCAGGGAATGGCAGCCTGCCCTAGGAAACAGACCAGTGGCCTGCGGTCAACTTCATTAAGACAAATGACTAGCGCACAGAGGATGAGACAGCACCAGGGGGACATAGTTGGCCACTGGCCATTAGAACAACTGATTTGGAATCCCAAGCCCTGGGTTTGAGCCCTATCTCTGTTTATTTTGTGGTTTGGCCAGGTCACTTTAACTTCCCTAGGAATCAGTTTTCCCCATTTTTAAATGGGGATAATAGACCTACTTAAAATAAAAGAAATATACACATATATGTGTGTGTGTATGTATGTATATGTATGTATGTGTATATGTATGTATATATGTATATGTGTGTATATATGTATATGTATGTATATGAATACGTTTGCTACATAGGTATTTAAAACTACTACTTTCCTTTCTCCCTTCCTTTTAAATTTTTCACCTGTCCGATTGAAATGCTCATATCACCTTTCAGGGTTGTTTGGATGACTTAAAAAGAGAATGTATCTCAAGGAATTTAATGAAACTCCAAACCTGCCTCCAACCATTTTAAAGGAAGGGGGCCAGATTCAACCATAACAAAGGGGAAGCTAGGAAAAAAATCAATGCTTACACCTCGATGTAATAAAAATTTGATTAAAGAACAAAAAGCAAAATCTAAATAGAGAGAGTTACACTGCTTGTAGATAAGAAGATTCAATTTTGTAAAATGTCAGACCTCCCCATTTAATATATAAACTTAATACAATTTTAATCAGAATATCAATTATTCTTTTTCCCTTTGTTTCCCTTGGAGCTTGATGAATGGAAATGCAATTCAAATTGAAAAATAAAAGTAGAATGGCCAAGATATTTTTGAAAGGAAAAATGACAGGAACTACCTACTGCAGTAATTAAGGGTCATTGGCATTGGCCCTAAAAAAAGCAACAATAAAAATAGTGATATCATTTATTGAGTGCTTACCACAATGAAGCCAAGCCCTGACACATGGTTTACTTCTCACAACTCTGTGAGATGAAACTGCTACTAAGACCTTATCCCCATTTTAAATGTGGGGAAGATCAGTGGGAAAGCATTTTTAATCAAACTTACATATCTAATAAATTACAAAAGGATGCCCTAGCTCATTTGGTTCAGTGGATAGAGTGTTAGCCTGTGGATTAAAGGGTCTGGGGTTTGATTATGGTCAAGGCACATGCCCATTTTGTGGGCTTAATCCCCAGTAGGGGGTTTGCAGGAGGCAGCCAATCAATGATTCTCTCTCATCATTGATGTTTCTATCTCTCCCTCTTCCTTCCTCTCTGAAAAAAATAAAAATTACAAAAGGATTTCTTAGAAAGGAGAGGAGAGAAACAAACACAGGAATGTGAGAAATTTAACATATAAAGAAAAGGGCATTTCAAATTAGAAGGAAAGAACTGTATTCTTTAAAAATAGTACAGAAATCCCCCATTATTGTGGTTTCATGTTCCGAGGTTTCAGTTACCTGCGGTCAATTGTGGCACAAAAATATTTAATGGAAAATTCCAGAAACACTTCATACGTTTTAAATTGCACATCGTCCTGAATAGCGTGGTGAAATCTCGAACTGTACTGAGTACTGGGATGAAATCTTGGAGGGCCTGCCATGCCGCCCAGGATGTGAACCATCCCTTTGTCCAGCGTCTCCACTCCGTATGTGCTCCCCACCCACTAGTCACTTAGTAGCTGTCTCGGTGATCAAATCGACTGCCGCAGTATTCCGGTGCTTGTGTTCCAGGAACCCTTATTTTACTTAATAATGTCTCCAAAGTGCAAGAGTAGTGATGCTGGCAATTCAGACATGCCAATGAGAAGCCGTAAAGTGCTTCTCTTAAGTGAAAAGGCGGGACAATATATGTAGGTTTCAATACTATTCAGGGTTTCAGACATCCATGGGGGGCGGGGGGTCTTGTAATGTATCCCCCACAGATAAGGGAGGACAACTACACTGAGACAACCGAATAGACAATGTGGAAAGTCAATTAAGTTCGATTACTATGCCACGTAACATATAAAAATAAATTCCTGCCCGGCCAGTATGGCTCAGTTGGTTGGGCCAGTATGGCTCAGTTGGTTGAGCATTGTCCCACACACCAAGAGGTCACAAGGTTCAATTTCCAGTCAGAGCCCATGCCCGAATTGCAGGCTCAATCCCTAGTAGGGGGGCATGCAAGAGGCAGTCGATTGATGTTTCTCTCTCATTGATGTTTCTATCTCTCTCCTTCTCTTTCTCCCTCTCCCTTCCTCTTTCTAAAATCAATAAAACCACATAAAAAATAATAAATAAATTCCTAAGTGTTAGATAAAGCTCAGAAACACAAAGGAAAACACTGACTTAAAAATGTTATACTTTTATATATAAAGAAAAATTTTAATAGGAGAAATATTTTTCATTATGTGCATGATTTATCAATATCCCTTAATCTAAGCAGCTCCTCACACTGAATAAGTAAAAGACAATCCATTTGGAAAATAGGCAAAATAATATTGTTTTCCTATTACACTCATTTCCACAACTAGGTTGTAACCTTTTCAAAGGCAGAGTCAGTTTCTTATATCTGGATACCCACAGGCCTACAGTAGGTAATCAATAAGTACTTGGCCAGCAGCTTCTCCTTGCTGGCTTGGCAGAATGTTTCTCTGATGGAGAATCGGGCCCAGAGCCCCAGAACTCGGGGCCACTGGCCTCGCCACAAGTTGTGGAGTTGGCCGCACACTGGGGAGTGTGACCTGGAGGGTGTACTGCTTTCATTCAGGGCTGAAACTTCTTAATTTTCTTGCTTGAAAAATAGAAAAAGTAACTGACTAGCATAATAGTGACTGCCTAAATATTTACTGAATGAGTTTTTTAATGATGACTGTCATTTATGTCAGAAAATGTTCTAGCATACTGAGAAATACCTAAGTAACAATACAAAATATAGAGGACTACCAAAATGCCCAGGTTTATTGGTTCAACTGGTCAATAGACATAAACCTGTCAGATAATCCATCCTTCAAGATATGAATATTCCATATATTCACTCCAAAGCACACCATGAAGCCTTCTACTCCCAACTCCCCAAAAGGTTAGAAAAACATGAATGCTTATCAAAGAAGATCCTTTCTACAAAGTTGTCCTTGCAAATACTAAAGAATGGGAGAGGAGAAAAAAAAATCAAAACAATTTATTAAAAAGCTTATGAAAATAAGTAAGAAAAACACTAGAATTAAATAGAATACCGTATATGGGCAAAGAATCTGAACAATTAACATAAAAGGGTAATTTAAAATACTAAGTAGGAAAACTATTCAATCTCACTAGCATTAAAAAATACTCATTAAGCAAAAAAAATTTAATTGTAGGCAATTTGATAAGTTACATTATTAAATGCTAGTACAGTGTGACGAGTCAGATGCTCGTAATCTTCAAGTGAACTTGGAAATGGGTTCAATTTCCCAGAACACTATTTGGCAAAATGTCTCAGAAATCTTAGCTCATAATCTTTGACACAGTAACACTCAACTTCTAGGAAAAATTTCATAAAGCCCATAAAATATCTTTGCACAAAGATATTCACTTTAACATGTGTTTAATAAAGAAAATTTAGAGCCTTATAAATATCCAACAATAGAGGAAGTATCAATAAACTTCTTTCTAGATGATGTTTATGGGGAATTTTAATGATGGGGAAATTTTTGTGATGAAGATTACATAATTGTATGATTGCAAATTGCATCTATGTCAACATATCAATTATGTAACATGTGCACAGGCAAAAAAAATGAAAGGAAACACACCAAACAGCTAAGAGTATAGGAGTATTTCTCTGAGTCTTTGAGGCTTTGGGGTGATTGTTTTTCTTCTTTATACCCTCATGTATTCTCCATAGTAAACATGCAATCATTTAAAAATGAGAGAGAAAAATAAACACTCTTTCAGATGATGACATTTCACATTTTAAAAATCTCCACGGGGTTGACGTTTCCCCCGTGGGACTCTGCACTGCTTCGAAATGCTGAAAGTTTCCATCTAATGAACCGAAAGTTTGAAAGCAGAAGCAAACTCTGTCTCCTCCTTCCTCTCCTCCCATCCACGTAGGTTCAGTCTGGTTTTCCGGGGCATCGCCCGTCGGTCCAGCCCCACACTGCTCATTCCCCCGTTCAGTGCCCTCCCTCTGAATCTCATACTTTTCTTTCACTCATGTTTCTTGGGGACTATCCTTTCAAAATCACTAACACAAACATTCGCTGAGCAGCTCCTCCAGGCCAGGCTCTTGGCTAGATTCTTGGAGAGTTTTACTTCAGACCGGACGGGAGTCCTGACAGTAAAAGTGGTGCTTCCCACCTCCTGGGCACTGCCTGGGGCTGGGCAAACTGAGGAAGAGCCAATCAGTGGGCACCACTGACAAAGTTCTGCACTCAGGCTCCTCCCACCACCCTTCCCCACCACCACCACCCACATCTCACCCTCTCAACGGCCTGGTCCCCTACAGAGGCCACACTCATCCTGTCACCAGGGTGGTTCCTAACAGCCACCACCTCCAGTCTCCAATGCTCCATTCCATCCCCACACTCTACTGGAATCATCTTTCTAAAATGAAAGTCTGATTATCTGCTTAACCCTGCTTAAAGCCCCTCCACGCCCCTCACCCCCACCCTCCTTCCCCACCACTGCTGCTCCTGAGAAAAATTCCAAACTCTTTAACGTGGCTGTGTCATCGGCCCTTAGTAACCTTGCAGCCCCATTGGCCACCCCTCACTTACATTTTTATGTAATTACTCCATTAGTTTTGGTGGAGCACTTTCTGTGTCAGGCACCATGTTGGGTGCAGGGAGTTGGCCATGAAGAAAGACACACCCTAGCTGGTTTGGCTCAGTGGATAGAGCATCAGCCTGCAGACTGAAGGGTCCAGGATTTGATTCCAGTCAAGGACACATGTCCACACTGAAGGGTCCCGGATTTGATTCCAGTCAAGGACACATGTCCAGGTTGTGGGCTCGATCCTCAGTAGGGGCGTGCAGGAGGCAGCCAATCAATGATTCTCTCTCATCATTAATTCTGTCTCTCTCTCCCTCTCCCTTCCTCTCTGAAGTCAATAAAATATATTTTTTAATTTAAAATTTAAAAAGACACACCTAGGCCTGGAAGCCAGCCTTCACTAGCTGCTTTCTGTCCTGGCTCCTCAGAGTATGACAGGTGGACCAGCGGCACCACCATCACCTGGGAGCAGAATCTCTGACCTTCCCCTGATCTACTGAATGGAAGGAGTAGTTCGATTCTCAGGTGACTTCCCAGGCATGTCCAAGTCTGAGAAGCCCTGTTGTTCCTCACTCCCACCTGTTACCTCCAGTGCTCACTCTCACCTGCTACCTCCTCACTGAAGGCAATGGCAAGTGGCATCACAAACTCAATTAAGCATTCCAACAGCCTGGGGTACTCTTTGCCCTTCTCTTTGCCTAACTCCCACCTATCCTTCAGTTTCTGCATGGACTTCCTGTCTGCAAGGACGACTTCCTTCCCTAACCTCCTAAGCTGGGGGTAAGTAACTCCCCTATGTGGTGTCACTATCAAGACCCTATGCCTCGCCCCACCGGCGTGGCTCAGTGGTTGAGCGTCAGCCTATGAACCAGGTCATGGTTTGATTCCCAGTCAGGGCACATGCCTGGGTTTCCGGCTCGATCCCCAGTGGGGGGCATACAGGAGGCAGCCAATCAATGGTTCTCTCCCATCACTGATGTTTCTATCTCTCTCTCCCTCTCCCTTCCTCTCTGAAATCAATAAAAATATTTTAAATAAATAAATAAATGGTCCTTTAAAAAAAAAAACAGACACTATGGCTCTGTCCTGTGGAGGCTGCCCCCACCCCTGCAAATGCTATAAGAGCAGAAGCTGCGTCTCTTGCCAAAACCACATTCCTGGCAGCAAGCCTAGTGTCTGACATAGTAGGTCAATAAAACGCTGTTAAAAAAAAAAAAAAAAGCATAGCCCTGATCAGTGTGCTTAGTGGTTAGAGCATCCGCCTGTGAAGATTCAATCCCCAGCCCCAGTAGAGCCCTTTGCCCAAGCTGGCATGCGCCTCTCAGTGAGCCCACTCAGTCAACCTCCAGGGAGGGAAGGGATGCTGACTCTTTGTAGAACTCAGCTGAACCTACTGACTCACACACAGAGGCAACGTCTACTGAAGAACAGAACTTCGTACACCAGAATCGCCTTCAGTGCGTGAGATTCAATGAGACCTTCATCCTGGAGGCAGCTGAGGAAAGAGCAAATTCCCTTTTCTCATCTTATACTCCCTCGGGGGCAGATGCTCACTGAAGGCAGTGGCAAGTGAAATCACTAACTCTATTTAAATTATGTTTCCTTCTCTCTCCCCTTTTGTGCCAAACACATATCGTTGAATTTGAGCAAGATAAATGCACAGTCTGATGAAGCTTGAAACTTGCGCAGCAAAATAGAAAGGCAAAAATTCTTTTGGTGATACACCTACCCAATTAGTACTGTGTGTTGTGGGGAAATTCGCACCATCCAGTACGCAAAGCTGCATTACAAATGTTCCCAGGAGGAAGAGTCTGACTCATCAATTCATTTTTCCCAACACACACAATGGGTTCAAGTAACAGCATTTAGCTGCTGGGAGAGAAGAAAACCCAAGACAGCAACAGAGGAAGCGAGATATTTTACGATGCCAAGCACATTAAGACATGGTTGAGAATGGTCTGAATACTCACTGTTCTTCTTGTACATCAAAATTTCAAAGGAATTCATCTCATAGTTCTCAAATGTTTGCCGCACCTTTTCAATTGTATCTTTATCAGTCAGCTCCCCGTACATAAAACTGCAAATCAACAAAAGAGCTCAAGTTAGATTAGCAAATATTTATTATTCTACCAGCATATATTAAATATCTGTTCTATACCTAGCACTGTGCTCTGTAGTACACACACACACACACACACACACACACACACACACACACAGAAAACATTCAAAAAGGATTTATTAATTCAACTGTGATCAAGACTCCATCACTATTCCCCAAAATAAACAGTCTCATAAGAAAGACACACTGGAGAAGAGTAGATCAGAAAACAGTATGACAACACATAAGGAATCAGGCAACACAGAACAGTCACAGAGCACTCTCTGAGTGGTCAGAGGAGGCCTCCCAGAGGTAAGGACAAATGAGATCTAAAGAGAAAGTGGACATTAGCAAGGAAAGAACATTCCAGGCAACAGGTGAGCATGTGCAAAGGCACAGAGATGAGAGTGAGGTTAACTCTGGAACTGAATGCAGTTCAGTCCAGAATGACTGGAATATAGACCATGAGGGGAAATTTGCAGCAGATGACACAGAGAGGTAAGCACAGCCCGGTCATGGAGGAGAGCATGGCCTTAGAAGCCATGAGTAATTTAAACTTCATTCTGAAAGAACTCTTAGGAAAGATGCAGAGGAAATTGACCACAGACTTTTCTTCTTCTAATTCACAATAAAAATAAATACAAGTTTGGGGGGGGGATCACTAAAGGTCTACAATCAAATAAGAAAAGAGATGCAATTTGATGTTCTAAACATTAAGACAGAGTTGAAGAACCAGAAGATTCAGCCACTAATCCATGCAGCTGTTTTCCTACCCTCTGCCCCCCTCAAAAGAAGAGGGGAAGCATTGAGTTAAAAAAATGATGATGAAATCCTACAAATTCTCACTCCTTCCTGCTCACGTTTAGAGAAAAGTAGACGAAGCGGGTAAAGCAGCAGCATGGGAAAAATTAGAGAAAACTCCTAGAGGGTAGAAACTCCTGCCTACTCGTACTGGTTCTCAGCAGAGGCAGAAACTCTGCCAGAATTTTCCATTTTCCTGGTCCCCACTGTCTATGATCTAAAGACAAGGGTTTGTCCCTCCAGGGACAGGATACACCCCAACGAGGCAGAGCGAGCCATGCACAAGACATTAACAAAATGAAAGAGAAGAAAAGCTATTTCTCAATGGAGCTGGAAAAGCCAGTCTTCTGACAAAGGCTCCCCATAGATGCAGGGACCATCTATCCTGCCCACCCCAGGCTTTCAGGCAACAATAACAAAGACAGCAACACTCAGCCCCCAAGTCTTGGGGAACGTGGAAGCAGTGGCATGGGTTCCTAAACAAGACACTCCCCGTCTTCTAAAATTGTGCATACCACATGCGAATCTAACTGGTTCTTGATGACTTGCTGCATCGTAGCATTTCAGAGCTAAGAAGAACCTCAGAGGATGTGGAGTGCAAGTCCTGAACCACCAAGTCGAGCGCCATGCTCAGCTTGATACTGGAGCGGCCTTGGGCTCACTGTGGGCTCCTGTAAGGAAAGTGTCCTAGCTGTGGACTTTATGAATCCGGGTCACCTTGATTATGTCCTTCCCCAGCCCAGTGACAGCTGTTATTACCTGTGGTTTCCCTATGCCTAGCTCTTGGCCTTTGGGTGTGCTCTTCATCTATAAGCCAGTTTGTTGAATTATCTTTAAAAAAGAATAGATCACGACTGAATTAGCCGTGCCAAGAACAAGAGGATTCCTCCGAGGAGGTAACAGCTTCAGCTCTATGACCATTTTATTTAGCCGGTTGTTCAGAGGAAGCTTTTTGAGCTTCCTCCCACTTTCTCCGAGTTAATTTGCTAGATAAGTGACCTCCATTTAAGTGATGCGATGCCGGCTCTAAATGCCGGCAATTTACTTCACAAGATTAAACAAATGCCCGTAGAATGGAGTCTTCAAATAAACGAAGGCCCATAATGACACCCAGCTTTCATTCTCGGATATACTTTCTTAAGCTGTAGTGTAAGATGCCTTTTCCTGGGCATTCTACTTCAGATGCCTGCAATGCAAGAATTAAGCGAAAGAGGCTCCCGAGCGGCGAGGAGTACTAGTATAGCTGGCACAAGATAGGTTTACCTTATTTCTAGAGAAGGGACAGCTTCAGGGAAGTACATGAGCTTCTTAGGACTGTATGGTTTATTTGTTTTTTGAAGGTGACTAAATGAGCAAATTTATCTGATTTTCTTAAAGTATCTGATTATAACCAATAAGAAGCAAGAAAGGGAAGGAAAGGCCGCTCAAGTCCCACTAGAAAGTGAAGCTAACTCTCCCAATTAGTTCTGATGGCATATGTGCACATGCAGATGTAGATCTAGACATAGACACGCAAAAGGATGAAAGCATACCACGACTGTAAGAGGATTCTATTGTATTTACTTAAGAGTTATAATTTCTTAATCTTTGAGCATTGGGCATGGGGGATCTTACACTTTCTATTTCCCAGTCCCCAAAACCTAAAGTTTAAGGAAACAATATTTTCAAAACATTTCATACTTTCCACCAAACTAGTTGTTTGGCTGACTTGCTGGCATGAAAATGCATCGTCTCTGAAAACCAAAAACGATGCCTGGGTCACACAGCGTTTTCCACCCTTCATGAATGAGATTATTTCTTGATTTGGAAGGATTAGGAAAATGATTCTGCTTCTTGCAAACACACTGAAGGCAGAGGACTCAGGACAAAGAGGGAGTGAGAGGAGCCTAAGGCTGTGCTGAGCCCAGCCCTGCCAGGACTCTGCAGGGAAATGCAAGGCAGGAGGCAGGATCCGTGTTCCACTCAACACCTTGAAGACACTTCGAAAGAGCTGTTCTAACACCACTGCCCAAAGGTGCTGCTTGGTAAGTAACCCTGTCCGATACACAAGGTGCACAGTTAGCACCATTTGCCTCTGCCTTTGAGTTAGGGATCAGAGAGAGCTGTAACAAGAACTGGAAGGCAACAAAATATGGGTTCTCTTCTCTTTTTCTGATGCAAAGCTCTATGATCAAGGCACTTGTTTCCAACATTGTATTCTCTATAATAGCCATAAATCCTAAAAATTAATCATCTAAAATTTTATTTCATTTTATTTAATCTTCTAACTTTCACATTCAGTTTTATCTAAAACCTTATCAATTTCTGAGTTCACATTTTATAGATAAAATGATTTTTCTGAGTTTTTCTAGGTTCCCCTCCTCCCCCCCACCCCCAATCTTACTGACTGGGAGTTCAGCAGTTGTGGGAGTTCAGCAGTTTAAGTCTTTGATTTTCCCAGTACAGTGTGTGACATGGAGATGATATTGCCATAAATATTCCTGAATAAACACTGAATGAGAGAAAGGTAATTCCCACCCTGAGTAAGCCATTTTCTTTTTCTGAAAGATGCTCTGATAGGTTGTCCAACAGAACAGCCTCAATGATAAATACCTGCAGGTACTGCTTTTTTGCATAACTTCTGCCCTGTGATAGCCAGAGAGCTTGCAAAATCCATCATTGCTGTACACGATAGGCCAATCCACTATCTGCGCGTTCCCCAACACAAAATTAGTATCTGTTAAAAAAAAAAGAAGAAAAGGGCACATTACTTGCGATTCAATGAGGACATAAATAATGTCAACGATACCAGGTAATTTTGCTTCCATCCATAATAGTCTCTTGAATAAGAAAGTGACTCTTCAAGGAATCCAAAAGAACAGTGATTTAGAGTGAATCATCTGAATGCAATTGCTAAGGTTACTATACCCCAAGAAGAAGTTAGCAAAGGAAACATGGTTAATCAACCAACCAACCAACAGATCCTGTAGCAATCCAGCGATTCCCAAGAGACATTTTCCAGTCTGAATTTTTTATCTCAATGAAAGTATTCTGGTAATATGAAACAAGAAAGATACCAAGATAATTTCTTCTGGGCTCCATCCAGCTTGTCAGTCTTTGGGCCAGAAGCTACAAATTGACCTCCGTGGCCCTGATTAACATTTGCCCATCCTAGGAGGTTTGATTTCTGGTCAGGGCACACAGCTAGGTTGAAGTTTTGATACCAAGTCAGGGTGCATACAGGAGCCAACCAATCATTGTTTCTCTCTCATCTCTCTCAATCTCTCTCTCTCTCTCTCTCTCTCTCTCTTTCTCTCTCTCTCTCCCATCCCTCCTTCCCTTCCTTTCTCTCTAAAAATCAATAAAAACATATCCTGGGTGAGGATTTTTTAAGCGAGTAAAAATTTAAAATTCAGCATAAATATTAGAAGATAAAAAAGGAATAAAAGATAAGAAACATAAGAAAAAAATAAGACTTAGAAGGTCAATCCAAGAGGATCAACATGCAACCTAATAAAAACAACAGAAAGAACATGGGAGAAGGCCAGAAGACTTTTTAAAATTTTAAAACAATCAAATGTGAGGATAAAATAATGATATTTTCAAGTATGCAAAGACCCAGGTAATTTATTTTCCAGATATCCTTTCTTGGGGAGTTACTTGAGAATGTATATCAGCAAAAATGTGGGAGTAAAGGAAGAAAGAAGACAGCAAGGGAAGTAGGGGAAAATGGCTCCAAGTGTAGAAAGCAGGGGGAAACTAATAGAAAGCATTCCATACACAATGGTTCAGAGAACAGACATTTCAGAAGTGAGTTATATAGGAATAAACAACATAAAAATTCAATAAAGGTATATACTTTGGAGGGCAGGAAAAGAAATTAGAAGCATAAAAAAAAGCTGTGCAAGAAAGGAAATCAAAATACACTATGTCACATTATTGTCATAATTATAAACATCTTAATTTCCAACTTTTAAAACCAGCATAGTCAAGCATGGAATATCTAATTATTAAGTATCTGAATATAACCTCATCAATTCTGACACTGTAAAAATACAAATGATAAGCTTAGAGAAATAGAAGAGAACAATCATGAGATGGTATCTAGAGTTGCTATGATAAGGTATTAATATTTTACTTCAAATTGCAAAAATAACCAATAAGGGAGCAATATAATCTTAGGAGGTAGAAAGTAAATAAAGTGAGCTAAAACCTCAGCTAAATTAACAGAAGCCACGAGATATCTAAAATTAATAAATCTAGAAATAGTTGTGATGCATGTTATTTAGAGACATGGAAGAAACTGTAAGAAGAAACAGCTAAAATTAGAACATGTGGTCTTTGGTTAGCAGAATGGGCAAAGGGACAAGGTATAGGATGTTTGTTTCCTTTATAAGCCCTTCAGTTTGATTTTTTAACCATGAGCAAATATTACTTTCATAAAAGTAGGTATATTCTTAATTTTTAATGAATTTAATCAGAAAAAAATAAGTTATTGATTAAATTTTTCATTTACTAAAAAAATAAAAATAAAACCAGGATATATTTCAGGTTCCAGATATTATTGCAATTTCTCATGAAAAATTCTGTTGATCCTTTAAAGGTATTCATCATTCCTCAAGCATTCCCACTGTCCTTGGGGTGCATATTCACCTACAGCTTTACTGGGGGAGGAAACAGGTAAGTCCACTAGCATTTTCTTTGACTTTAGAAAGGAACCAGAAAAATAGGAAGTGCTGAAAGAATAGAATCATCAGCCTATTGACCATCCACTCAGAGGATTTCTCATCATAGAATTTAAAATTCCAAAGCAGTTTATCTACTGCGAACCCAAGCAAGAAATGAGAGCTTGCAGGGAGCAAGATCCCGTGATGTGACAGAAGGTCTAGGCATTCCCTCGTTAACCAAGGACTTGAGCCAACGGAAGAAAGAATTCTAGTCCCAGTCAGAAAGCCATCTGTCTCCAACAGGAAAGAAATTCATCCTGGCTCACCTGCCATAGCCCATACATGTGACCCCCCACTCTGCCTGGCTGGAAAGGGGAAATATTCTGGATTGCCTTCAACCTATGAACTACAAATAATTGACCTGAAAATTACCTTCCAGAACACAAGATGATACAAGATCAGAGATATCCATACAGATGTCATAATGTCATATATAGCATCAGGAACTAAGGGATTCCACATAAGCTATATTCCACATATTACTGAGAATGGGTAGAAGTTATTGATATTTACTTTGTGTCAGGCTCTGTACTAAGTACTTTATTATATATTAAGATTTTTTTAACCTTTACAACAACCTCTATGAGGGCGTATTACTTAACTGAATGTAGTGTCATGGATTTCATTTATTCATGAAGAAACTGAGCTTCTGAGGAATAGAGCAGATGAGAGTGGGGATTGAACCTGGATCTGTCTCGCTTCAAAATCCATGCTTTTAATCATATATTACAGAATCTCCTCCTTATCCCATTTAAAATACTACAATCAGACCATTTCTATGAAAATCTTTGTAACACTTAATATTTATGTGCCTTCCTATAGAAACACTAAGTATAATAAGATCTTTCATTGATGAGTCAACATTCCCAGTATTGTCATCATATATTATGACTTACCTTGTGATACACAAGGATGCCCTCAGGAAATACTGACATGGGTAGGAGTAATGGTTTCCTCCTATAAATGCTTGGCCTCTCCTGACAGTCTTTTTTTTAAAAAATATATTTTATTGGGTTTTTTTACAGAGAGGGAGAGAAATAGAGAGTTAGAAACATCGATGAGCGAGAAACATCGATCAGCTGCCTCCTGCACACTCCCTACTGGGGATGTGCCCGCAACCAAGGTACATGCCCTTGACCAGAATCGAACCTGGCACCCTTGAGTCTGCAGGCCGATGCTCTAGCCACTGAGCCAAACTGGTTAGGGCTCCTGTCAGTCTTTGCAATGTTTTGTCTCTTCCCTCACTTACACACTATAGTCTCTTCTTAAAATTTAGTATTTCTATAACAGTCCTGCTTCCACACAGTGACAGGAGAGGAGGAGGGACAGGAGAGGAGGCAAAGAAGGGAGAATTTGTGCCTGGATCCCCATTTGAGACTCAGGGGTGGGAGAGAACACCCATCGGCAACTCAAAGGTGCTGCACAGCAAACCTGGCTGTGTTAGCACCACTGAGCCTCCCTCAGCTCCCATGGGGTCTGCAAAGAACCCAGAAGCTCCCAACTGACCTGCTACTGCTGCTGCTGAAGTTGCATGAAGAGATGGTTATCACAGTGGAGTAAGGTGACCAAAGGCCATGTCTTATCAAACCGCCCAAGGCAAGGATCAACTTGGGGGTTCTGGCAAATATCAGAGGTGAGCTGCAGCACCAGTGAGAGCCTGGATTATCAAGTTACAGAGAAGGGGAGAGAGAGAGAGGATATGTGTAGTATTGGGACAGGACACCAAGTTCTTTTCAAAGAATGGAACATAGGTTCACCAGCTGCACCCTTGAGATCATAGATCAGTTGGTCACCCAGTGACCAGCACACCAGGGCTATTGCTAGAGACCCAAGAAACTAGAGGGAAGAAATAAAGTTTTGCATCTGGGGATCTGAGGCCCCAGAGGCTAGGCTAAGTGCTTGCCTCCACCCCACTCACCATCTTGGAGAGAAGCAAGGGGATGGGTAGAATTGGCATCTGAACCCAAGAGAGACCCAAAAGGATTATTTAAAATGGAAGAGCTTGAGATACCACTAACTGGGCAGTTCAGAGTCCACCATGCCTAGTCTCCCCTTGCTATTGAGTGAGGTGGGACTTTTTAAAGGAGAGAAGATCCGTTAAGTAAAATAAAGAAGTGAATCTAGGTGGATCTGAGTCCAATTTGCCAGTGGCCGACTGTGAAGCACCAAGCCTGCCACCAAATTCATGTTGTCTACACTGAACAAGTCCCTCCCACATTGTTGAGTAAGATGTATGGGTTCAACCTGGCTGCCCTAGCCGTGATTTATTGGCTCTCATCTCAAAGTTCCCTGTGTCTCCAGTCTTTGATGCAAATGAGCCAGAGTCTCCTGCCTCCCTCTGATCCTTTTTACCCCCTGAGGGTCTTTAGCTGCAAAGAGTGTGTGCAATCAAATGTAAGGTTTCCTAAATTCAACCTCCCCTCCCTCAGCCCACACACAGTTTTCCTCTTTGTAGGATAAAACAAACATTTCTCTAAAAATTGGAAAGACTCCCCCCAACCCCCCACATAAAGCTTCTTCAGCTGATAGGGCATGAGCCAGGCTATGCTGCAGTAGTCAGATGTGTCAAAATCATTCCAAACCTACCATTTGCCCATAAAACATAACCCAGAGATATTCTAAAAAGAAATTATTAGAAAATTGCTTTCCATCCTAATTACCACAAATAACAAAGGAGAAACTAACCAAAGCAATGACTTAGAAAAGTGACTCAGTTTGGGCAATTACACAGATAAAAGCTACATTCAGCAGGCGGTTGACACAAATTTGTTATTGCCTGCCAACCCTGGTTATTCAGGGGGGCTACAGTAAAAACTCCACAATGTGCTTCTAATAACTTCAGATAGTCTTACTTGCAAGAGAATCCTTTGCAATATTATAGATTCCTAAGGGTATCAGTGCTTTTACAAAAAGCAAGTTGGAGTAAAAAAAAATATATTTTCCTTTATTTTAGAAAAATAATAGAAAACAATAGAAAAATAATGATGGAGATAAAGGAAGAGAACAAGAGGTTTGTCTCTGAGCAGTAAACAAAGACCAGGAAACAACAGTTTGATGTGCCTGAACCTAAATAAAATCTTTTCCAGAAATTAATTTTTTAATAAACAAAAGGACAGACAAAGGTTTGGTAGGTTGGTGGAGAAAGGAGGATAGGATGAAAAATCAGAAGCATAGTCAATACAGTACACCTAAATGAAACACCTAAAATCTTAATTATCAGCAAGTCACTTTGTGGCTCCATTGTGTTTTTTCAACAGTAAAATTCCATGAAAATCAATCTTGTAAATTGTCAAGGGCCCAATCTTTGCACAATACAAACTGAACTCCTTAGAGATTCAATAGTTATTTGCTTTGTCTCTGATTTTAATATCCTACTGAAATACATTTTTTTTATTAAGCCGGTAAATTACAAAAGAGAGATTTCAATTTGAAAAGCACACTCAAACGCTGCATTTACTGGGTATTTATCCCTAAGTGCACGGTTTCCAAAACATGACCTCCATCTTCATTATGCATCAAATTAAAGGATTTTAAAACAGTAAAAACAGGTTTCACAAGCAGTATGGAAGAGAATGAGACTATACATGAAATTGTGTTAGAAATGCAGAGACTTTTTTATAGTCAACTAGAGGCCTGGTGCACAAAACTTTGTGCACTGGCGGGGGGGCGTTCCTCAGCCCGGCCTGTTCCCTCTCGCAGTCTGGGACCCCTCGGGGGATGATCACCTGCTGGCTTAGGCCCGCTCCCTGGGGGATTGGGCCTAAGCTGGCAGTCAGACATCCCTCTGGCAGCCCGGGAGCCCTCGGGGGGTGTCCACTTGCCAGCGGGGAGCAGGCCTAAGCTGCAGTTGGACATCCTTAGTACTGCTGAGGAGGCAGGAGAGGCTCCCACCACCGCCGCTATACTGGCAGTCATCAGCCTGGCTTGTGGCTGAGCAGAGCTCCCCCTGTGGGAGCGCACTGACCACCAGGGGGCAGCTTCTGCGTTGAGTGTCTGCCCCCTGGTGGTCAGTGTGTGTCATAGTGACCAGTCATTCCCAGTCATTCTGTTGTTAGGGTCAATTTGCATATTACCCTTTTATTATATAGGATAGAGGCCTGGTGCATGGGTGGGAGCCAGCTGGTTTGCCCTGAAGGGTGTCCAAGATCAGGGTGGGGGTCCCGCTGGGGTGCCTGGCCAGCCTGGGTGAGGTGCTGAGGGCCGTTTTCAGGCTGGCCACACCTCCTTCAGGGTGGGGGGTCCTGCTGGGGTGCCCGGCCAGTCTGGGTGAGGGGTTGATGGCTGTTTGCAGGCTGGCCAAGCCCCCCAGCAGGGACCCTCACCCCATGAGGGTGTGGCCATCCTGGGTAAGGGGCTGATGGCTGTTTGCAGGCTGGCCACAGCCCCCAGCCACCCAAGCTCCCAGTGGAGGCTGGCTGGAAGCAGGTTCTTGGGTTTATTTATCTTCTATAATTGAAACTTTGTTGCCTTGAGCAGAGGCCACAGCCAGCCAGGGCAGACGGAAAGCTTGGCTTCCTTCATCGCCGGGGCAACCAAGCCTCCTGCTTGCTCCAGCTCCGTGGCTGCCGGCCACCATCTTGGTTGGGTTAATTTGCATGCAGTCACTCTGATTGGCCGGTGGGTGTGGCTTGGGGCATAACGAAGGTGCAGTCGATTTGCATGTTTCTCTTTTATTAGATGATATTTCACTTCATAAAGGAGAGGGGTCAGCAATATGTTAAATTACTGTTGGGAAATATTTATTTGTATGATCACTTGCTAAAAAGTAGTGCAATAAATTAATTAATAATTATTCTCATTTTATAGTAATAATACTGCCTTAATGTATATCTGTATATTTTATAGGTACTTTGAACAAAACTCTTAAACCATTATTGAATAACACCAAAAATATCATTCCCAGAACTCAAAAAAAATATGACTCAAAGTAAGCAAGTAAAAATATTAAAGAGTACTAGAAAAAAGATTTTTTTAGTTAGTTTTACATTTGCTTCCTCTGTTATTTTAAAATGTCATGGTAAATGGCTCAGTAAGGATAGGGTGGAAGGAATCTCAGAGCAGCTCAGTGTAACACAATACATATCTGAGCATCTACTTTGTCTCAGACATGGCAGGAATGCAGGGGACACATGTGTCTATTTGAAAGTTTTGTCCAACTTCCCATCTAGCTTTAGCTTCCCCAGTCTACATAGCACATAACTCCACATCAGCTCCCTAACCAAGTATCTGGTTCTATAGGCAGAGGCCTGACAAGAAGACAATGGCACACAGAGATAGATAATTAGAGGAGTGTTATTAACAAAGGCATCGGTGAGGTACTGGCAGTAGTGTGCTGGTCACTGACTTAGAGGTGGGAGCCCTGATTTATAGCAATTGCCAATTTCCGAGGTGCAAATACTTCCACCATGGCAGATTTCAAGTTACCAAGGTGAGGTCCCCAAGCCAGAAATACACAAGAGATGTGCATGATCAAATCTTGACAGGCAATACCAGCCAGCTCAGCTGGCCCCAGCACACCACTGAGGGAAACCTCAGGGATAGTGCAGTACCCCAGGGTTAATAACAGTTGGAAACTTTAAGGCACCTAAACCTATCCAAACCCAAGGAGAACAAGGTGGAGATGTAAACTTTATTCAAGGGGGAAAAAAGCTAGGCTATTATGACATCTCAAGGTGGTAGACCTCACAAGTTAAAGCCAACCAGGAGCCAGAAAGCATGGGAGACTATTGACAAAATCCATACAGGTCAGCCTCCCGCGATGCAGAGCAGGTTGGAAAAGAAAAGGGATGCTCAACGTCACTAGCTATAATGGAAATGCTTATCAAAACCACAATGAGATACCACCTTACACCTGTTAAAATGACTATTATCAATAAGACAAGCAATAACAAGTGTTGGAGAGGATGTGGAAAAAGGGAACACTTGTAACACTGACGGTGTGAATGCAAATTGGTGCTGCCTCTATGGAAAACAGTATGGATATTCCTCAAAGAATTAAGAACAGAGCTACCATATGACCTAACAATCCTTCTTCTGGGTATCTACCAGAAAAATTTGAAAACACTTCTTCATAAAGATATCTATACCCCGGTGTTCATTGCAGCACTATTCACAATAGCCAAGACATGGAAATAACCTAAGTGTCCTTGCATGGATGATTGGATAAACAAATGTGGTACATATATACAATGGAATACTATGAATCTTGAGAATACCATGCTAAGTGAAATAAGTCAGATAGAAAAGGATAAGAACCATATTATTTTATTCATATGTGGGATATAAAACAAAAAAAAACAACAAATGAACAAATAAAACAAACAAACTCACAGACACAGACAACAGTATGGTAGTTACCAGAGGAGAAGAGAGTAGAGGAAGGATGAAGAGGGTAAAGGGGATCAAATATATGGTGATAAGAGACTAGACCAGTGATGGCCAACCTATGACACGCGTGTCAGAGGTGACACGCGAACTCATTTTTTTGGTTGATTTTTCTTTGTTAAATGGCATTTAAATATATAAAATAAATATCAAAAATGTAAGTCTTTGTTTTACTATGGTTGCAAATATCAAAAAATTTCTATATGTGACACGGCACCAGAGTTAAGTTAGGGTTTTCAAAATGCTGACACGCCGAGCTCAAAAGGTTCGCCATCACTGGACTAGACTTTGGGTGGTGAGCACACAATGGAATATACAAATGATGTATTATAAAATTGTATGCTTGAAACTTGTATAATGTTATTAACCAATGTTACCCCAATAAATTTAATTTTAAGTAAAGAAAGAATGGCTCTAAAGGAAACATGTGATATGTAGTACATCGGGCCACATAGAGGCTCAAAGCACAAATGTAATAGCAGCATAGAACTCTAATCCAGTCAATCCCTATAATGCTGAGAGAAAACAAAAGTAAATAAAATAAAAACTTAAAAATGCATTTAGATGAAATAAATATAGTCTTGTCATTCAAATTAACTCATTTTCTCCCATGACTATGAAGGTCTAGTCTAAAATAGGTTTTCCAAATTCACTCTTCATGGAAATAAAAAGTTAAGCAGGAAATAAACATCGGTACAACTTGCCAATATATTATCACCTTGCAAATGCTGAGACCAGCACTCTGAGAATGCCAGTGGAGGATGCCTATGCTAGTGTTTTAAGGGAAAAAGGGAGGTAATGAGAGGCTATTCCTCTTCTTTCCAGAAGCATCTTATGTCACTGCAGCTATGACAAACAATGGTTTTGAGGCACTCTTGGTTAACAGTACATTAATAATTACAGGATTGACTCAATTAACTTCAGAACATCAGTTTTATGCAACATAGGACTAATCGAAAAGTCGTCGTTTTAATTTACACAATGAACAATCTTAGGAGGAGTTAAGCAAATTGATTCTGATTGACATAACTCGATTAACACCCAATCAGAAGAGTTTTAAGTAATTTTGTCACTACCAGGAGTGCATGTCTGCTACAGCAGAGACCATGAAACTGAGGGAGATGCTGAAGGTTCCCCGAGGCAACACTTGCATAGAGAACAAGCAGAGCATCCAACAAATCGCAGCATCCAGGATACGCTGGAAACTCACAGTGGGTGAGCAACCAAGTCAGCAGCCAAAGAAGGCATAGCCCAGAGGAATGAGACTTGTTTAAAGTCTCAGAACAAAGTTTCACACATTCTGCAATGGCCTTCGTTAATCTGACTTAAGGGATCTGGTCACCCCACAGCCAACCTCACACAAAAAGAAATGGCTAGAAAATCTAAGAATAATTGTGGGTGAGGAGTTTATAAGGGGAAATTGTGTAGCATGTGTTGAGTCACCATAACTACTCTTCAAACTTTGGAGAGGTTTATAACATATGTTGGTCTTCATCGTGGATTTCTCCATGAGAAATCACAATGTCTCACTCACTTTGGTATTCCTGGTCCCTCGCAAAGGATCGGACACACAAGAGGTCCACCGTGCTTGTGAAACTGAACCGCAAGCTAGCCTTTGCTTTGCATTTCAATTTATCTTTGATTTGATTTTTTATTCCTCCATGAAATCTGTGCCTTTCCTTCAGTGATTTTTGTTTTATTTCTTCCACTAAAATAAACATAAATCATTCACTTCCTAGTTCCTTCCCACTTCCAGCTCTAATTCTTACATAATCTTTGTCCCCAGGGTTTACTGCTTCTAGGTTTAATAAAATGAGTCTCTTACACACACACACACACACACACACTCTCTCTCT
The DNA here is from genome assembly GCF_000412655.1 of Myotis brandtii. Taxonomy (NCBI): domain Eukaryota; kingdom Metazoa; phylum Chordata; class Mammalia; order Chiroptera; family Vespertilionidae; genus Myotis; species Myotis brandtii. Next base: position 95,038 of record NW_005358456.1, on the reverse strand, counting down.
CTCTCTCTCTCTCTCTCTCTCTCTCCATATGACCTTTGTGCTCAGTTCTAAGTGTGCAAGTCTTTTACGTCATTTATCATCATGTGTGAGTTCACATGTGAGAACTTTGCAACACACAGGAGATACCAATGCGTCCCAAAAGACAAGAGCAAGTTTTATTTTCATTTCATTTTGATCATGTGCTCACTACTAACATAACCCTAAATAACCCTGTTTCATTACTAGCTTGCTAGGGCAATGTCACTATTGAAAACAAAAAAAGAGGAGAAAACACCAAGTGTTGGCAAGGATGTGGAGTGACAAGAACCCTCACACACTGTTGGTGGGAATGTAAATTGATACGAACCCTTTGGAAAATTGTTTGGCAGCCTCCACTGCAGTTAAACATATGCCTCTAGGCATATATCCAATATATGCCCACACATCCCAAAAGACATGTGCAAGAATGTTTGCAGCAACATTAATAGCACAACACTTGAAACAACCCACATGTTGTTGGAAGAGGTCACTGAGAGGATATGATCTGCCAGTTGACTCTTGAGCTGGACCCAGGCAATCAGAGGCTCCTCAGCCCCTGCCCTGACCTTGAAATGTACGTTCTGCCCATGGTTCCCACAGTGGGACCTATTTCAAGGACACAGCCTTGAGAAAGTAAAGTGTTGTTGAGACCATCTGGACTGATACGTGAATGAACCCAGTAAGGCCTCTTTGAAAACTTTGGAAATTCTGGTAGGCGGGGCGGAGATCTACCCATCTGCAGCCTCGTTTGAAAGCTCCCTTGTTCACTGAGCCTGCCGCCTATCATTCTGGAGTGGTCTGCCTCTTTCTTCAGTCTCTCCCTGCCTGCCGTGTACAGGGGCCAGTTAGCAAGCGAACAAGTGTCCATGGAGAGCATTCAGAATGGATGCATGACATGTGTGTTATAGTCATACCATCAAATACTATACAGCAGTGACAATGACATGACAGGACACACAGCAACATGGGTGAATCTCCAACTGAAGTCCTGTGTATGGAAAGCTCAAAAACACACTAAATGAACTCCAGTGCTCAGAACTGCAAAACAAGGTGGCAAAGTGATGAGGAAATGCAAGTGATCACCTTAAAATCAGGAGATGGTCCCCTTTTGAGAGCAAGGGACTTGGGATCAGGGAGCATCCCGGGAGCGTCTGGAGAGCTGATGAGATTCTTGACATCGGTGGTGACGGCACAATATTTACTTTATACAAATGCGTTAAGCTGTACCAAACTATTTTATATGCCTTTCTATTGTAGTATTAAGTGATTTTTAAAGGGTTAAAAACGGAAAGAAGAATTAAGACAACTGTTACCAAATTTAAAAAAAAGAAAAAAGATTTTCAGGTGGAAAAGGGAGTGGGCTAGGTCAGTTTCATTCCACTGCCCTCAAATGAGTGGTAGCTGTACAAGGGTAGATTTGGGTGAGATCACACAGTAACAACCACAATAAGAACAGGAAGGGGAGAAGGAAGTAGAAGAGAGGAAAACAGGAG
>NW_005358456.1:88586-93297 GCF_000412655.1 Myotis brandtii | reverse complement strand
GGAGAGGAGAGGAGAGGAGAGGAGAGGAGAGAGAAAAAGTAGAAGCTAGTCAAGCATAGTCTAGCTACGCACTGGGAGGAATGTTCTGAAAAAGATTCAAACACTGGAAAAGAACTTGTAATGAATGTCCTTTCAGAGCTAAAGTTCTATGATTCTTGCTCACCAGTTACAGGTGTGGCCACTTAAAGAGAAAAAACAAACAAACCGTGGTCCAAATATCTTAAATCTACAAAGCAGACACTCACTTTGCAAAAAGGGTGCGTTTCAATAAAGAACTAAAGTATATTTTAAATGTTTGTTTCCAAGCCATTAACTATCTAACCAAAAATAAAGGGGAGGGAAGAATGAGGGACTTCAAGGTAACGCTGAAGGACCCAGTGCCAAATGAAGCCCCATCATAAATGAAGAGCTTGTGTCAGAAAAAAGGAAGCCAGAGAGTCAATTTCCCCACACATTCCTCAAATGCCTCTATTTTTTAATGATATGTTAATAAAACAGATGAATATCATAAAAATCATGGAGTTTGGGGTTTATGTGAAATCACAAGACTTCGGCCTCTCAATCCCCCAGCTAATATCAGCCAATAGATTCAACTTTCAGACACTTTCGAAGAAAGACAGCAAGCCTGGGCTGAAGGTTATCTTAGAACATATTCCTAGAAAAAACAAACTCCGTGGAGTGGTTCCTAATCCAGATGATCATCTATTCCCCTTTCAGCATAAGAATGGATTTTAACGAGTTTTGTTTTATGAACATTCCCGTGGCTCAACACATCTGTGAGGAGACACAACACTACCCCGTGGCTCTCATCCTGTTTGCTAACTAATTATATCAACAACCTGAACCAACTTAACACTATGCAAAAACACAGCTGATTTAGCAATCTGTAAATTATACATGTACATAAATCTGGACCCAAATGTGCTGCGCCTCACTCCTGCTAATGTGCATGGATTCTTACTGGCACCTACAACTGTTTGATATAGGTTTCCGAGTACTAAAACATATGCTCTCCTCAAATGGGACCACTTAGGGTAATATTTTTGTAGTTTCCTGGCACTGAGGTCTGCCAGCCTCCCTAAGCCAGATCTCCTATTTGCTTCAGCAAGCATTCAGAAAAGTAAGTGCCTGAAGATTTAAGCAACAATCAAAAAATATACTGGACTTTCCGATATGAATCTGACGAGAAGCAGGCTGGCTCTGTGTCAACAAAGTCAACATAAAGATTTGAAACGATGGGCAATATGACCCTACACAAAATCAAATCAAATCTGGCCCGTTCCTGCTGATTACTTACAACTACTCAATTAAGAGATAATTATCAAATCTCTTCAAATGGTATTCCAAATGTATCCAAGAAGGTTAAACTGGATTCTAATCCCATCAAGACCAATAAACACCTTTAAAATGTGGATTTTTTTTTTAATCCAATGTCAAGCCAGGAAACGTTGTGGAACAGGGGTAAGATCCTTGGACCAAGACTCACTAGAATGTAACTTACCCAGTTACATTCTCTCTACATCCCCAGTGTTCCATAGTATCTCAATAAATCTTTGTGGAATGAATGAGCCAGTCACAACTGCTGAATAGTCCCTGAGCTGCCTTTTACTGCCATTTCTAATGCTCCTTCTTCCTAACTAAGCATAAGTAAATTATTTAACCTGAGGATTCTTAGTTCCTGAAACTCTGAAATGGAAACACTGCACCTCCTTTGCTGTCTTATGAGGATCAAAGATAATATTTTATGAAAAGTGACTTAATATTTCATAACAGGCACATGAATGTTATCCTGCCAAACCACTGGCAAAGGTAAAACTACCGCCCTCCCTTGAAACAGAATTAGCTTCTCCTTTGCCCTGTTATTCTGTTTGGATGTGGTAGCGTGGCCGTTAGCCAAAATGGATGTTGTTCTTGTTGTTATAACATTTTATTTCATCTCCACTGGGAAATTACGCTTCTCTAGAGAAAACAATGGTAATACAAGGAAGGTCATCGCATGGTGGACCCTAAGGAGCGTGACACAGGGGTCAAGAGGCTGAGGGCCTCATCAGTTCTGCCCTTAATTATTTGAAGAAAAGCTGTGCTTCAGTTTTTTCATCTATACAATGATGGGGAAGGAGGACAGACTCGATCCAAGGTCTCTTACCCTACAGTTCTAAGACATTCCAGACACCAGATATTCAAATGCCCCAAAACAAAGTCAGTTCTGTTATCCATTAGCATATAATGAGAACAGTGTTTTTGAGGATGATGAAAACAGTTCCACCACCGAAGTCATAATGTCTGAGCAACAATGATGCTACAACAAAAGATGAATGCTATCCTCAGAGAACACCCACCTCAGGCACTATGTGCCTGCCACCTTGAATGTCACTCAATATTCATGGGACTCAGTTTTCTGGTCTTTAAAAGAGAAACAAAAATGCTGCATAAAACCACTGGGAGAAAATACCTTAAAAAAAAGTGATCAAAAAGTAGTGCTATTTAAAGGTAAAATGCTATTTAAAAGACTGTAATGCCCAAAACAAGGCCGGTGGATTTTAGAAGACAATCAATATTTATAAATAGACCTTTTCCATCACAATAAAATAATACAATGCATGTAGATATTGTGGTATTTCCAAGAGTCCACTTTTTTTTTCTATTTGTGTTCAGGAGATATTATGAAAGAGATCACTACAAATTTAAATTCCACGTTTCAAGATCAGAATCTTTTTCTCTGAAATAATACATAATATTGAAAGTTCATCCACCTCTCCCAACATGTTTCTGTTTTTGCTGTTGATGCTGTTTGGTTGGTTGGTTGGTTAATTGAAGTCAAGCTTTTGGAAGTGGTGCTGAAATTAAAGTGCCAGTACTGATAATACTCCCAGCTAGTTATTCTATTGAGGTTCTACATATGCCTACAGAGGGGAAGGGTTAGTCTAAGATCCACTAAACTAGAAGATATTCTACCTTCTCCGCTTCAGGGTTGTTTTCAATTGTGGTACCAGCTTCAGGATTCTTTTTTGAAATTTTTATTTTATTGTGGTATTAGCTCCAGGATTCTTAAGTTCCTCCTACCAAGCCCAAGGAACCTTGTGACTATTACATGAAGACTCCTTACTGCTCTCTCCATTCAAAAACATAACATGGTCTACATTAGATACAGGGTTTCCCCTCTCACTTAAAGGACTCTGCCTCTTCACAAAAAAATAAAATAAAAATAAAAATAAATGAAATTGTCATTGATACTTATGAGAAAGTTGATGTCTCTGGCAAGGGGGTCCCCAAATCTGCAAGACTGCCTCCATACCCCCTCACAGGCCAATAACAATACCAATCACAGTACGTTAAACTCTTAAACAGTGATTTTATGTTAAAACCTATGAACACCTCCAGCATTTTTATGGCAGAAGAGTTCATTGTGGCTTTTCGTGTAGTAATTGGAACCCCCTTGCATCCCCGGGTAATGGCTGTGACCTTGCTCTAAAAGCCACCTTAGTTAGTTTGCGTCAGGAAGACCTTAAAAGAAAAGGGGACTGACCAGAAACTCTTCAATAATCTTCTTCGTGAGCCGCACATAATAAATGGCCATTCATTCCTAAGAAGTACTGAACACATGATGATTTGCTACCCTCGTTACGTTTTTTATTATAAGATAAACTTAAATCACTTTGGAATTAAAGAGTCTTTCTTAGTAGCATAAGTCACTTTTCATGCCCTTCCCCCAAATCCCTAACTAAATCCAAAGAGAAGCCCGTCGCTTTAACACAAGCTCCTTAAGGCTCTGAAGCCAAGATATTTGCACGTTTTTAAAAGCCATTTCCTGAGTGAGCGCTTCGGGTCCTCCTGATGAATGTCATGTCTCTGAGAGGAGAAGGTCCAGCAGTCTGTGAAGGGCTTCTTATCTGGGGCTGCTCACCTCTCCTTTGCACCTTCCAGCTGCCCTGCTCCTATTTGCTCTGCAAGCCTTTTAGCCAGGGGGGGGCTCCGCTGCCCTGAGTCCTGGGGGCATTTGAAATGCTTCCTTTCCAGCCCCAGCTCCGGGACTCTCAACCCCCCACCCTCCAGGCTACTGTCCCTCTTAATGCCCCGGGAGGGAGGGAGAGGGACGGGAAGCATCGGTTTACTGGGTAATGGCGATCTACAGGCTTGGGGAGTTTGGGAATTCGTAGGTGAGCAAGATGTCTGGGCATAAAACACTGCTGTGTTTGGAGGAGAGGATCTAAGACAGATTCGTACCTGTGACCACTTAGCCAGCTCAGCACCTGTGCCCGCCACTTCCCGCCCGAGTCCAGGAAATTCTGCCCCTCCTGGCCTTCGCTTCACCTACAAGGGGGTGGGTGGCTCGGTGAAGAGGTGGAATCGGGCAGCCTGCTGCATGCACATCCCTAAGTCCCCGCGCCCCCACACCTCGGACTTTTCTGCCTGTCGGGATGGAAGGTGGACGCGGCCGGAGCTGCCCGACCCCACAGCTGGCTTCCCCGGTGGGGAGGCGGCGCCGCGGGGAGCAGCAGCCGGCGCCCCGAGAGCCTTCGCGGAGGGTGGGCTGTACTCCTGGGGCGTCCAGCTTCCCATCACTTTTCCCCGTACTTTGCTCACCAGCTGCCACGCTCCCTGGAGAGGACCAAGAAGGCGGGAGAAAGGCCCACAAGGCACCCCCGGGACACCTCTCCTCCTGGGATGGGGACCCATCAGACGCCGCCCCGCCTGCCCACCTCTCCCTGCC
>NW_005358456.1:54006-87948 GCF_000412655.1 Myotis brandtii | reverse complement strand
CAGCGCCACCCTCTGGGCACAGCCGGGAATTGCGTTCAGTGCGCTTTGGGCTGGGTGGTGGGAGGGCAGCATACGCCCTTGGAAACCTTGGAGGCTCCTGGAACACCTTCTTCCCCCTGGGGTTTCTTTGCCTCCTGGTGGAAGTGGCCCCTCCTTGATGCTGAAGCCAGTGTTGCGCCAGTAGTTCATGACGTCGTATTACAGGCGGTTAGACTTGCGGAGTGACTAACGGATGGAGCTCCAGAAGCTCAATCTTGGGTTGTTTTTAAATAGAACCAAAAGCCAATGTAAGCTCTGGACGTTTGATAAATTTGCTAACTGCCTGACCTGATTTCCACTTTTATCCAAAGAATATTTTACCCCAAAGCCAAGAAAACATATGAATATGCACATAACTTTTTTTAGCTGAAGCACAAGCTGTTATGATCAGTGTGTAAGGTTAGAAAACAAGAACAAACTGTCTGACATTAAAACGCTGGGCTTGTCTCTATGGGCAAATATTTGGGGTAAGGGGTAAGGCGCGGTGGGGGAGGGGGGCAGCTTCCCAAACAGTTAGCAATTAAGAACCGGAACCTTGGCTTGAAGGACAGTCCATACTGCACAGGATGAGGTGTCGGTCTTCACACCTGCCCCGGGTCTAAGGGAAGATCACATGGACCAAAGATTTCTGGGTAGGAGCCATTGTTCACTGATTCGGAGATTTCTACCTGTACATAGTCTTTACCTGTCCCTTTACTATCCATTTCCAGTGCGTGTGGCCAGAGAGTGAGTCTATGCCTCACAAAAGGAATGAGTCCCTAGTTTTTTAGCTCATTCCAGGCTTGGTCAACAGTGGACATTAAAATGAAAGAGGGAAAAAACGGAGCCTGCAGCCTCAGTTGTACGAAATAACGGCTCTGACACATCCTATGATAGTATTACCAGGTACAGAAACCCTAAGTTCATTAATATAAAAAAAAAGAACTAATTCTTGCCCATCAATCTCTGAGTTGCTGTGAAGATCAAATGTTAATTATGTACCTAAAATGTAAAATGTACTCTAAATTGAACAGGGCTATACCAAGGTCGTACATCATTGGAGTGACTAAGTAAATTGGGCCATTACAAGCATCACCCTTTCTCTCACCTTGTGTAGGCACAAAGCAAGCTGACTGCTTTAGCAGAATTAAGGCTTGCATAGGCTTTGAAAGTAATGATACGCTTCTTCCATATAATAACATTCACCCAATTCAGAGCTGCGATTTCTTGATCCCTAGCTCCGTCTAGTGGTTCTTTGTTCTACTACAAATGAGGTATTACACTGGTTGGAGAGAACTTCCTCTGAAGTGTACTTGGTGCCAAGCCGGTTCTGTGGCGTCTGCCCACTTCATTTGAATAAGTGCATTTAAATAAGTCTCTTAAGGTTATGTTATCTACTGCACAAACATGCCCAAGAGGAGATTTTTCGTGACAATATTAAAAACCCATCAAGCAACCTCATAATCCTGCTTGTGAAAGGAAGATAAAAGAATGAGGGGTAAGAGGGGGGGGACTGTCATAGAGACTTAATCAAATTTCCCAGATTTTAATAAGCTCTCATGATGGAGGTCTGCAGACTGGCTGGGGAAAACATCCAGGCTCACATAAAAAGGAAACAGATGATGTTCGTCTGAGGTAAGAGATGTTAAAGCCTTGGTAGGCTACCTGACAAGAAAAAGGAACAAGGAGATAGCTTCCATTTTAATTTTAAATGTAGTACTTCCATGGTGCTCAGCACGCACCCTGTGTGTGTGTGTGTGTGTGTGTGTGTGTGTGTACCACTTAGAATACTATAATTTTTTCGTGCCACACTTGAAGAGATTAAAAGGCCTAAAGCAACACTAAAAATCAACAGTCTTTCGTGCCACACTTGAAGAGATTAAAAGGCCTAAAGCAACACGAAAAATCAACAGTCTTTAACCACCTGAATCACCACTCAGTGTGACAGTATCTCACAGTGTCTACAAAAGCACACCCAGCCATTCCCCCATCCCCTTGGCCGACCCCCAACTTTGAGTGGTTGTGGGAATAGAGTTGTGTTCTGCCCGTCGACATTCTCTTTGATATGCACAGGCCATGGTGGCATGTGCTCAGTAAGCACACCACCCTTTCTTGGGCTGGTTTGACACAGTATGTTGCTTGCCTCCTTCTGTTCCTACTCCACATTCAGTCCTAGGACCTGCTCCGCTTAAAGTTCTGTCTGAGATCTATCGCTGTGATGTAGGAATCTCAGATCAAACTTTAATCTTACAAATCTGTCAAAATTTGATAACACAGTTTGAAGGATTCACAATACTCCAATGTGCTTTGGCAAACCAGCTGAGAGCCCCCTGTGTTTTTTACATAACAGACAAAACCACTTTTTTAAAAAATATATTTTATTGATTTCAGAGAGGAAGGGAGGAGAGAGATAGAAACATCAATGAGAGAGAATCACTGATTGGCTGCCTCCTGCATGCACCTCCCTCCCGCTCCCCCCACCCCCACACACACACATACACATACACTCTGGGGAAAAGCCCACAACCCAGGCATGTGCCCTGACCTGGAATTGAACTGTGACCTCCTGAGCCACTGCAGCTGGGAAAAAACAAACCCAACACTTTTTATTTAAAGGGATAACTTTAAATAACTGTGACCAGAGTTCCAATGAAACTGCCTCGGTCCCTCCCTGCAGAAAGTCCCTACACCTGCCTAGAACTTCTATCAAGAAAGATACAGTGTCTCAAATAAAAACTTATGCAAACTTATTCTGCTGTTTCTAGCTTCCCTCCCTTCTCAGTGGCTCTCCTCCTATCCTCCCTCCATATTTTGCTTACCCTTTAATCAAGACACGTGTATTTATGTCTGTATCACACAATAGATGGCGAGCTCCTTGAAACAAAAGATAAGCTTTACCAGTCTTTGTTCTCACAAATGTAATTAAGCCATGCTGTAATTAGTGAGTTCACAAAAGGAGTGGAAGGCAATGGAGGCATAATGCTACAGCGCGAGCGTGGAGATGGAGGTCTGCAGACTGGCTGGAGAAAGCATCCAGGAGGTGATCACGTATGATGCTCAATAACAACAACAAAACTATCAAGTGAGGAAGACAATGCAACATGCCAGAGGGAGTGAGTGGCATCGTGCAAAGACAGGAATTACATTTTTTCCCTTTGGTTCCTTTTTACCTTTTACTAGGTATAGATGACAGATTTCAGAAACCCAAAAGCCATCACACAGGGGAGAATTACCTATGAGTGCTGGGTGGGGGCCAGAATGGGCAAGCAGGGATACTTCCTCACTAGCAAACCATCAGCATCACTAGGAGAAACTGAACCTAGAGGTGACTTTACCCACTCGGCCAACGTAAGTGAAATACCTAAAAGAAGGGGAGCTTGCAGCATGGGAAACTTCAGCTTCTATAACCCAATGACTGACTTATTATTTGTTACCTGTCATTTCTGCTAACAAAATGTTTCTAATAGATTTATAGGAAAAGAGTTGGGCAGGCACTATCCGTTGGAACAGTGGTTCTCAACCTTCTGGCCCTTTAAATACAGTTCCTCATGTTGTGACCCAACCATAAAATTATTTGTGTTGCTACTTCATAACGGAAATGTTGCTACTGTTATGAATCTTAATGTAAATATCTGATATGCAGGATGGTCTTAGGCGACCCCTGTGAAAGGGTCGTTCGACCGCCAAAGGGGTCGAGACCCACAGGTTGAGAACCTCTGCGTTGGAAAGATCTGCTCTGTATTATAGATATCGCCCAGAAGTGCTGGGAGAAGAAAGAGAATCCTCCTCGATGAGAAACACAGTCCACGAATCTAATTGACTGGGTGGAAAGGATGCCTGATGGGGTATTAGACCCAGCTGTGACTGGCCAGGAGCCGTTTTTAAATGTTTGTAAAATTGGGTTATATCCTTCTCACTGCCCAAAACGATGATCCTTCTTTCTCATTTTCTCTTATCAAACAGGAACAGGATCTTTTACCACACCCCCACTCACGGAGCATAATTAAATGCCATTTACAACAGTCTCGTTTTATGGTAACAAACATTTGCTCAAAGGCTAGCATATACCAGGCACTGGGATGGATTCTAATGGTGAAAAGATGATCATGGTTAGCACCTGCCCTCAAGAAGCTCAATAAACACTTAGCAAATGCTTAGGTCCTTTATTACTCCTCTCCTTTCAGCTCGATTGTGCCCTGTACATCTTTTGGGGGGGGGGGTTTGTGTGTGTGTTTTGTGTGTGTGTTTTAATTTCAGACCAACCTTTGCGGTTACTTGAGGTCTGAGTTTGCAAGGCCGCCATGCAGCCCTTCCCTGAGCTAGTCAGGTTAGCATTTGGCCCCTTTTTGTCCACAAGATAATTTTTTGTTTTTTAATCCTCACCCGAAGGTATTTTTCCCATTGATTTTTAGAGGGAGTGGAAGGGAGGGAAGAGACAGAAAGAGAAACGTCAGTGTGAGAGAAACACATCGGTTGGTTGCCTTCCACACACACCCCGACCAGGCCTGGGATCAAGCCTGCAACTGAGGTAGATGCCCTGGGCTGTAATTGAACCTAGAACCCTTCGGTGCGCCAGCCAACGCTCTAGCCCAGCCGTGGGCAAACTACGGCCCGAGGGCCGGATCCGGCCCGTTTGAAATGAATAAAACTAAAAAAAAAAAAAAAAGACCGTACCCTTTTATGTAATGATGTTTACTTTGAATTTATATTAGTTCACACAAACACTCCATCCCTGCTTTTGTTCCGGCCCTCCGGTCCAGTTTAAGAACCCATTGTGGCCCTCGAGTCAAAAAGTTTGCCCACCCCTGCTCTAGCCACTGATCAAAACCAGCTAGGGTTAAATCTTGCTTCCTTTGTTAGTAAACTACAGTTCAGCTTGATCTCTTCTTGAAGACTCTCTGGCCTCCCTCTGAACTGAGACTTGGCTCTCCCCTAAGGTCTAGGAGTCCCGCAGATCCTGCTCCCTTGGAGGAAATTCGTCTGCCAAGGCCCAGGTACCTAGAAGCCAGAAGGCGAGGTGAGAATCCGTGCAGTTCCTCACTACCATATCGAAACCACTGCTCTTCTATCTCTGTGTGAAATATTTCCTTTGCAGCTTATGATCAATACAAATAACACTCCACTCCTCTTTGCTTTTAAAAATAGATTTAGGGGCAACTGAATTCAGTTTTGAAAAGTTTGAGATGCCCGAGGGACATTGTAAAGAAGCATCGAGTAGGAAGCTGGATACAGGTGTGGAGCCCAAGAGAAACATCTGGTGGAGGCAGAGGTGGGAACTCACCAGCCTGTGGCCTCAGAGGGGACCGGGAAGGAGCAGTTTGGAAGTGGGGACAACCTGGGGAAGCAGTTGTGTAGACACCCAGATGGGCTGGGAGGCTTTACATGGGAAGAGTGAAGACCTGCATCACAGATTGTACACTATAAACACTGAGAAATGTCCACGGGATCTAACAGATAGAAACATTTTCAATGGCATAGCAGTGAAGAAGCCAAATTATAATAGGTTTAAAGAGTAAGTAGAAGCTTAAAATCAATAGCAGACTGAGCTAAAAAGTAGCCAAATATAAATGAATGCCAGGTCAATTGTTTTAAAACATATCTTGAATACATTCCAAGCTCAAAAGCAAAACGGGGGAAATTTCAGATGTCAAAACTAGGAAGGAATCCACAGCAGTTAGGGCGAGTGTGATGGGGAAGCGTAACCCCGAAAGAAATGCAAGTTAGGGGCTGCAATCTTAGTGTCTGTGTGATGGTATAAGCCGAGGCCCGGTTCCTGGTAGGGAAACTGGAAGTGGATCCCTGATAGAGCCAGGAACCAGGAAAAATAGGACCGACCAGCCCCAGCTCTCAGCCTGTCCAGAGCATGGGTGGAAATAGTTAACCTTCAGAAGTCAGAACTCCCAGACCAAGCATTCCACATATATGAGATGAAATTCTCCCAACTACCCTGACAATGTGGGAACCCTGTGCCAAGACATTTGATAGAAATCTCATATAGCCCTGTCAGAAACCAATAAGAAACTGCCCCTATAGCAAAAACCTATACCAACTTACCAACTGGTACATTTTAAGGTCTAACTGATAAAAATCCCCCCCAATATTAAACATACAGATCTAATTACAGATTATACCAAAAATAGCCTGGAGGTTTCTTTTCTTTTATAACTAGTTTTATTTATTTACTTTTAATATATTTTAAGTGATTTCAGAGAGGAAGGGAGAGAGAAAGATCAATGAGGAGAGAGAATCATTGATCAGCTGCCTCCTGCACACCCCCTACTAGGGATCAAGCCCGAAACTGGGGCATGTGCCCTGGACCAGAATCGAACCCGGGACCCTTCAGTCCCCAGGCCAACGCCCTTATCCACTGAGCTAAACCTAGCCTGGCAGTTTCTTATAAAACTAAACATTTACCTGCCATACAATCCAGTATAATCGGTCATGGTACAATATATAAATTTACTGACATGTTTTTTTTTAAACCAGTTTTTCTATTCACCACTGCATCTTGTACTACACTCTTCTAAGTTTGTTTTTTTTGTTGTTGTTGTTGTTGTTGTTAATACTCACCCGAGGGTATTTTTTTCCATTGATTTTTAGAGAGTGGAAGGGAAGAGGGATAGAGAGATAGAGAGAGAGAGAGAGAGAGACATCTATCTGAGAGAGACATCTATGTGAGAGAGAGACATGGATTGGTTGCTTTCCACACATGCCCCTGGGGCTGGAGATCGAACCTGTGACTCTCTGGTGCACAAGCCAATGCTCTAACCACTGAACACACCCGCCAGGACTAAGCTCATTTTCTTTTCTACTGTTGTCTATACTTTGTCATTTCTGATAGTTCCATAGTCCTGTCAACACTTTGCGTTGTCAGTCTTTTTCATTTTTGCCATTCTGTTGGGTAATATGGGAACTCATTGTGTATGCCATTGTTTTCTGACTCTCTTATTCATGCTGAGATCACTAATATCTGTATCATTTTTCATTTCTTTGTAGCTAATCTATTTTTTCCTATGGGAGCTTTTAAGTTTTTTTTCTTCTCCTTTCACGCTCTGAAGTTTCACTGCAGTGTATCTAGATCTGGATTTGTTTATTTTCATTTATCCTGCTGTCGATTTGAGAATTTCTTTAATTCTGGGAAATTCCAGCCTATATTTCTCATCTTCTTCACTATTTCCACTTCCCCACATCCTGGTCTTTCCTCAATATAATCCGTCTGCTTCCTCTCCCATCAATGCACTGAAATGATCTCGCTGAGGTCACTATTGACCTCCATATCACGAACAGTTTTCAGTTTAATAGGACTGAACCTCCTGCTGGCATTTGAAAACACACTTTCCCCCTGGCTCCTGCAATGCCACATTCCTGATTTTCCTCCCATGCCTCGGTAGTGGCATTATTCATATTTATGGTCTCCTGGCATCCTTTAAACACATTTCTATATTGTGTTCATTTCCTTCATTATGAGTCCCAACTCCCAAAGCAAAGTGTGAGCTTGTGACGCAGTCCCACTACTTACTGCATCCACATGAGACTTGGAATTAGAAGAAAAAGTCAAGAGGAAGGAAACAAATCAAACTCATTTTGTTTGCCTAGGTTTTTGTGAGGATTAAATTTGGCAATATACCTAGAGCCATGGTCGGCAAACCGCGGCTCGTGAGCCACATGCGGCTCTTTGGCCCCTTGAGTGTGGCTCTTCCACAAAATACCACGTGCGGGCACGCACATACAGTGCAATTAAAACTTTGTGGCCCATGCGCAGAAGTCGGTATTTTGTGGAAGAGCCGGTATTTTGTGAAAGAGCCACACTCAAGGGGCCAAAGAGCTGCATGTGGCTCTCGAGCTGCAGTTTGCCGACCACTGGACTCGGCAATTAGACCAGTGCCTGGCACAGTGTAAGCGCTGTGTAAGCGTTAGCTGTCATTATTCTTAAAGGAACAGTGGTAGCTTCTGACAATACTCTTTCGGGGTACAAAAACATCCTTAGTTAGCATATAAATAGAGTTGGGGCTCATTGCCCTATTGCATACAGTTTCAAATAACCAAAAAAATTCAAAGAGACCTATACTCAGCCTGTATCAGCCAAAGATCTTTATCAAATATAAGGCCCACAGAGCCATCCGAGGACCTGCGACTGTGGCTTTATTGCTGGTGAAGATCTTGGGTGGATCAACAAATAAACAGATCAAGGTGTTTAGCATGATCTGCAGAAAGTGAAAAATTCAATGCGATATCAATAGTGGAGTCAAGTGCTAAATCAATATTTCTGGGTACGGCCAGCTGAGGTGGAACATGGCCAACATTCCCATGTTTCATTCATTTACTCAGAAATTAAAAGAGGAGCAGGAGTGGGAATGCTTCAGACTAAAGGGCAGAAGTTAATTCAATTCATCACAAAGACTTTCCTCTGTCTCCTCCCCTAAAACCCACTAATGTTTGGGATTATCTATGACTGAAATTATGTAAGAAGACCTTTTAAAAAAATAGATGACTGCCTTGCAAGGCAAAATAACTGAGTAATGTATGTGTGGCTTTATATAATCTACACATCTGTAAAATGGGGATAATATACCTCCTTTACTCGGTTGTGATGAGGATTAAATAATTAATAAATGTAACATAAGACAGCAATGCCTGGCATACTCTTGTTTGCTTGTTTATTTACTTATTTTTGGCTGTGCCCTATATGCCCTTCAATTCCCTTTTACGGTTGTGAAAATTGTTTATGCAATTAAACTGCCTGCCATTCCGGGGCTCTGAGGGAAGGGCACTACATGGACGAGAACAGAAAAACCATGAATGCTGGGAGTTTATCTTTGAAGCTAAAGTCTCCCTTCCCCCTAATCTTTCTAAGAAGCTGCAACAGAGGTCTCCTAAGAAAAACAGTGGCCAGAGGCCTTGAGGGCACCTGTTGCATGACAACACGTGTAAGGCGAGACCGACCCAGCCCAGCCTGGTTCCCCCTACTACAGCGCCTGTCAGAGACAATGCCTTTCTCCCCCACCCCAGGCCAGGGGTCTTCAACTCCCCATAGCCTTGTGAGTTTTTATAGCCTGAACCACACAAATGACTGTCCAGCTGCACCCAGAGCACCGAGGAGCGCAGCACGAGACCTTCCTCTCTGTGCTTAACATCGGGCACGATTCAGAATTGAAAATCCCACTGCAGAGGACCTCCTATTTCTGCTTCGAAGTCACCGGAGAATCATCACGCTGAACCTACTTGGATCGCTTTGGTTTGTTTACATTACACATGCTCCTGTTATCACAGATTTCTCTCTTGACCAGCATGGGGTCTACTTACCTCCACTCTTCAAATGCCACTTTGTTTACTCACTGTGGCCATCCTTTTCCGAACATACTGTCTCAGCACTAATAGGCCCCCTCTGTGGCTATCTAACATGTGTAATGTCATTGAGTGTATTATCTTTTAGTACCAGCTACATGGAGTGAATAATCAGGAGTCTTAATTTGATTTACCCCTATCACACTAGCTATTGACTGTTATGACACAGTCCTAAAAGTACTACTATGAATCATCCAGGTAAGGAAGAAAGCGAAAAGGAAGATAAAGGAACCAGGGCACCCACCACTCCTCGAGTAGTTCATCTTTGGAAGGACATCAATACAGAGATGATAAAAGATAAATGCCAGGGCTGAATCCATCTGTGGACCAAAGCCAGAGACGAATTCCCTTAATATCCTGAGAATGGCAGAAAGTGCTGCAAGCAAACAAAACCTTATTCTTAGAGCTAGCAAATGAATACATAAGGCAGGGACCACCACTTGGAGACTATGCAAACGTGTGTGTGCAAGAAACGACAGAGAATGTGGAATCTCTCAAGACCGCATTTGAAAGAGAGCATAAAGAAAAAGTAAAAAAGCCTTGGAAGTCATATCTGGTTTATGGGGCCTTTGTGTATTTCATAGTCTTTGAGCTGTTTACAACGCTGTAATTTGTAGACAGCTTACAGCGATGCAAATCATTCTTGTCCAAAGATGTACAAGTGAATCTTTTTCTGATGGAGGGTCCATTGATTTTTTTCCTCCCCCATGTGGAATAAGCCAGTTCTGCATTTTGGAAGCAAATTCATTGAAGTATTCCTGATGTGGCCTATGTATGTTTTTACTCTTTGAATTCTCTTTTAAGCCAGTTGTAGCATCTTCCTAGTTCCCTCATTAATTAGTGAGTTAAAATCTTTGATGTGTTTTTATTTTATATGTGTATAAGAGGCATAATTTTCCCTTTAAAAATATACTAGTAGATTCTTTTATGTGAGCATGAAAGGGGCTGCCTGGCAAAGTATGACATGTTTTAAAATATAGGAATGAGGAGGAACGTGGTGTGTTGATAGCATAAAAGGCACATGGAATAGTGGAGAGATGAGGCTGGAAGGGGAAGCAAACGTTAAGGCAAACAGAGCTTTGTGATGTAATGGAAGTGAAAAATGTAGTGTCTTAACAGTTGGCACTAGAATTCCTCTCGGGGAAGTGACTATAATTTTTTGAGCCAATATTTGGACTGCTGCTTGGTGGTAGACTGAAAGAGCCTGAATGTCAGCAGGGACCAAGGTAAACATCTTAGGAAGTGGCTAGAGCAAAACGAAATGTGTTTTAGCTCCCGAGAAGAGAGTAAGAAAATAATCAGGGCTATGATGTGCAGTTAGAGACCACATGATGTGCAGGGCCACTACAAGTGATTGATGCTGGAGTAACTGAAAAACATTTCAACCCTTTGTAATACTTTTAGCAATAAAAAAAAAAGAAAGAAAAACATTTCAAAAGGGGATGCCTAATGTTCAACTCGAAGTCATTTGTATTAATACAATGTAAACCTTTCCAAAATTAGCTTTGTGTCCCTTAATTTTATAGCCAAGTTCTGGGGGATTTATTAAGTGTTTTTAGAACTTAAAAAGAAGCAGAATTACACATCTGAGCTGCTGCAGAGGCACTACCCACTAAAACCTGAGCCCAGAAGTAGGAGTGCTTATGGAAAAAAATTCAGAGATATAGAAATCTGGGAGAGGAACTTGGAGACCTTATTTAGGCCTCAATCTATATATATAAAAGCCTAAGCAACCAAATGACTGAACGACGGGTTGACTGGTCGCTATAATGTGTACTGACCACGATGCAGACGCTCAATGCAGGA
This sequence comes from Myotis brandtii, assembly GCF_000412655.1. Lineage (NCBI taxonomy): Eukaryota > Metazoa > Chordata > Mammalia > Chiroptera > Vespertilionidae > Myotis > Myotis brandtii. Next base: position 76,779 of record NW_005358456.1, on the reverse strand, counting down.
TCTGCCCCCTGGTGGTCAGTGCACTCCCACCGCCAACCTCCTGCAGCCGGCCAACCTCCCCCTATCCCTCCCCCTGGCCGGCTGGCCCAGATCGCTGGCCAGGCTGAGGGACCCCACCCATGCACGAATTTGTGCACTGGGCCTCTAGTAGGTAACATATCTACAGCTGACATATGGGTTACATAAACCAAACATAAAGAGCCTCTACTTGATCTTGGAGACGATAGAGAGCCACTGAGGTGGCTGGCTTGACAGGATAGCCCTGCCTAGAGGTTAGGAAATGACATGAAAAAAAGCCACCAAGTGCTCAGTCAGGGTTGGGAAGGCAACAGGAGAAGAGTTGCAAATTACAGAGCATCTTAGATGGTTTGTGAATGGGGAAAATTACTTTCCATGGGACATTAAAAATAAACCCATAAAACCCAAGACAGAGAGCTATGCTGTGACTGACAAAGTAATGGGGGAAGATCCGATAGCTATTCTGATCATCAATTCATTGTTTCATATTTCTAGTTCCTAGCAGAGAAGGAAAGTCTAAAATTAGCTTCTCACATATTGTCAGGATTTAAGAAACCCTGTTAACACTAATGCAGGGGAAAATGGGAAATGATGTGTGAATTGCATCGGCATTTCCCAGAAATGGTTCATGGAAGGACTATCTTCCTTATCAACCACAAACACCTTTTGAGAATCAACTCACACTGGGACCCTCTGCGGGATCCACTTGATTTAGAGATAGCTCAATAGTGAAGAGCAAAGGAGACAGGGGTCGGGAAAGAGGAGGAACCTCCTCTTGGAATCTTCATCAGGAGCAGGGCCAGGAATAGTGCCTGTTCCTGTAACCCAGACTGGAAAAGCTCATAATTCACAGGGCATTGGATAGAGTGCTCAGCAAAGTCTCGTCTCAGTAGTGGGGAATAGGTAACTCTAGACTGAATGCTGCGCTGGTCCTGCCTTGAAAGCAAGACCCAAAACGGTCTCTAGTCAGATCAAACCATTTACAAGTAAGTTGTCTCCCTCCTAGAACATCAGGCCATTAACCACATGTGGCTATTGATCACATGAGAGGTGGCTCGTGCCCGACTGGGGAAAGAACCAGCCAAGATGAGGGTAGAGATATGTGTGTAGAGGTTTAGTGGTTTATGTCAGACCTTGCTGGCCCTGGTAAAGGTTTACTCTGTCAAGGAGCAACAGAAAGCCACGGAAGGGTTTTGAAAAAAGAAGTCATAGGATTTGATTTGCTTTTTTAGAAAGATCATTTCAGCTGCAACATAGAGAAAACACTGGAATGGCCTGCGCCTGGAGGCAGTGAGACCAGTTGGCAGTAACCTGCTGGCAATAAAAAATTAGGGAAGATACAAGATATTTATACCTTCATAGTAAGTGGAATGAGAGGAGGTAAATCAGGCAGAAAGACAAGTTTCATTTCGGCTATTGCAAAGTTACTTGATTACTTGGGATCCCAATTTTCTCATCTTGGAGAATGACATCATGCCTGGCCCTGCACAGTCCTCCTCCCCTTTTCACAATGACTCAGAGCCCATGTGTGCAAGGGACTCAGGAGAGAGTAAACTTACAGCATTCTGAAAATAATTTAAAATTGTTAAAAAAATACCCATTTCATTTTTGTGAAGCGCCTCATTTCTAAGGAACAAAAAGCACTTTAGTAACATTGTCTTATAAGCCTATCCACTTGCTGTAAAGCTGGAATAATCAACAAGCATAGTTGATCGACTCAATACCAGGGTCAAACATCCACTGACATATTGATAAACTATCCAAAGAGAGTGTTCTCTCCTATGAGGATTTTCCACGCCATCAACATTGATCAACCAAATGCATCCTCCAGGCCACCTCGAAAGATTAAGATTCACGTTTGAGACCTCCAAGGATCCATAAATCAAGAGGACCAATGAATAACTATGATTTAGAGTTTATTTGTAAACTACTTTTATATGTCTTATCAGCCTATTATTAGAATAACCACTAATGGTATCATATCTGGTATATATGCTATCTATAAATGCAAGGGAAATTCAAGTCCTTCATTCAAGTCAAAAACTATTTACTGCCATCTGTTCTTCACAGTGACACAGCAAAAAAGTGCATAAATAAATGACTCACAGATCATAAAAGAGTTGCCTAAATGGGTTCCATAAATAGATGCAAACAAACAAGAACTGAAGTCTAACTACTGATTGATAATTAAAGCTTAGAATTTTGCACATGATCCTAAGAAAATTACATGAACCTCCCTCCTCTGTCAGTGTTCAATGTGCTCATAATCATAGACATTCGGGGCCTAAGCATTGAATGGTTATGGAAAATATAGAACATCAAAAATGCAAAAGTATTTCAGTTTCAAATTTATTAAAGATACTGGGTCAACTTCAAAATGGATCGAAGTGAGCAGACAAGCCCTGTGGGAAACACAGGAAGTGGAGTTTGGTCAATAGTCCCAGACAATTTGATTAGTTCTAAAAGGAGGTAAAGAACAGGCCAACATCCTACAGGCAGAATCGCATGAAGGAAAACAGTGAGCTATTTTCCAGAAATAGAAGATACGTTCTAGGTACACGGACCAAGGGCATCCAGCTCAGCCAGTGGGGCTCCAGGGCCAGGATGGAAAGCAGGGGTCAAGCCAGGGTGGGTACTACTACCACTAAGGAGGGTCCAGAGGGACATGAACTTGGGGGGTAGTATAGGAAATTTCCACAGCAGGGAAAGTTTCTCTCTACTCCTGGTGGGGAAATGCACCATGGTGTCACCATTATTAACATTGAAGAACGCAAATTGTACTGTTGGTGACTAAGTTGATAACAATGAGAACAGCAGCAATAGTTAACACTATCTCATGTAGCACTGGTTTGTACTAAGCAGTGTTCTAAGCCCTGTACATATACATACTGACTCATCTAAAGTTCACCCATGAGTACTAGGGGGTAGGCACTGTAATTATTCTAATTTTACATATGAGAAATTGAAGCGCAGAGAGATTAAGTGACTTGTCCTTGTCTTACAGCTAGTAAATGGCATAGCCAGAATGAATGAACCAATCAATTAATTAATAATGCAGCCCCTTGTGATGCTCTGTCTTAGCAGGCAGAAACTCACAGCATTTCCTACTCAAAAATGTAAAAATATACTCTACACTCAGCAGTCTACTTCAGCCTCTGGTACCGAGTATTCAGTATTCATAGGGAATATCATGATCGTTTTGGTACTCAAATTGATCAATGGAATCTCCTTGAAGCTGGCTTCTGTGTCCTTTTGACATGATCCCATCATGTCCAGAGCACTCTTCATTCTCTGGCTCAACAGGATGTCCTAAAAGGTTTGACTGAGCCCTGGAAACAGTCATCTCTGGAAAACCCTGATTCTTTTTAGCATAAAATGGCTTTTTAGCAACCTGGTGTGTTCATTGCTTTTTTTTTCTTCTTCAGGGCCATCACACACACATTCATCACACACAATTCTGTACTTATTGATTTTATTAATTTAATTTACTATATTTCTTGAAATCCACGCGTTCACGCAGATACAACCAATTCCAATCTAACACCAGAGCGTTCGTGCTAGTTTTGTCCTTTTCCTTTAAACAGTAAAAACCCTGACTTCCATTTTTCTTCATGTTTTTTACTTTTCCCTCAATCCCCCTGCTTGTAATCCATCTCTCTTTATCACTGCCATGTCTCCCCTGTGTAGACACTCTCTTTATTCTGCACAGGCTCTGAAACCTCATGTCAGGCTGCCCTACACATGGGTGCCCTTGTCACCATGCTTGGGCTCCGACACTCCACTCTGGGCATCCCTCCACGTGAATGTCCTCCTTGCCCACGTTGGCTCTAACACCCACGACACTCTGTCCCTAAACATGACAGCCTCCTCTTTCCACTGGGACTCTGCCTCCCGCACTGGGTCCGGCCCTGCAGGATGCTCTTCATGCACGATGCCCACCTTGCTCTGTGCACCTCATGATGTTACATCTGAGCTTTTCGGAAGACAGAAGGGAAACTGACATTTTTTTCAAATGCTTTTTTTAAGAACATGGATATAGTTCAGAAGAAAAAGAAATCACCACACACTTCCATTTAAAACTGCTAGAAAGAGACTTTCAGCAAATCAAAGCGCTATTTGCTTTTTAAAATGAAAACCAATCTAACCATGAAGGAAATGTTTATTTCCCATGAAGATCTTATATCAACCAATAAATAAAAATATATTCATTATATACGACTTTATGGAACCTCCCCTAATATTTGCATGGCCTGGGGGCCAGAGTACAAATGGAGACTCACATACCAAGAGAGAAAATACTTGAAAGCTATAAATCGCAATGATAAACTCTCAAATAAAATATGCTCTATCTTCTGACCTTGACAAATCACCTTTCATAACAACCAAAAATTTAAATGTATAAAGTTATGTTTGTAATATGGTCAAAAGTCAGCTAAGTATCAAGGACAATTGAATTTAATTACTACTCACATGTCTGGGTGTTCTCTTGATGAGCCAGTGATAACTGAGCAACAAAACAAAAGCATACATATTTAATTAATCACATTTACTCCGTGAAATTTACTTTTCTAGCTTTTAGTCTGATGCTCAGCAGCACCCAGGGAGGCCATGGGAGGCCTAAACCTGATACCGGGGTCCAGGTTCTTGTTGCTGCACAAGAAAGGATTCGAGAACAATCAGAAAGATTTAGTAAAGCACAGTAAATTTAGTAAAGCAAAAGTATGCACTCAAGAAGTGAGAATGAGCAACCTAGGAGAATGAGAACCCCCTAAGGGGTGTAGATAAAAGGTTTTTATTAAATACTAGAGGCCCAGTGCACAAAATTTGTGCACAGGTAAGGTCCCTAGGCCTGGCCAGCGATCAGGGCCGATCAGGGTCTTTTGGCTGCAGGCCGAGGCCTCCCTTCCCTGGCTGCAGGCTGCCGGTGGGGGCCTTCCTTCATTCTGCACCGCCCCCTGGTGGTCAGCGCACATCATAGCGAGCAATCAAACTACCAGTCTCCTGATCGAATTCCCAAGGGGACACTTTGCATATTAGCCTTTTATATATCTAGATAGGCAAGTGGGGAAGAGGATAAGGTGGTCCTCAGCTTTTGATACTCATCCTTTTCCCTCCTTTCCAGATAGCGAATACTTTTTTGGTCCTCCCAGAACTGTCATGGCCTGAAGATGCAGCTCATGTCTCCTCTTGACCCCTTGAGCTTCTGCCATTCTATACAAAGAGCCTGCCCCAGCCTACTTGCTCATCCCAGGAAGAAGGTGAGAACCACATTGAGCAAAGCCTTCTCTGCCAATGCAGCCAAGCCGCAGATGTAGACCGTAAGCAAATGCTTATTGCTCTGTGTCACTGAGAGTTTGCAATTCTTTGCTACACTACAATACACAGGCAATGAAAAGCACTTTTTAAAAAGAATAAATTGCATAATATTATTTATGCATGCACAAACACCATATTCTTTCTTTATTTTTTGTTGATTTTTATTTGCTTGCTTTCTACATCTCTCCCATTCTCCTCACTATACCCTCTCCTCCAAGCCCTAGGTAACCAATGTTACTAATCTAGATTGTATCTTTCTGTACATTCCTCCATTTGCATATCATGACATTTCTCCATTTGCATATCTTGACACTCAAATATACAAACAAATACATAAAAGGTGATCGTCACTGTTTGTTTTACACAAATGGAATAATATTACGGCTATGAGATGTCATGAAAGACAAGTGAGGAGATATAGAGAGAGGAATGCAAACCTCTCTCTGGGGCAGGAGACAAAATGCTTCCCTGAGGAAGTGGTATTTAAGCTGAGCCACAAGGATGGTATTATGGACCGCGCTGTTTCCCCCACAAAATGTATATGTTGGAGGCCTTAACCCTCAGGACCTTAGAATGTAACTATATTTGGAGACAGGATCTTTTTTTAAAAGATAATCAGTTAAAATGAGGGCATTGGGATGGCCCCTTCTCCAAAATAACTGGTGTCCTTATATGAGGAGGCAATTTGGACACAAACACACAGAAGGACAATCGTGGGAAGACAAAGGGAGAAAGTGGCCATCTACAAGCCAAGGAAAGAGGCCTTAGAAGAAAGCAACCCTGTCTACATCGCGATCTCAGATTTGTAACCTCCAGAACTGTGAGAAAATAAATTTTGATTGGTAAGCCAGATGGTCTGTGGTACTTTGCTACGCAGCCCTAGCAAACTACTATGGTTGGATAGAAGTCAATCACTGCAGAGACACAAAGAGTACTCACACATTGCTGGTGGAAATATTTGTTTTAACACCCTTTTTGAAGAGCAATTTAGCAATAGTTATTAAAAATTTGTTTCCAGCCCGGCTGGTGTGGTTCAGTGGTTGAACATCGACCTATGAACCAGGAGGTCAGAGTTCAATTCCCAGTCAGGGTACATGCTTGGGTTGTGGGCTCTATCCCCAGTGGGGGCATGCAGGAGGCAGCCAATCAATGATTCTCTCTCATCTTTGATGTTTCTATCTCCCTCCTTCTCCCTTCCTCTCTAAAATCAATAAAAACATATTTTTTTTTAGAAAAAGTTTCCAGTTCTTTTGTCACTACAACAATGCAATTAGACACACATACACACACACACACACACACACACACACACCCATTTATCCTCACTTACTAAATAGGGCTTTTATTTCCATAGATAAATTCCCAAGAGTGAAATTGCGGGAGCCAGATGGTAAAAATATGCTTTTCTTGTGGATTCCCCAGAGTCCTATTGTTCCTGCGATTACACTATAAAATTGCTGCTATCAAAATATTTCATTTCCTAAAACTCAAGTAGCATATTAAGTATGAAAATCAGTTAGAAAAATCACTGTCAACAAAATAAAAGGTAGCGAAATTCTGTAATCATGCAGATTGTATTCATTTTCTATTGCTGCATAACGGACTACCACAAACTTCGCGGCTTAAAGCAACACACGTTTATTGTTTCACCATTTCTGTGGGGTCAGCATCCGGGAATGGCTTAGCTGGGTCCCCTCTGCACGGCTGTGATCAGGTGTTACCTGGGCTGTGTTCTCATCTGGAGGTTCACTTGGGGGGAAATCGACTTCTAAGCTCCTTTGGGGGTGTTGGCAGAATTCAATCCTTTGTGGTTGGAAGATGGAAGGCCCCGGCTCCTCACTGGCTGGAGGCTGGAGGTCCCCTACAGTTCCTTGCTGTGTAGGTTTCCTCAATGTGGCTACTTACTTCATCAAGCCAGCAAGAGAGCTGGGGAAGTGGATATGCTAGCAACACTAAGTTACACAATATAATCACGGAGTGGCATCCCATCCTGCGATTACAAGCAAGTCACGTGTCCTGTCTATACTGAAGGGGAGGGGGTTATGCGAAGGTGTGACAGAGATCATGGCAGTCACCTTACAACCTGTCTGCCGTACAAGTTTAAACCCTTCCTGGCCTCTGAGTGAAGACACATACTTCTCCTTCCTTAGGACTCTACTAATCAGACTAACCAGTGTGCCTGACTTCCCAGAACAAGTCAGGAAAGATACCTGGTCTTTCTTGGTCCCTTCCTAGACTTTCTATGGCTTGATGTTGCTTTCCCTGGTTTTGTTACAATTAAATTCAAATTAGCAAATACTTGTTGAATATCTTCTAAGTAACAATCTTTTCAAAGGTTGTGAAGGTCTGACCACTTTCATTTTTTGAGGCTACTATTATACTAAAAATTTGGAAGAGATACCCAATAATGGTTATAACATTTTTGCATATTTTAATGGGAATTTTAGAGCTGAAAATATGCAATATCTGAAATAAAAAATTCATTGGGTGGACCTAGTAGCAGAACAAAGTTGAGAGCAGAAGGAGTCAATTAATCTAGATATTGTCTAAGCTGAAAAAGAAAAAGAAAGAAATTAACAGAGCCTTAGGAATCTAAGAGACAATATCAAAAGGGTTGATATACAGGAAACTAGAATCCCAAAAAGAGAGAATAGGGCAGAAAAAATATATGAGAAAATGATAGCAACAAAACTTTCCATATTTGATGAAATATATAATGTATATATTCAAGAAGCTTAGCAAATCCCAATCAGGATAAATACAAAGAAAACCACATCGAGTCATATTACAGTTAAATTGTTTGTGACATGGCTTCCAATGACCCCAACCTTCTGATGTTCATGTCCTTGTATAATCTCCTCCCCTTCTGCTCAGGCTGACTTTTGTGACTTGTTTTTGATGAACAGAAGACAAAAAAGTTATGGGATGTACTTCTATGATTAGGTTACCAAACTCACTTTTCTCTTGGTAGTGAGCTCATTCTCTCTCTCTCTCTCTCTCTCTCTCTCTCTCTCTCTCTCTCTCTTTCCCCCCTTCTTCCCTCCTTCCCTCCTTCATTCTGATTTTCGATTCATAGAAGCCGTCACTGGTTGGATTCCCAGTCAGGGCACATGCCCAGATTGCGATTTCAGTCTCCAGTTGGGGTGGGTACAGGAGGCAATCGATTGATGTTTTTCTCTCATGTAGATGTTTCTCAATCTCTCTCTCCTGTTCCCTTCCTCTCTCTCTCTAAAATCAATAAAAACATATTTTTTTAAAAAGATAAACTAGGAGATTCCATACCCACCAGAAGTGCACTACAAGAAATGCTAAAGAAAGTTAATCAGACTGAAAGAAAATGACACCAAAGGGAAGCTTCAGATCTTCGGGAATAAATCAGGACCATTAGGAATTGTAAATATCTAATACCTATTAAATATATATATGACTATTAATTTATTTAAAATAAAGATGATTGTTTAAAGCAAAAATTGTAGCATTATTTTTGGAGTTTGTAATGTATGTATACAGATGTAATACATAAGATAACTAGAGCATAGAGGGTTAAATGGACCTACACAAATGAAGATTTATACATTTTATGTGACATGATGCATTAAATCCAAATAGACTGTGAAGAGTTAATGATGTGTATTATAACCTCTGGCATGAACACATAGAAAATAATGCAAAAAAGTGTAGCTAAAAAGTCACTTTATTGTTACATGCTGCTGAGGCAGCTCTCACTCCTGACAATCCTTTAAACAAGTGATATCTACAATGTCCTGTCCTCAACAGCCCTGCTCAGCATTTTTAGACTCATGCCAATGGCTTCTTTTATGGAGTCAATCTATCTCTTATTTGGTCCTCCTCCTTTCCTTCTGCCTTCTATGTTTTTTTAAAGCCAATAGATAAATAAAAATATAATTCCAAAAATATTAAAATAATCCCAAGATGTTAGGAAGTGAGAAAACAGCAAAACAAAACAAAAGCAGAGGAGACAAATATAGGATAAACTAGAGGCCCAGTGCACGAATTCGGAACAGGTGGCGTCCCTCGGCCTGGCCGGTGATCGGGCCAATTGAGGCCATCTCGCCCAGTCCCAATCAGGTCAGGGCCGGGCCGGCTGGCCAGGGGGAGGGGTCCATGGGAGGTTGGCCAGCTGCGGGAGGTTGGCTGTGGGAGCACAGTATGCATCAGAGAAGGACCATGGGAGGTTGGCCTGCCATGGGAGGTTGGCTGTGGGAGCACACTGACCACCAGGGGGCAGCTCCTGCATTGAGTGTCTGCCCCCTGGTTGTCAGTGCACATCATAGTGACCAGTCATTCAGTCGACCAGTCGTAATGGTCACTTAGGCTTTTATATATACTGGGGTATGGAGGTCCCTCAGCTTGGCCTGCACCCTCTCACAATCTGGGACCCCTCAGGGGATGTTCGACTGCTGGTTTAGGCCCGATCCCTCTCACAATCAGGGACCGCTGGCTCCTAACCACTCGCCTGCCTGCCTGCTTGCCTGCCTGATCACCCCTAACCACTTTGCCTGCCTGTCTGATCGCCCCCAACTGAATTATAGGGCCATTAAGCCTACTGTCTTGATATCATTCTGGTGTGCAAAAAAGGGCACTGATCAAGAAACACTGGGACCCTATAAATGGAACTGGATATATAAAAAGATTTGGAACACCTTCATTCCCACCCCCACTGAGTCTCTCTTACTAGCCGAAATGTTGGTTTTTGGGTTGTTGTTTGTTTGTTTTTTTAAACCCAAGCAATTCTCCAATTCTTAGCAGACACTGACCAGACGTCCCACAAATTTAACTCAAATCTGACACTGCCTACCTGGAGATAGCATCAGATCCCACAGGTTAAGGACTCTGTCAAAAGTCTGACTTAGGGAACAAAACTTGGCCTCACTGAATAGTGCTTCAGAAAATATTTAAGCAACCCCAGATGAAGAATACAGAAATAAACAAAATCCGTAAGGTAGTTGATTAAGATACAAAATGTTTTAATTGGTTGTTTTCTGCTACATACGCAGAACGTTTAATATAAAGAGCTTTTTTATGTTGCCAAAAATGAAAGGTGATGTGGAGAACAAACGTGAATATTTACTATTAGACTTACCATTTAAATTTACTATAAACTTTACGAATTAAATATACCCACTAAGAACTTCATGCCTCTCAGCCGCCAAGACAAATAAAAAAAAACACACCCTCTGGCAGGCTGGCAGAGCCTCAAAGACTGCACTGAGCAGTCAGGCTACACATCTATGAGAATCAGGATGGGAAGAGGTAACCTTTGAATACCTGGGGGAGGCAAGCGCTCCCATTTATGGGCCCATAAAATGTCTCCCTCTACAGCTGGTTGTAAGAACAGCCACCACTGGAAATGCCCACAGGGGAGGGTAGCCCCAGCGGAGAGCCAGGTTTCAGTGAAGGCAAAACTTGGAAGTGAGTTCCCAGTGAGAGCTGAGACAATGAGAGAGTTTGTTTACTCTGTGGACTAGCAGTTCCTGAAGATGCAGGAAAATGCTGTGTGGAGAGGTGGGAAGAAAAGTTTAAGGTCAGGTCAAGGACAAGAAAGTTTAGCACTGATGAATGAAGACAGGGATGAACGGCAGGGTGAATTTGATCCTGACAGTCTCGTGGAGGATGACAGGCATCTGGCTCACCCTTGGGAGTGGCATTTCCAGGTCACTCTATAGCACCCTAGACTTTGGGCTCACAGCGTGAGCTCCTGTCACTTCCAGCAACACCCGTATCTGTTTACCTACTCACTCTATGTTCATCTCAATGACCCTAGTCTGCGCTCTTCAGAAAAATAGATTTTGGACATATAACCTACAGCTTTTTGTATTCTAGGCTGCTTGTCTCTAAAAATTAGCCATGCATTCCTCATGGTGCTTAAATACCCAAGAAGAAGAATTTCTCTGCAGGATAATTGGCAAAAAGGTCACTCAAGGTGGTAGACTATAGATAATTTGTGTCTAAATGTGGTAGGGCTCCTTTATAGAATTTCCTTTGCTATTTGAAATGTAAATTTATTCTGTCTAAAAAGGCAAATTCAATTTTCGGTGCAAAAATGGAATTATTTTCTAGGTAAAACTTACCTTCTTTTTGATGCTCCCTACTGTGATATCCTATTCACCTGAGAAATAGATCAAAACCTGGAAGCAGTTAGCAAACTTTAAGTTTCTGGAAGAATGCTTCTCAAAGCCAGAGCCATTCTTCTAAAACACAACAACAACAAAAACCTTACTTAACTGCCTGAGTTATAAAATGTCTTTGTGAAAACTCTGCAAAAGAATTTTAATAAACAGTCAGAATTGGGTAAGACTTTTTTTTCTTTATTCTTAGTGTACAGAGCATCAGAATGCATAAGACCAGGCAACAGGTGAAGATTTGTTCTTGAACAACCCCTGGATGCCTACTGATTTGATACTTCAAATTACCTTAGGTTCAAGGTTGGGAAGACTTTTCTTCCTGCTTCAAAGCCCTTCTGTATCAGTCTCTTACTGACGTGTCTTGAGATAATATGATAACAAATGCAATCAGAACTAAGAAAGGGGAGGGGGTGTTAGTATTTCAAAAGCAATTTCTCTTTGTAAGGATCCTAATTTTTAAAAATAAAATATTAGGTTAAGACAAATTACCAGGGCCTCCTCATACTTGTTATTGGCCAAGAAAGTTACTCTCCAAAAAAAGTTGGGAAAACTTCAGAAAATACTCTTCTGACCGCATTTAAAATGTACTGTCTTCTGTGCCCCCAGTATATCAAGGTTTTAATATAAATTTACTCATCCTGGACATCTACCACTTGTTCTTCAGGCCTCAATTCAGAAATCAGGTCCTACAGAATCCCCATTCCATGGTGCCATAGCTGTGCCTTAGCCCTGTCAGCTATACTTAACGGCCTGTGGACTTCTCAGACTGACCTCACTAAGGGAGGGAGAGGTGTTCTTGTAACCATAATAATAGGATGGACTCTTCTTTTTCTTGAAGGAAAATACTTTAAAACCGTCATTTTAGTGGTCTCAGCTTAACTAAGGTAAGAGCCCTTTATTACACCTGAAAGGCCCCAAGAGAAAATATAAAAAGGAACTAAATACTCTACAATTTAAAATGATTTGACTCCAAGGAGGGTGTGTTGTGGAAGGCAGCCCATTTCAAATCCCATGTAGTCAGAAAATGCCCTTCATTATTATGGCTTCTGATTTACTTGTTCCAGAGAATTAATGTTTCTTTGGGGCAGTATATTATCTAATATAACATTTAAATCACAGTTCACGTGGATCAGGATTACAGTAACGGGTGGGATAAGAAAGTACTGAGTTTAAGTCATGGAGAAAAATGCTTACCTTTACTTCCAATATTTAATTTCATTTACTATTTAGGTTAGAAATACTGCAAGGAGATGGGTTATAAACAGATCAAATACATGCCAGTGTGAAAATCAGGGCTTAATACTATTTATAAATAGTACTATATTAGTAAGAACTTACTGCTAAAGTTGCAAGTGACAGAAATCTGCCTTGAAATAGATTAAGAAAGTAAGAGGAACTATTAGAAGACAATGGGATAGTTCAAAGAATTAAAGAAAAAGCCACAGGGAACAGTCAATTTCAGGGACCTCAGGCTAAAGAAAATAGAAGCTTGTTGCCTTTAAGTTTCTCTCCCCTGCCCCCCACACCTCATTTCACATCTCTCAGTTTTCTGTTTATCTTCATTCTCTATTATTGCAAGTTCCTCTCTACTCCTTTCAGCTTTACCAAATAATAAAGAATAACACAGACCAGTGATTAGCCAATAGAGCGACGCTTTGGAGAATAAAGGAGGGTAGGGACAAGGTGGCTTAATTGGTCTTGAACCGGAAGTAGAGCACATCTTCTGAGACTAGGAAAAGGTGAAAAGGGGATACTTACAAATAAGTTTGTAGAAAAGGATGTTTGGACAGTTAAGGTATTTCTTACCTGCAAGCCCTGAGAGCCACAAATTTGGCCTATGCTAAATAAAATGGCATTATTCTGATAACCAAAAGTAATGGACATAGATCAGGATAGCTAAGAGACTCCGTATCTAAAGGGAACGAGGGGCTAGACATAGCACAGTAGGTAACAGTTACTTATTAAAAATCCTGTTTATATCCTAACTAGTAGCCCTGTGCACGAATCCGTGTCCCAGTAGGTTGCTGCTGCCCTTCTGTAGCTCCCTCCACCTCCCTCCCCCTCCCTTCTCCCCACCTCATAGCTTGCTGCCCTGCCCCCTCCTGTAGCTCTCTGCAGCCTGCTTGTACCTCGCTGGCCCACCCTCCTACTGACCGGTGATCTGGTCGTGATGCACTTGGTCGTTACACCTCAGGGCATAACTGCTAATTAGCATATTCCTCTCTTATTATATAGGATAAGTTGAGATTCTCCAGGGAACCTGTTTCTTTGTATTGTTATTTCTAGAAATATTTCTATTTAAATAAAGAACCATTCAGGGTGCCATCTCCTTGGTCAGTCTGGAGAAGCTCTTTGATTTTATTTCTAATCTATACATTTAATAATTATTATTATCTTGTTACAGAAGACCGGAGAAAAACCAAGCAACGCCCAGAGAAATGGAGTTACACTGTTTATTACACCTGCGGGCTCAGAGAAAGATTTCAAATTCTGAGCAAAGCAACAAGCAGGAGTTTTCTTTTTATTAAAGCTTAGTAGATATCTCGCTGGAAGCCTGTGGCCTTGAGCACAATATAGTTCTATTCAGTTAAAAAAACACATCTGGCATAAGAGTATGGGAGTATCAGTCCCTATCTTACAAGGTCAGACAGCTAAGTTTATCTTCCCTGTTATTCAAGCAAGCTAAAAAGCAAAGTTAATTTACAGAATAAGGGACCTTCTAAAAATAGTAGAGTTGACTCACAGAACAAGGGACTATCTACAAAGCAGAGAATTTCAAATAGCCGTTTTACAAAATAGAGGTTACTATGGTTAACAGTACAGTTATACAGTTTGGTTCTACTTCTCTGGGAAGGCTCTAAATGTTGGGAAAGTTATAGGAAGGATTAGCCTTTTAGCCTTCTTAATCTGAATAGTTACTATGTGCCAGCGACTGTGTTTTTGTCACTATTTTTACTTTATTTTGCACGTTACATTTAGATCACTATCTCCAATCTTCAAGAAAATATTTTTGGAGCCCCCTAATCTCATGAGCAGCATGTTTCTGAAACATTTTCATATTGCTTTCTAGGATTATTTTCACATATTGATGTAATGTTAGGTTGTTTCCATTTCAGAGGTTAGTGCATCTAATCTTATCTTCAAATATTCAGATTACCTAGAGTTCCCTATAGACTGATTTTAATGAATATGTTCTTTAAACACCTTTTTAAATAGGAAAAATTAATTCGTGAATTCTATTTTCTAATTTGTAAAACTAAGGGGAAAGAAGTGAAACCCCAGACAAGAAAAGCTGAAGGATTTCATCACAACCAAACCAGTATTGCAAGAAATGTTAAAGGGACTTCTTTAAGGAGAAGAAAAACAATAAAAAATATGAATAAGAAAATATCACACACAAAAAAAAACCCACAAAGTTTTACTAATGAAGGGAAACATGTGATAAAAACAATACCTTGTTTAAAAAAAAGAAAATAAGTGAATGAGTTAGTCAAGAATACTGTGTATCAAGGGCAAAGGTAAATATAAACTTTAGACTTTTCACTATCTAAACTTAAAATAAATTTAGCCAAATAAATCATTACAAATGGTAATATTCGAGGGTAAAGAAAAAGGGGGTTACCAGACCTCTAAAGTTCCTTTCAACTCTTAAGATTATGATTTTCCTTAAAGATCAGTGGCTTTAAAACAAAAACAAAAGGCTCTATAAGTATGTTTGGGCTGTCCCTACCAGACTGAGCCTAACACAAGTGGCTCAATGTTGGGCGGTCTCCTGGCCATGCTGCACAGCATCACCTGACTGTTTCAGAGTTAAATTTCTCCTGAGACAGGCACTTCTAAAGTAATAATGAAGGAGGACAAACGAGTAAATCAATAAACTCTACAGCAAAAAATTGGTATCATAAAGAAACTCCTATGAGCCTGGATAATATGAGTAAAACGGGATTCTGTTGAGGTCCTTCCTGTGTGCCTCGCGTAGTTGGTGAATCAAAGTGTAGTCTACAATTACTGCCCTGCTTAAATTTGTTTCCTTTTGTAAAATGAGGATGACACCCCACCTTCTATCTTTCCTCTTCCATTCTACTTCCCAACTTCTATTAGCTTTTAACTTTAGCTGTAACTTTACTTTTACGTTTTTTAATGTTATTTTTAACATCACTGTCTAACTTTTTTAACATTGTTTTGTCTATCAGTCAATTCTTTAAACATTTATTTTCTCAAAACCATAATACATACACATGACGAGAGTCCAACTGTGTGAAGGTATACATAAAAAGATAGTTTCCCTTCCATCCCAGACTGATACTCCTTCCCAGAGGTAAACGACTTCTATGAACCCTCTTGGAAATGGTCTGATCGTGTGTGGCAGCTATACATATATTTTATGTGTGTGTGTTAGAAAGGAGATGGAGACATACTACTATGGTTTGAATGTTTGTGTTCCACCCAAATTCATATATTGAAACCCTAACCCTCAAAGGTAATGGTATTTGCAGGTGGGCTTTTGGGAGGTACTTAAATCATGAGGGTAGGACTTTCATGAATAGGATTAGTGCCTTATAAAAGAGGCTCCAAGAGATACCTGGCCCCTTCCACCAGGTGAACTTATAGGAAAAGTCTGCAACCCGGTAGAGGGCTCTCAGCCAACCAAGACCTTGGGCTTCAAGCCTCCAGAACTGTGAACAGTACATTTCTGCTGCTAATAAGCCACCTAGTCTGTGGTACTTTGTCATAGCAGCCTGTGCAGACCAACTCACACACACACACACACACACACACACACTATTATACATGAATACTGTATTAACTATTGGCACATCGATTTTTTTCCCCTTAAAATATCAAGATGGTTCTATATTGGCATAAGTAGATATGCTTCAGTCTTTTTTCAAAGGTTACTTATAGTTCATTGTGTGGGTGTATGTTGGTATTAAAGACTAAAAACTAATCATAATAGTAAAGTTAAAAAAAAGATGAAAAATATTTTGATACAGAATATTTTGTGAGCAGTTCGGTGTCACAAACCAACTGCACTGAATAACGTTACCTTCTTCGCTGCACCCCAAATTGGGAATTCCTTTTGGTGTTGAATTGATGCCAACGGCCTTTCCATTGACAACGCTTAATAACTATTTGAACAAAATTTCCCTACTTCTCTATTTCAGTCCTTCATCCCAGGGAAACTGCTCTTACCAGCATCATTCATGACTCATACTTGCCTAAGCACTGTACACGTACGTACACCTTATCTCACCAGACTTACCTGCTTCCCTAGCCTGTGGATCTCTCTACACCTTTGGTTTCAGGAAGTTAGTTACACCTTTCCTAGTTTTCTTATTTTTCTCTGTTTCTTTTACAGATTCCTTTTTCTCTTTGTGGCCCTTCAATGTTGGTGTCCCTCGGCTTTTCATTCTCAGCTCATATTTCTCATTTTACATGCTTTTCCTGTGTAATCTAGTTAGGTCTCATGACCTTAGGTCACTATAATCAATTAGTAACAAATCCCTTTCTCCAGTCCTGATCTTAATTATATATCCAACTGAATGCTGGATATCTCACCATGGAGAATATATCTAGAAACTAATTCATCTTCTGTGTACCTCACATTGGTAAGTCTTCAGTATTTACCTCCTGTTGTTGATACAATCATCCACCTAGAAGGCACCAGTTTAGACTACTCCCTTCGCTTTTCTTGTTCATATTCAACCAATGCCCAAATTTTGGTAATCACCTACTAAATGTTTATCTCTATCCCTGCTTCTATCCTTGCTATCACTGCCGTAATTTAAGCCTTATCATTTCTAGACTACTTCAACAGCCTAATTGATTTCTTTGCCAAATTCAATTTCCATCTAAAATATCATTTGAGCCAAATCACTCTCTTGCTTAGATCCCTCTGGTTCTTTTCCATTACCTGGAGAGTAAATTGCTTAACCCTGTGACTGCTCTAAAGTGCTTTATGTAGGTCAGCCCTTGCCTACCTCTCCAGTCTCATCCTGAATTGACTTCATGCCCCAGGAATACAAAACTATTTGTAGTTTCCTGACACAATTCAAGGTTCTTTATATTTTTTCACACTTTTCTCAAATATTTTGCTCAATATTTTCCCCTATAACTTGAGCATATTATGTCCTGTTTAAGAAATATTTGACTACCCAAAATTATAAAGATACCATGAGTAGGCATCAAGGTTTCTTGTTTTAAACATGGATATTCAATTGACCCAACACCATCTATTGAAACGTCTGTTTTTTTTTCCTCCACATTTGTACAGTGTCACTTTTCCATAAAATATTCACATAAGGATTTGTTTGGGAACCCTATTCAGTTCTATTGGTTTACCTTCTTTTTTTAAATATGTTTTTTTAAACTTATTTTATTTTAGAGAAAGGAGGGGAAAAACATGGATGTGAAAGTGAAACATGGATCACTGTCTTCCCCATTCACCCCGACTGACAGGGAATCAAGCCCACAACCTGGGGATGTGTCCTGACTGGGAATGGCGACCTTTTGGTGCATGGATGACACACTCAACCAACTGAGCCACACCAGGGCTCCATTGGACTATTTTCTAATATCTGGTAGTATAAATCCTCCAACTTTGTTGTTCTTCCAGATTGTCTTGACTATTCTTGGTCTTCTTAAATGTCCATATAAGTTTGAGAATCAGCTTATCAATTTATGTGCGCATGCACACATGTACACACACACACACACACACACACACACACACAAAACCTGCTTTGATTCTGTTAGGGATTAGACTAAATCTACAGATCAATTTGGGGAGAACTGACATTTTTACACTATTGAGTCTTTTGATCTATGACCACAGGCCACCTATCCAGTTACTTGTGTCTTCTCTAATTTCTCTGAAGACTACACATCTTTCTTTAAATTTAATCCTAGGTGCAAAGGGCTGGATGCTGCCCCAAAGACATTAGGTCCTAATATCTGGAACCTGGAAATGTTACCTTATCTGGAAAAAAAAGGTCTTTGCAGATGTGATTACATTATAGGTTCTTGAAACAAGGGATGATCCTGGATTATCCAGGTGGGCCCTAAATGCCATTAGGGTCTTTGTATGATAGAGGAAGAGGGAAATTCAAGACACACACAAAGAAGGTAATGTGAAGATGGAGGCAGAGATTAGAGCGATGTGGCTTCAAGCCACAGAATGCCAGCAGACACCAGAAACTAGAAAGGGCAAGGAAGAGATTCTCTTCAGAGGCTCTGAAGGGAATAAGACCCTGCCTTCTTGATTTTGGACTTCTGGTCTCCAGAACTTTTGAGAGAATAAATTTGTTTTAAGCCACTGAGTTTGTGGTAATTATAGCAGCCATAGGATACTAGTATGCTACGTATTTCATATTTTTTTATGCTAGAGGCCTAGTGCACAAAATTCGTGCATGGGGTCGGGGGTCCCTCAGCCCGGCCTACACCCTCTCCAATCTGGGACCCCCTCAGGGGATGTCTGCCTGCCTCTCGCAATCCGGGACCACTGGCTTTTAACTGCTCGCCTGCCTGCCTGCCTGATCACCCCTAACCACCTCTGCCTGACTGCCTGATTGCCCCTAACTGCTCCCCTGCTGGCCCAATCGCCCCTAACCTCCTGTCTTGCCCTGCAACCGGGACCCAGGATTCCCTCCTCTGGCCAGTCACAGGCACCCAGGACCCGGGCTTCCCTCCCTCTGGCCAGCTGCAGCCTCAGGGGACCGTGGGCAGGCAGCCTTTTCCGGGCTGCAGCCGCAGGCGCCTGGGACTGTGGGGTGGGCGGCTTGTCCCTCTCCTGGGCCTCAGCCTGGCTGGTCCCCATTCCTCTCTCGCGAGCTCATTTGTGCCTGGCTGGTCCCCATTCCTCTCTCACGAGCTCATTTGTGCCTGGCTGGTCCCCATTCCTCTCTCCCCAGTGTTCTGAGTAGTTCTGACGTGAGGGCGCGAGGGTGTGACGACCATTTGCATATTAGCTCTTTATTATATAGGATTTCTTTTAAAAAATTCATTTTCTAATTGTTCAGTGCTTGTATCCTATATAATAAAAGGCCAGGGACCATAACCGTAACGACCGGAACGGCCGCTCGACCAGTCGCCATGAGGTGCATTGACCACCCCTCAGTCCCTCCACCCTGGCCTGCGAGTGGTGGCGGGCAGGGTGGCGAGTGGTGATGGGAGGAGCGACGAGCTGCGGCAGGCAGGGCAACAAGCGCTGGTGGGCGGGGCGGTGAGCGACGAGTGAATGGCAGCAGGCGGAGCAATGAGCGGCGGCGGCGGGCGGAGCGACGAGTGATCAGGGGCTGTGGGCTGGGCCGTGAGCGATGAGCAGCTGCAGGCAGAGTGACCAGCAACGAGCGGTTGCGGACAGAGCGAGGAGCGGGGTGGTGAGCCACGAGCGGCGGCGGGCAGGGTGGCGAGCGACAAGCGGCTGCAGGCAGGACGGTGAGCGACGAGTGAATGGCAGCAGGCGGAGCAATGAGCGGCGGCGGCGGGCGGAGCGACGAGTGATCAGGGGCTGTGGGCTGGGCCGTGAGCGATGAGCAGCTGCAGGCAGAGTGACCAGCAACGAGCGGTTGCGGACAGAGCGAGGAGCGGGGTGGTGAGCCACGAGCGGCGGCGGGCAGGGTGGCGAGCGACAAGCGGCTGCAGGCAGGACGGTGAGCGACGAGTGAATGGCAGCAGGCGGAGCAATGAGCGGCGGCGGCGGGCGGAGCGACGAGTGATCAGGGGCTGTGGGCTGGGCCGTGAGCGATGAGCAGCTGCAGGCAGAGTGACCAGCAACGAGCGGTTGCGGACAGAGCGAGGAGCGGGGTGGTGAGCCACGAGCGGCGGCGGGCAGGGTGGCGAGCGACAAGCGGCTGCAGGCAGGACGGTGAGCGACGAGTGAATGGCAGCAGGCGGAGCAATGAGCGGCGGCGGCGGGCGGAGCGACGAGTGATCAGGGGCTGTGGGCTGGGCCGTGAGCGATGAGCAGCTGCAGGCAGGGTGGGGAGTGACGAGCGGCTGTGGGCGGGGCGGTGAGTGACGAGCAGCAGCGGGCAGGCCGGCAAGTGGCAGCAAGCGGCGGCGAACTACTCGTGCATGATTTCGTGCGCTGGGCCTCTAGTATAAAAATATAATTGAACTTTATATGCTGACTAAATCCAGCAACTTGCTAAATTCACTTATTAATACTGATAGTCAATGGGTTATAATTTTACATATAGACTGTCATAATTTCTCCAAATAACACATTTATGTATTTCTTTCCAATCCTTATATACATTTTTCCCTTGTATGTTTGCCATTGCTGAGATGTCCAGTACAATATTGAAGTATATCTTCAATATTTTGATTTTGGAACTATGAGAATGTACCAGTATTATCTGTTCCAAATTTAAAGTACAATGAAAATACAAGAAAAAAAAATAAATAAACAGCCAAACAAAATAACTAACACCCTTCTAATTGACAAATGAAAAGCCCTTTTCTTAAATGCTTAACGTGACTGCCTTATTGGACATTGTTTATTAACCCTTTCTTAAAGCTTTCTTCTTCCTTGTTCAGATTCTTCTATTCCTTTAACCCAATAGACATTCCCAAAATTTTCTCCTTAAGTCGTTTCTTTTTCTAAACTGTCCTGTTAATTATTGGGAAATCACTTTAAGGCCCTTTATTATTCTTCATAATCAGGCTATGTTCCCATGTTCCTTTTCTTCAGGGGCAAAATAGAAACTTTCTTTTCTTTTTAAAAATCCTATAACCTACCCACCTCCCTCCCTGAGGTCCTTCTCTTAAGAGTGGAATGCAGTCTACCTTGCTCTGCCTTCTTTGCTGTACTAAAAAAAAAAAAATGAAAATAAAGGTGTAATCTTTTTACTTTAAGGGTTTTATTATTAATAATAATCTTTTAATTATTAGCCCTAATCTTTAATATTGTGCATATAACCATATGCAGAAATTCTTTTCTGTGGAAAAGTGGGTGTTACAAAGTTGGGTGTCAGAGAGCTGGCTGGCCGAGAGGCCTCAGAGTGACATTTCTTTGTAATTCACTCAATTCAGAGTCTGGCCTTTGTGATACAGGACCCGAGATGCTGAATCATGTTCATCAGAAGCTCGTGTATAAGACAGAAGTACCAATGCATTAATTGACAGTGAAAAATATAACTGTCAAGGAAAATGGCTATTCATTTCATTTGGCCAGGGCATTCTCTCCTTATAGAAAAATCCTATGGGAAATAAAATAATATTCAGAACTGTAGTTGTTTAATAAAAGGAATAGAATAAAAAGGTTTAGTTGTATGATTTAAATATTAAATGGAATTCTATCAGGCTTTGATAGAGATGAAACCATCTCCATTAACAGAACCAGACAGATTTTGTACTGCCCCAGAGATTTTCCCCTTTAGACAAGGCTTCTGCCAAATATTTACTTCCCAGGCTTTTCCTGGCTCACTGCCTGATTTCTTTGAGTGAAGGCTTGCACCAGTCGGAGGGGGGTGTGTGGGGGGGGTGTTACTTCTGGTTTGAGCCACTCTGCATTGGCCTAAAAGAGAATTCTTCCAGGGCAATCTTTTTAAGTGTTTGGGAAATACCTTACTGTTGATCCCAACTACCACTCTTGCATATCCCTTTGCCTCGTGAATGCTCACAGTTCAAACACTTACTCATGAGGGAAGAAAGAAAGAAAAAAAAATCATCAACAGGCCCCAACACCAGGCAGCCTGGCACGTGGCCAAGGCCCTCAAATCTGGTGAAGGAAAAACGCAGTTCCCTGTTCCTTCTGCCCTCATGCAATTCAGAGAAGCATTACAGAGCATATCTCCTGCCAGACTGCAAACCCTGCCAGAATGCGGCTCTTGCCTCACCTCTGCTTCAGGGCTCCGCCCTCCACAGCTCGGCCCCAAGCCCTGACCACGGGGCAGCAGCACCCACTGGGCAGGCGCCAAGTAGGCAAGAACCCCGTCCTCATGTCACCACTGACAGCCCCCACTCCCAAACTAATGCAATAGCAAAAAAGGAAAGAAAAAGAAAAAGGTCAGAGAAGGAAAACGGGGGTAAAGGCTTTAAAAAAAAATAAAAGTCTTAGCAAAATAGAGCTGCATTGCTCAGCACTGGCACCTCAGCTCGGCACCATCGGTCTCTTCCTGGGGCTCAGGTCCCCGTTCAGGGATTAAGAAACAAAAACTGCATTTAAAAAAATAAAAAGAAACAAAAACTGCGGCGTTCGGGCCTAGTCTGCTCGGCCCGATGGGCCCGGGAACGCGAAGGTCGCCAGCTCCACTGACCGACTCCATGGCGGGCCGAGCGCGCGCGCCCA
>NW_005358456.1:52410-52649 GCF_000412655.1 Myotis brandtii | reverse complement strand
GGTGCACGGGGTCGAGGGGGGCGGGTGGGGCAGAGGTCCGGGTGTGCATTTGGGAGGGGATGCAGGGCCGGGATGGGCAGGCATCTCTGGCGGGGAGGCAGGCTGTCAGGCTGGGCAGGGCTGGGACACAGGGCGTGTGGGCAGATGTGTGCATGGCAAGGTGAACATGGTTTCTTTGGCGGCTACTTGCCCGCTGGTGGCATCGCCCTTCTGCCCCCCCCCCCCACCCTGAGCTCAGG
>NW_005358456.1:51533-51786 GCF_000412655.1 Myotis brandtii | reverse complement strand
CTCTCCCCAGCCACCCGCCGCTTCTTTTCAGATCCCTCCACAATTTTTATATTTTATTAAGTGTCTCTTTTTCTCTCTTCTTTTCTATTCTCCTCTCTCTCTCTCTCTCTCTCTCTCTCTCTCTCTCTCTCGGCATTGCTTTGCAGATGTTGGGATGAGAGTCGGAGCTGAATACCAAGCCCGGATCCCTGAATTTGATCCAGGTAGGTTTTTAAATTTTTTTTTTTTTTTTTTTTTTTGCTTCTGCACAATG
>NW_005358456.1:0-51061 GCF_000412655.1 Myotis brandtii | reverse complement strand
GCGGCGGATGCCCAGGCTGCTGCCACCGGGTCGGAGCCCAGGGCGAGAGCCTTCCCCAACCCCTACGCCCCAGGGATTTCTTTTCTTTTTTTCTTTTCTTTTTTTTTTCGTTCTTTTTGGCTGGGTGGTGTAGCTTTGCTCCAGACAGCTCTGCAGAGTGTTGGAGCCAAGGAGAGAAAGGGATGGGGGGAGGGGGGGGGAGGCGAAGCCAGAGGCACACACCTCGCTCGCGAGCCAGCCCTGGGAGTCAGACCACAGGACAGTGGCGGCAGCTGCCAAGGAGACATTTTCTCCCGGAGCAGCCAGGTTCCAGCGTCCTCTGCCAACCCGGCTTGCGGGCTCCCTGTCTACTTTTCTACAAACAGGTTCTGGCGGTCACGGGATTTCTGCCTGGACGGGGATTGGGCGAGAGTTCCGCATATGGAGGCGCCCTGGTCGGAGCCTCCCGCGGCGGAGCGCGTTTCCTTCTCCCAACCCCACCCCAGACCCTCTTCAGGCTTTGAAGGGGCTGGCTTTGGATATATTTTTATTTTTTTATTATTATTTTTTTTGGCCCGCTCATAATAACGTTGCCTCTGTGTTAGATATTAGTAGGGCTCAGTTGTATTTTCTTGGGGAAATCGCGTGTTTATTTGATTGTAGGGTATAGCTGGCAGTGCAAAATGACTTTTACCAACCATTGAGAGAGTTGTAGGTAGCAGCTGTTCCTGTTCTGAGAGAGAGAGAGTAAAATAATGGGTGTTAAAAAGAATTGTCAGTGTGGGCTATTTTTCAAAAGGTAAAAACAATACAAGAGTCTTCAGCCAGATCCGGGTTGCCCTCTAAGTAACATGGCTCTTACTACATTTTACTCAGAAGCTATCCATGTGGGTGCTGGTGGGCTTCAGATGATTGTAAAGGTTTTGTGAAATTAATTTTCTTTGATGCAGCTAGTCGGTGAACGGCACTTTCATTCCCGTTCCTGTTTGTCTCAGGTTTTAGCTGGACAGTTGGAAAGACCATGCTTTGGCTTCAGGTAGATTTCAGTTCCCAGCTCTTATTTTTATGCTCTGAGCAAGTCACTGGTCTTCCCTAAGCCTGTTTCCCTACGTATAAAATGGAAGTAAAAAAATATTCATGGAATTCTTGCCAGGGTTATGTGACTAGGCAATAATTCATTGAAGATTAAATTTCATAATTAAGAATGATTTCCATACATTTATACCTTTTTTTATTTAGGGCTTTTATTGGGACTCTGCTTTTTTGAAAATAGATAAACTTATTTCCAAATTAGAATTCAGGCGCCGGAATTATTTCATTTAACAAACATACCTACCTTTTTGCCCGACTAGTTAGGTTTATGTGTTGAAAAGCCAGATTTCATACTGGAACAAATTCGTGCATCATGGCCTGATCACTTTAAAGCAGCGGTTCTCAACCTGTGGGTCGTGACCCCTTTGGGAGTCGAACGACCCTTTCACAGGGGTCGCCTAAGACCATCGGAAAACACATATATAATTACATATTGTTTTTGTGATTAATCAGTATGCTTTAAGTATGTTCAAGTTGTAACAATGAAATAGGGGGTCACCACAACATGAGGAACTGTATTAAAGGGTCGTGGCATTAGGAAGGTTGAGAACCACTGCTTTAAAGCATTCTTTTGTTTCATAATAGACTAAATACTAGAACAGACTTCAAAATTTGAAAAATAATTTTAAAATGCAGAAGACTTTTTTAGGTGGTTTTACATGGCCACTATTTGGATTATCCAATTTATCATCATATTTTGCTTATTTTGAACCTATGAATATTTGTCAGGGGGAAAAAATCATTGAAATATTATTACTTTTTAAAGTTATATTTTCAATTTACTTACTGAGACTACAATTGATACTCTTTATTAGAATAAGGATAAGTGTCACATTCTTTAAATTCACTTATTCATTTTATCCTTAATCTCCTGTAGAAAAATACTTAACCAGAGGGCACAACTAAAACCAGTTACCATTTAAACTTAGGTCATTTGACTCTTTATCCCAAGACCCCTAATCAACCAGTGTATAGTTGTCTATAGATGTTATCGGCAAATCTTTTCAAACAAATGTAGCTTATCAATTATTAGACAGTTTTTTAAAGGAGATATCGACCGTCTATGCCATTCAACATAGTACCACTGCTTTATTTTATTCTGAGTGTTATACTATTGTGTGAAGTTTTATTTCACATCAATTTAATATAATTGGGTGAGAATTTAAACATTTCCTTAGAAAAGAGAAAAAAGATTTATTAATGATAGAAATTGAGATATGGTAGCTCTTCTCTCTCCCTTTTTCTTTTTCATGCCATTATCTTTAGCCTCATAAACCACTTAGTCCATCTTCATAGAGATTATTCACCCATAACCATCTAAGACATTTAGAAGAAGAATTCCTTAGGTGCTAAAATTATTATGATCAGAATGTAGGAAAAGTAAGGGGTTTTGTGTGTGTGTGTGTGGGGGGGGAGGGATACTTTTATGGGAGGAGATGATGATGATGATAGAAATTAAACACAAGAATAAATTATTAAATGACTTTTAGAAAATATGAGAAGAATTGAGATTTAAGTTAGAATTACTGAAGTTAGGAGTTTAGGAATATAGAGTGTCCCCCAAAAATGTATACATACACTTTGAATAATTATAAAGATAGTGTTTATTAAAATACATTTTATTCTCAAAACTGAGCTATCAGCTGTTAAAATGTGTGTACATTTTTTTGGGACACCCTGTAGTTTACATTAATTAATAAGCCATTGTGAAGAATGCCTTTTATAAAAATTTACTAACTGGATTTCTGATTATTTTCTTAGGTTCCTTTTCTTTTGATTCTTTACTAGTTCTTTGCCTACTGACTATGCTTATATCACAAGGAACAGTTTGTGTAGTGATTAAGAGTTTCACCTCTTACCATATGCCTTTTAGCTAATATGACATAGTGACCTGGGACGAA
Source organism: Myotis brandtii (assembly GCF_000412655.1). Classification (NCBI taxonomy): domain Eukaryota; kingdom Metazoa; phylum Chordata; class Mammalia; order Chiroptera; family Vespertilionidae; genus Myotis; species Myotis brandtii. Next base: position 48,089 of record NW_005358456.1, on the reverse strand, counting down.
CTACCTGATATATCCAGACCTTAGTTTTCTCGTTTGTAAAAGGGAAAGAATGTTAACTATAACACAAGATTAAGTGAAAATTAATGTATATAAAGAAGTGTTCTTCAAAATAATTTACCTGCATACATACACATAAGATAATTTTGAAAAAAGAGTCACTTAATTTCAAGTTGGCATCTATCTTTTGTCATTTATTTTAAACTAGAGGCCCAGTGCACGAAATTCGTGCATGGTAGGGTCCCTAGCGGCTGCCAGTGGCCAGAGCCTCCCTTCCCCAGGGCCTCCCTTCCCTGGCTGCCGGCTGCCAGCCAGGGCCTTCCTTCGTTCCGCGCCTCCCCCTGGTGGTCAGCACACACCATAGCGAGCCATCAAACTCCCGGTCGGGGACACTTGCATATTAGTCTTTATATATAATAGATATATAGATAGTTGAGAAATGTAATCTTCAGTTTATTGAAAATATTAACACTTTGAAATAAAGCTTTTATATCCTTATTTTAAATATATCCAATTAACTATAAATACTAATGTGATGGTATCTATTCTATAGAATATATGAACAGGCTCCTGATAATCTGAAAGTTTACATTGTTCCTTTTTGTCTTTGAAATTGTTTCCATGCATTTTCCCCACAGATTTTTATAATGTATTTTTGTGCTTGAAAGTGCTTTATTGATCACCTAATTTCTCTACCACCATAATATGTATTCTTGTTAACAAAGGTTCTAAGTGTTAAAACTCTTTTGGCTTGAGTTATTACAATTAATGCACAATTGATTAAAATTCTACTAGTCACGTGCCTTGAGTAAAGGAGGGCTTTGCCGATAGCCTTTGGCACTACGGAAATTTTAAATTTTTACACAGTGCTTTCTTTTTTTTTAAATCCGCAGAGGCAGGAGAGGCTTCCGCCACCGCCGCTGCACTCGCCAGCCCTGAGCCCATCTTCTGGCTGAGCGGCGCTCCCGCTGTGGGAGAACACTGACCACTAGGGGGCAGCTCCTGCATTGAGCATCTACCCCCTGGTGGTCAGTGTGCATCATAGTGACCGGTCGTTCCGGTCATTCCATTGTAATGGTTGCTTAGGCTTTTATATATATAGACTAGAGGCCCAGTGCATGAAATTTGTGCACTGGAGGGGGGCGTCCCTCAGCCCGGCCTGTATCCTCTCACAGTCTGGGAGCCCTGCTGTCAATAACCCCAAATAGGTAGGCCCCGCCCACTCAGCTGGGGCTCCTCGATGGATTGCCCCTGCAGAGGGAGGCCCCGCCCACCCACTGCAGTGCGACTGCTGGTAGCCTGGGCCTCCCTCTTTGGGGTGATCGACCGCAGGGTTTCTCCATCGATCACCCCAAAGAGGTAGGCCCCTGCCCACCCGCTGCAGCGCTGCCGTGGGGTAGCCTGGGCCTCCCTCTTTGGGGCAATTGATCGCGCCCCCGTAGAGGGAGGCCCCGCCCACCCGCCACAGCTGGCTGGTCGGTAACCTGGGCCTCCCTCTTTGTGGCAATCATGGAGCCCCCCAATTGATCGATCGGCCAGTGGCCTGGGCCTCCCGCTGCAGGGCAATCATGCGGTGATGGCCAGGCCCCCAACCAATCACATCACACCCGCCTAGACTGGTCTGGCACCAGTCGGTATCATAGAGTGGTTGTCTGGAAGGTCATCTGAAAGGACGTCCACAAGGTCGTCCGGCTGTCCAGTCTAATTAGCATATTACGCTTTTATTATTATAGATATTGTTTAGGGAGTAATGAGAAAAAACTATGTGTTCAGTATAGATACAACCATCGTAGGTAGGCCTGACTACATAGTACATGTCCCCAACAGCATACCATTTCTTTTCCAAATATTTTGATCCCGTGGTTGGTTGAATCTGTGAATAATGTGGTACCCATGGATACAGAGGGCCAACTGTACTTTTGTTTGATAGTTGTTGGTTTTCACCAATTGGTCTCATAAATATACTTTACTAACTGTAGTTAAGAAGATCTAAAATTTTTCAAAGGGATTAAACTTTTAAGGGTTTCATTTAACATTTTTAAAAACTTGTTCAATAATTTTATTTTCAGAACTGTGATCCTACTACAGTTTTTTAAAATTGTGGTAACTTGCTACCTAGGTTTTGGTTGGTTGGTTTGTTTTTTAATCAATTCAAAAGTTAGGATGCTTCTAAGGCTTGGTTATTTTGTTTGTGAGTCAAGTTTGATTCTTAGTACTATTCATGAATATCAGACAGTTTTGAGATATAACCTTCAATATTGTTACAGATAAAGTAAAATTTTAAACATTGGGTTTGTGTCCTTTAAATATTTTAGTTCATTTCGACTTTTGTAATGGAAATGGTGAAACTTGATTGAATGCAAAGTATCCGGGGGGATAAAATGTTTTTTAATAATACAAGTTAATTTCTAATATTATATTATTACAGAGGAATCAGGTTTAATTTGTCAGAAAAACTAAAAGGTCATTTCAGCTATTCAATCTCCTTTTCAAAGGGTTGATGAGAGGGGGTATCAGCCATTTGTGTTAGAGCCCCATGAGGTGTTATTCATTCATACTCTTACTTGATTGATAATATGAGAAGAAGCTCTTCCAGAGTAAAGAAAGGAACTTAAGAAAGAACTGTTTTCAGTAACCATGTACTAGGGATAATAAGTCTTATATAAGCATTATCCAAATGCTTACCATATGCTGGCTACTTTATATTAACTCATTTAATTTTTGAACAACTCTGTGAAGTAGGAACTCTCATCATCCCTATTTTTAAAGATGAGTTACATTGGGGCACAGATACATTAAATAAGTTTGCTCAAGGTGACAAAGCTAGGAAGTAGCAGAGCTGAGTTTTAAACTTGGAGTGTAGCTCTCTGATGGTTACACTCTTAATCATTATACTAAAAAGTATCTCATTTTTTGTGAACATCAGTCATCTCTTGGCCTCGTTGAGACATATATGATTGAAAACAGTGGAGTCCATTTCAAGGGTTAGGGAAAGAACATTGTGAAATGCCTAATTCGGTGTTCTCCGGTGCCAGGCACGATTATTCTACAAATGCCCCCCTAGCTGTTAGTGCCCACAGCTTGGGTGCCAGTCTCTGTCAGATCTTACAATGCTAAGAATTTTGGGGAAAACTTAACTGTTATTCTTCATGGGGGAAAATATTTTTTTAAAGTTTATATTTGTTTAAGAGATATTTAATGAAGGTATTTTAATTCAGGCCTTCTGTAATGCAAGAATCAGATGCAAGAAAATGTCTAAATATTAAGCATAATATACTCTTAAGACTTGAGACTTTCCCTCAAGGGCATGTACCTTGGTTGCAGGTTCCCTGGCCCTGGTTGGGTGCATGCAAGAGGCAACCAATCAATGTGTCTCTCTGTCTCTCCCTCTCCCTTTCACTCTCCCTAAAAAAAAATTCAATGGAAAAATATCCTCAGGTAGGATTAACAACAACAAAAAGACTTGAGACTTAATACAAACCTTTGTTGCAATCTATGCTTAATTAAGTAGCATTTAAATTATAATCCATTCTGAAAAAGAATCAGTGCCATTTTAAAGGATTGAAGTTTAGGATACTCATTTGAAATAGCAATGGAGTTTAAGTAATAAAGGCTTCTGACCTATTTAGATAGGATGTCTGTATTATTTCCATCGAATGACTTGGCTCTTTGTTTTTGTGCTTTTATTTTATGTGTTTAAAATCAAATATATATTTTATTTTTTTGCAAGAGAAAATAACAAAACTTAATACATAGTATGGAAACCTTGCATGCATGAGGGAGTCAGAGACCCACATGCAGAAGAGGGTCAGAGATAGACAGAAATTGTGGCCATGAGTTGCTGATAGCTATCAACACCTTATAAAAATCAATTATGACATGTTTATAAACAAGTCTTCTTAAAATAGGTGGCAACAATGCTTCATTTGTTGGTAGTTTGAATTACCTTGAATGTACCTATGAATTAGGAAGTAGCCAAGAAAAGACCAGACCTCATAGGCATGTACTTGGCTCTGGGATAGCTATGTCAGGCATTCGTTCATTCCGTCTATTCTTAATTTACCTGCTGTTTATCAGTAGAGCTTGATTTTTCTGACTTTTTAGATTATAACAAGTTAGAAGTAAAATTAGAAACAAGCAATAGTATATTCCTAGATTGAGGTAGACTCTCAAATGACTTTAAAAAGAAGTAGCATTATTAACTTTTACATTGTTTTACTTTGTTTTCTTCTTACACAGAGCACATACTTTTATAAATGTAAAATGTAATAAATGAAGTCTAAAAAGGAATAGCTGGCAGAGTTCTAGCCAGGAATAAGATTAAATAAAAACTATAAAAAGCAGATACAAGTATTTAAAAATTACAGTAATCTTGGCCCATTTAGATATAGGGCAAAACAATTAACTTACCACCTGAGGTATTCTCTATGGTTTTAAAAGAGTTTTTAATGACTCCTAAGTAATGTATACAAGGTTAAGTCAGTTATTATCTATAAAGAAGTTTGGATGTGTAATGTACTTAAAACCTTTCTTTTTAATTTAAAGGGGGTAAGCTTCAGTGTTTATGAAATTTCCTTCATTTTTGTAAATGGGTATTTAATGTATTTGATGTAAATCTGTTTTCCTTCTCTTTATTTTTCTGTACTTTGTCTCTTTGCCTTCCTTTGCAGGTACTATAATAATATAGAAATAAACTAATCTTGGTTATACTCATTTTGAATGTAAATAAAAATCCATCGTATTCAAAGTAATTAATTTTTTCCCCAGGTGCTACAAAGTACACAGATAAAGACAATGGAGGAATGCTTGTATGGTCTCCATATCACAGTATACCAGATGCCAAATGTAAGTTTTCTGAACTTGAACATTTATGTCAATAGGCATCTACTAACCAATTCAAAATGCAATTTTTATTTGTTTTTGGGTCTCTTAGATTCTCATAAGAAAAAACAGTTTGTCCTTGTTTTGTTTTGTTTTGTTTTGTTTGATGGAGGTTGTTATATTAGAATGTTTTTCCTTTTGAAAGGTAGTGGGTTGATCATTCCAATTTGTGTCAGGCCCAGGAAGACAGAGGAAACCTAGGATCTGATGGCATTTTGCTGCTTAAATCCTCAAGCAGGGGAGGGAGTTCCTATGTAGACATCTGCCCAGGTTTTTCCTCAGTGTATGGAGATGTAAAGAAATGCCTTCCAACTTCAAAGAGCCCACTGTCAGTACCATGTTAAAGAGGAAAGGGGAAAGAACTGACTCCAGCAGCCATCAATCAGGTCATCTCTGTGCTCTCCATTTCTGGACGGAGGCCTTCTGGATCATTGACCATGCACTTCTTGAATCATGGTGTGGCTTTAGACTTCAATGTGATGTAGCGGACCTGATCCTTTGCGGCACATCAGATATAGGAAACGTGCAGGTAACAAAACTAAGATCCCCATCCCTCCATTTAGTTACGTTGAATTTACTAAAACAAAAGAACCACTGAACAGCTCCTTTAGCAGCTGTAAAATAAGCTGGTCTTTTAAAAATATTTACTAAATCTTATAGCTGTCCCATGATGGTTTATTTAGAAAAGTAATGATCATATAATAGTAAGTCTAAGTATACTTATTGATGCAATAAGAGAACTCAAAGTTGACAACTGAAAAATATTCTGCATACCAGATCATTTTTCCTATTTAAGCACTGTTGTGTTTCTTTGGTTCACTCATAGGCAAAGGTTTTCATTCATAAACTGAGTATCAGAGTGTCACTGGCTTTTGCTTTTTTAGCACTGTTTTTATACAGTGGTGCCTTTCTGAGCAAAGTGATAAACAAAATTCAGAAAAGCAACATTTCCTGATAATATGGTGTTCATGTAGATATCCAACTGAAGGTCTAGGGTTATGCATTGAAATCACTTGGGGGAACTTTAAAAAAATAAACACTGCTGATGTCTGGTCTCTTGTCTCAAACCATCAATCAGAATTTTCAGAGGTGGAGCCTGGACTTACTTTTTATTTATTTATTATTATTTTTAATCTTCACCCGAGGATATGTTTTTATTGATTTTTAGAGAGAGAGGGAGAGGTAGAGAGAGAGAAACATTGATGTGAGAGAGAAACATCAATCAGCTGCCACCCATATGTACCCCAGTGGGTATCAAACCCGCAACCTGAGTATATGCCCTGACCGGGAATCAAACCTATGACCCTTTGGTTCCTGGGACCAACACTAACCACTTAGCAACACCAGCCAGGGTCAAACTTACTTTTTAAAAGCTCTTCCACTGATTCTAATGTAGAGCCTGCCTTAAGAACCATAGGTTGATTGGTATTGTTTAGCCTTCTATTTATACGTCTATAGGACATTTTTGTTAAATTTAATTAGCATATATTTAGACCTGTCATGTATTTAAGTACTATAGGTTCTAAACAGAATATAATATTTGGATTTTCTGTACCAAAAGTTTACAGTCTTAGGGAGATATAACAACATCTATAAAAGATAGTTATTCTAACAGCATTTTTTTATAATAGCATATGTATAAATTAATCTATATTGTACTGAGCAATGATGATAACACATTCTTATAAAGTAATTAAAATGTGCTATTTTAAACACTTTACACCTATTAGCTCATTTAATCCTAGGAGGAAGGTACTATTTTTATCACTATTTAAAGTGAGGAAACTAAGGTGCAAAAAGGTCAAGTTTAATTGCCTAAAGTTAAAACACTAGTAACAAGGCTGAGAATCAACTTCAAGTAGACTAGCAGTTCTAGAATCAGAATTCCTAACCACTGCTTCTCAAAAATGTGCTTAAAGAATATATGCATATATATATATGTATATATACACACACACATTATAATACTATAATATTAATATAGATGGATCAAGAAGGACTGTAGAGACTTCACATAAAACTGAGTCTTGCTGAATGTGAAATAGACTTCTCTTCAATGAGGCCTTGAAATAGCCAGTGTATCATCACTGGAGCTGTGCTTATATACATTCTAATGGCTTCACTACATGTGGAGGATAAATGAAACTGGAATATTCAAACACCTTTAGTATAGCTAGCAGAAAATGCTGGAGAAAATTTTAGGGATACTAAAGTATATTTAAATATGTTGCTAACTATATATAGCTGACAAAATAGGAAGGTAAAGGCTTTGGGCCTACTCTAAATATGAAATGGGGTCTTAAATAGCTGAGTGATTTCAAATAAAGACTGTGGCAGAAAAATCAAGAAATTTTCTAATGTATTACACTGTAATTAGGCTCTGTTGGCTACCCACAGGTTGATTTTTTTGGTCATATAAGTCATACTAAGTAAAATTTTAAACCAAGTGTACTTTTGATCCTATTCATAGAACTAAAAGTCTTTTTTGTAACGTTTTATGAAAAATAACTTTGGCTATTTTTTTATTCCTGTAATATACATTCTTAAATTCTGCTTTGTTAAACACACACACACACACACACACACACACAAATCGTAGACCTGGGCAAATGAAGTAAATATAATTAATTATATACCATTGTTTCATTACAGTGGATGAATATATTGCCATTGCAAAGGAGAAACATGGCTACAATGTGGAACAGGTATGTAAAGAAACATTTTAATATTAAGGCTTGCCTCAACATTTATGAAATTCAGAGAACATCTCGTGATCATTTCTGTCCTAAAAGTGAAGCAGTTCAACCAACTTTAGAGATACCAAAGTCCTAACAAAGTCTGACCTCTCAACATTAAGGATTTTGCTTTTATAAACATTATTTGTCTCAAGGGCTTGAACATTTTTCTCTAAATACCTCTGTTTCTTACTCTATTTGAGTTATAAAAGTGTCTGAAAGCCTTCATGACTACTCTGGCAAATGCTTACGAAAAAGGGAAAATTTTTTGAGTACAGGTAATTCTCTTTGACTTTTGAATCTAAAAGAACTTAAACTTTTAGAAATATTTAAGATTTTTCCATTATGAATGAAATAATGCATAAAGGTTTTTTTTTAATTTAGATAACTTTAAAAGGAGATATATAGCTTATGATTTATTTATCCCTAGTAATGAGGGGATGAAGAGCATGGAAAAATGAAAATGAAATAGAGATTCTTAAATTTCATTTCAACTAAGTATTAGATCAACCTTTATCAGAATTACTAGTAAAACAACTGAATTATCTGTAACCTGGATTATTAAGAGCTAACTTTATGGTCAGTAACATGGTTACATAATAAAAAACCATTTTTGTGAAATTGAGATGTTTATCCAAATGCAGTAATCTTTTTTGTGAATTTTGAAGCCTTTGATTATGTATTTTGTTTTTAAGCCTTGACTTTCTGTTTAATATTTAAGTAAGTTAATCCTTTAAAATGTGACTGCATATAGGTTCATTTTCATGTTCATTTTAAAGGAGTATTACCAAAGTACAAAAATTAACTTTAAAGCTCAATATTGAAAAAGTTGCTAAGTCTCTTAAGAAATAAAACTTTATCCCTTAAATGATATTCAGTACCTTATTATAAAGACAAAGGCCTACTATTTACCTACAGTAGGAGAGAAAATTGTGGAACTGTTGGAAATCATTCATTTCAGGCTTTCCTATGATTTGCTAATAAAGTCATTGAAGTTATTAACATGCCCATACTAATTCTTTGTGTACATTATGATAATAAAGAACTTTTAAAAATATAGATGATAAAAGATTGTTATACTTATAGTTGAGGTACTCTCCTTAGAATTGTTTAGTCCAAGATATATTTCTAAAAGGTTAAAACAAGTATTTCTCAAAGTCTCGACTGAGCACTTCCAGTTTTTTGTTAGAATCCATAGTTTTCATTCAATTACTGATTTTTTGGATTTTTTTTTTTAGTGTATTTTTCTCTACACATTGACAGATGAATAAATGTGGGTAAAAGTCTTGACATGAGCCTTCAAACGTGCTTTAGTAATCATAGTCACTCTCCTCAGCTAACTGTGTTTCCTAGATTCTGCAGCAGACATGGTATGCAAGAACATTCACTGTTCTGAGGCATTGATTTAAAAGAAATAATAAGTGAGGTCTGCTACTTGGGCGACCCTGATTAAAACCCCAAACTGTGAGTGTATCTTTAGTTGAAGTCATAGGCTTAAGATTTTAACATAATTTGTATTTAATTCTCTTAAGTATGATGGAACGTAAGTCCATTAAAAACCAAAGGGGATTGATTTCTCTTCAAAGGCACTTGGCATGTTGTTCTGGCATAAACATAACATTGAGAAGTCCCTTGCTGATCTCCCTAATTTTACTCCCTTTCCGGATGAGTGGACAGTGGAAGATAAAGTCCTATTTGAACAAGCCTTTAGTTTTCATGGGAAGAGCTTTCACAGGATTCAACAAATGGTATGGTAATTTTGGTCTTAGTGTGATTCATACCTGCATGATATTTTATGCTGATATTAAACTTCCGAATTCTTAACTAGAAAACAAGTTTTCCAATCATGTTCATTTTTAAAAATATTTTGAAATAGGTATATTTGCATAGAGTGCTATTGTCTACAACCATTCTAAGGCATGACAGTTATTTGCTATTGTAATAAATTAATTTTTATTATGACTTAAATATATGTGTAATGGTATTGTTTAAAAAGTTTGTCATTCTAGGAAAAAAAAATCATAATTTTATTTTTAAATGTTTTATTTTTTAACATAAGGATTTTATTTTCTAATTCATATTCCTTTAGATATGAACATCAATTTTTAAATATTCTGTAATTCAGTATTGTCCAAGTGCTGTTGCTTTTTTTTTTTTTACAAGAAAATCGCTTTTCTAGCTCTTAAGTTTTTAGTATTGTGTCAAAATAATATAAACCTGAGAAGTGCTGCATTAAACACTTATAACCTGAATGGATAAAAACTAGATAACGTTTGCAAATATATCTGAGTGTCTTCCATAATTGAAAAGAACGTTTTTGATTGGGAGTGTGCATTCTTGTTTGCCTGGATGACAAATCAGTGCATGATCATTTGTCAGTTTTTGCCCAAAGACTTTATTTGGTAGCTAAAGTCTATTTGCGTTATTTCTCATTTTAAAACCTGTTAAAACAAAATGATTCCAAAAAATCATTGTTAAGAATTGAATAGCTTTTCTGGGACATATGCTAACTGAAAGAAGCATGTTGTAAAATTGTTCTACAGATCCACTAAAAAAAGACTTTTTTTCATATTAAGATATCAAAGGTCACATATTGTATGATTTCATTTATATGAAGTGTTCAGAATAAGCAAATCCATAGAGATTAGGTTAAGGAGAGAATAAGCATGACTGCTAATGGGTATAGGATTTCTTTTCAAGATTATGAAGATGTCGGGAATTTAGTGATGGGTACACATAACTAGCGCATATACTAAAAACCACTGACTTGTACTCTTTAAATTGGAGATTTTTATGATATGTGAATTACATATCAATAAAAACTGATTTACATAGGGAAAAAAATTGAGTAATTATTTAAGGAAAACAAATATTAAATACTAACATTGCCTGTGTTGAGGACTTCTGGGGCCATTCTTGCTGTGTTTGTGACGTCTTTCTCCTCTCCCTCAGAACAAATAGGCATGTTTATTCAACAATGTCAGTGTCATAGGTGTGGGTGGAGTACTGTGACCACAACACACTTTTTATCTTTGTAATTTATAGAGGTACTCATGAAAATGTTTTATCTATGCCTTTGTTTGCTAAGTATCAAAGAATAATATCAGAAATATTCTGTTCATTGGAGTTTACGAATTAAACTTGCTGATATTAACATGATTTTTTTTTAAGCTTCCAGATAAGACCATTGCTAGTCTTGTAAAATATTACTATTCCTGGAAAAAAACTCGATCTAGGACAAGCTTGATGGATCGCCAGGCTCGGAAACTAGCTAATAGACATAATCAGGGTGACAGGTAGGTTGGATGCCTTTATATAGTTACATTGATAGGAACACTGTATTGGATTGATTACATTTCCTAAGGCAGAAAAATTATCACAACATATTGTAAGTACTTCTCTTACATTCATGTTTCTGCTCTGATAAGAAGGGCTGAGTGATCAAAAATCTTAGTAGTAAGAACTCTCTTCAACTCTGAACTGTTAATCATAGCCAGCGAACATTACAACTGAGTTATATTTGAGCTGTGTTTGACTGTAATCACAAATGCTTTTTTTAGTAGTAATATATTTAATACATATATTTAGGATCTAATAAATATATTCTCTAGAAGATGCTCTTTCCACAGTTACCTGAGTGACTCTGAAGTCCATGTTACTGTAGCTGTATCTTTATGGCAGTATAAAATAATTTTGCTTACTGGTTTTTGTCTGTCTTTATTATCCAACTGGAGAACTAAAATAATTAGTATTACATCTAGTGTTCTCTTTCCCAAATAATATTTCTTTCTAAATATCTTCCTTATTTATTTAGGAAAGATATTTAGCAGTTATGTTAGCTAAAATGATTCTGTATGCCTTAAATATTTCTAAACACTACAGAAATCTAAATTTTAAAAGCCTATCTCCTCGGGGCAGCCCTTGTTCTGTTGGGGAATATTTAGTAAAATTATTAGCATTTGATATTACCATTTGATAAGAGCACTGGAATAGAATAAAAAGAAAGGAATTAAGTTTACTAATCTCTGTCTCTTCCCAGTGATGATGATGTGGAAGAAACACATCCAATGGATGGAAACGATAGTGATTATGATCCCAAAAAAGAAGCCAAAAAAGAGGTAATGGTGATCATCAGAGTGCTTGTAAAATTATTCTAAGTTTCCACTAAAAAAAAAAAAAGACTCTTTTTTTCTTCATCTTATGAAAAATGTTTTTACATAATGTTTTAGGAGGTCATAAATTCTAATATTAATTAGAATTTTTTGGAAAAGCTTTAATATCTGCAACTCCAATTAGCCAATGATTTAAGTAATTTTTGGTTATGTCCATTCAGAAGTATCAAAAACCCTGTCACGATCCCTACTCTTTAATCCATAGAAAGGAAATAAAATACCCTCATGTATCTCATGTAAAATTAAGCTTTCTGGTTGTTAGTACTTTTTCTTTCTTTTTTTAAATTTTTATTTTATTGATTTTAGGAATCAATGGTTGATCCCTCTCTGTGCCCTGACCGGGGATCCAACCTGCAACCTTGGCCTATCAGGATGATGCTCTTGCCAACTGAGCTACCCGGCCAGGGCCTACCCAGTTTTTCTTGAAAACATTTCTTTGTTTCATATTATACCAACTTAGAAGTAAGCATCAGGTATACTGACAGCAGTGAAAATTGAAAGCTGCCTCAGTGGAAGAGATGGAAGAATCCCTAACTAGCAAAGCACACATATTCCTCAATGTGATGATAATGATGATGACTTAAAATCATTAAGAACAGGCTAAATTTTTATACATGCTCATTTATTACGGCAAGGAATTGTATAACTGTAAAAAATAGACTTAATGTTGATGGATAAAGGCTTATGAGGTATAGGCAGCTATGGAATAGTGGAAGTAACATTGTTTTGTCCATCTATGTGAGGTGATACATACAAATTTTGTCTTTGTTTGCCTGTGAGTTCATCCTATTAGTAAATAATGTGAAGGGAAAGTGAGTTAAAAAGTAAGAAGACTGCAGGGTTGTAGTCCAGGACTGACAGTGCATGTCAGCAGCTTCATTCATTTATCTGCTCTTTCACAGATGATAGGAACATCCGGCAGGGAATGATACTCTATTATTGCCTTTAACACAGATTTAACTTTTAAAATTGTGGGCTACACTTACCTGAGATGTGTACAGTGTAAAGAATAATAATAAAATAAACACCAGTGTGTCCATCGCTGAACTTAAGAAACAGAAGTCCTGTGCGTGTTTCCTTAATTACACTCTCTCCTCCCTTCTCTCCCGAGGGAACCTCTATCCTGGAAAGAGAACCCTATCCTGAAATTTATCAGTTATTCACGTACCTTATTTTAATGGTTTTAGCACATGTGTATGTATCTCTGAGCAACTCTCATTTAGTTTTGTCCATTTCATACTTTATTTAAATGGAATCATGTTGTATGTATTCCAGCTAATTACTAGCAGTGTTTTGTTCTTGTTGCCCAATATGTTTTTGCAATTCTTTTTATTGCTGTATTATAGTGTTTACTAGAGGCCCAGTGCACGGATTTGTGCACCGGTGGGGTCCCTCGGCCTGGCCTGTGCCCTCTGGCAATCCGGGACCCCTCGGGGGATGTCAAACTGCCGGTTTCGACCCAGTCCCCACAGGCCAGAGGGCTCCTGTGCACCAGGCCTCTAGTATTATTCTGTTTCAGGATACAGTAGTTTCCCCCCTTATGTACAGAGGATACGTTCTAACACCCCAGTAGATGCCTGAAACCATGGTTAGTACTGTACCCTGTATATGGTATGTTTTCGCATATGAATACATACCTTTTTCCTTCATTTGTTTAACTCTGTTGTAACTGTGGCAACAGCTCTTCCTCGGCAGTCATTCTTATATTTTTCAGTCCAAACCTCTTCCTAAATCTGTGTAACCATCCTTTACTTGCAGTAAATGGCTTAGTGTCACTCCTTTCAGGGATCCTTTGCTGAAGTATTAATAAAGGTTCAGTGCTTTTGGCTCAACACACCGTCAGTTGGAACATAAGTTTTCTGTTTATCTTCTACCCACAAATTTAATGCCTTTTGCATCTTAACTGAATAGTTACCACCCATGGTGGCCATAACTTTTGCAGTTTGAGGTGTGACAGCAAAACTAGCACAAATTTATTTTTTTTCTCAAAACTTCATGGATAGATTTGTTCTTTTTAAAAATGTTTTTGTACTGATTTCAGAGAGTTAAGGAGAGAGAAACATCAATGATGAGAGAGAACCATGGATCGGCTGCCTCCTGCACGCCCCTCACTGGGGACCAAGCCCAAAACACGGGCATGTGTTCTGACCAGGAAATTATTTTTATTTTTAAATTATATTTTTATTGATTTCAGATTTATATGTTATATTTGTTCAGTTTTAGTTACATCTTGGTTTAAATTTATAAATTAAACATATAGTCATTGTATATTTAGTTTTACCCACATGTTTAAAATTTATTTTGCCTACCATTCTTTCTTAAATCAGGCTTTTCTTCAAAAATAATTTCCCTTTTGCCCAGCTGGTGTGGTTCAGTGGTTGAGTGTTGACCTATGAACCTGGAGGTCACAGTTCTGATTCCTAGTCAGGGCATATGCCTGGGTTGCAGGCTCAATCCCCAGTAGGGGGCATGCAGAAGGCAGCCGATCAATGATTCCCTCTCATCATTGATGTTTCTAGCTCTCCCTTCTTCTCTAAAATCAATAAAAATAAAAATAATAATTTCCCTTTTTACTGAAGTATATCCATTCCAAGTTAATTTATTGAGGGCCTCTTAGTTATAAATGCAGTCAGTTTTGTCCAGAATGTCTGTTTCTCCATTCTTCTTGAAATCTTAGTTTTGTTGGGGTTAGACTCCTAGATTGACAGTTAATGTGTATAGATATTATTTTACTGCTTCTGATTTCTATCCCTGCTGTAGAGAAGTCTGCTGTCAGGCTAATTATCATCCCTTTGGAGGTAATTTGTCTTTTTCTCTATCAACTTTTACGATCTCTTCTTTGTCTTTAGTGTTCTGTAGTTTCACTTTGATGTATCTGAGTATGGATTTCTTTTTTTTTAACTTGCTTTGGATTCATTGTAATTTTCTGAATGTTATGTCTTCTTAAGTTCTGTAAAATTCTTATTTATTGCCTCTGAATATTGCTTGTCCTTCCTTCTCTCTATCCTTTCCTTTAGAAATATAATGGACTTACACTTACCTCTTAACCACTCACATTTTCCACTCTTTTGTCTTTCCATATTTCTATAATGCATTGTAGCCATTTTTCTTATATATACATTCTAAGTCAACAGTTTTTTTGAGCTCCGTCTAATCTGCTAAGTAACCCATCCATTGAGTTTCTAATTTTGTTTCTAATGTTCTTTATTTCTAGATATTCTATTTAGTTCCTTTGCTTCATCAGTTTTGATAGACTCATTCCTTATAAGAACATTCCATATTTTCGATTCTTTTTGTTTGTTTGTTTAAATCAGCGGCTCTCAACCTGTGGGTCGCGACCCCTTTGGGGGTCGAACGACCCTTTCACAGGGGTCGCCTAAGATCATCGGAAAACACATCTATAATTACATATTGTTTTTGTGATTAATCACTATGCTTTAATTATGTTCAATTTGTAACAATGAAATTGGGGGTCACCACAACATGAGGAACTATATTAAAGGGTCACGGCATTAGGAAGGTTGGGAACCACTGGTTTAAATCCTCACCCAAGAGCATGTTCTTACTGATCTTTAGAGAGAGAAGAACCTTTTGGTGTATGGGACAGGACCCTTTTAATTTTATTTAGTGATTTTAGAGATGGGAAGAGAGAAAGGGGGTAGAGAGGGGGGGGGGGAGAGAGAGAGAGAAAGAGAGAGAGAGAGAGAGAGAGAGAGAGAGAGAGGAATATCAAGTTGTTGTTCCACTTATTTGCACATTTATTGGTTGCTTCTTGTATGTGCCCTGACCAGAGATCGAAGCTGCGACTGGCATATCGGGACAATGCTCTAACCAACTGATCTACCCGGCCTAATTCTTTTATTTCTTTGCACACATATAACACATTTATTGAGTTACCTTTAGTAATGCTAATATCTGTAGGCGTTGCAGGTATAATTCTATTGTTTGCTTCTCTGTTTCTCGCTCACAGAACTTGTATAACAATTAATAGCTGTGAGCTCATTTTCCTTCGAGCATACTTGAGAAAAATTTTGAGACCTGTGTTTAAAGTGCATTTTTCTAGAGACAGTTTGCATTTGCTTCTGTTAAGTGTCTGAAAGCACACCATCTGAGACACTTAATATTTTGGATTTTTTCAAGCTAATCCTCACACCTGCTTGAATGTAGGCCTATGGTTAGGTATTCCCAGGGAGATTTGTTTTGGTTTCTTTTCCGTTCAGCCAAAGATAAGGTAGGCATGATTCCCTTTAATCATCCTCTCCCTCTGCAGGACAGGGACTTTTTTCTGCTTGCACAGTGATGAAGTACCTTCCAGAGTTCTGGCTTTATCTCCTGGGCCCTGTGTCTGCTGTCCACTGAAGCCCGGGCTTTAGGCAAATGCCAACTCCTGCATACTTATCCCTCTGGATTCCTGCTTTCTCAGCATTTCTGGTCTCTGAGGCATTTCCTCACTTCTTACCAGCTCAGAAATGAATTTTAAAAGATTTTTTTTTAAATGTATCCAGCAAGTTTAGGAGTGCTGAATTGGGAGGAGTTTCCCTCAGCATCATGTCTGCCATGTGTGACTTTGAGTTGGATTTTAAGCAACAAAGTGGATTTTGCTTTATTATACAATTATTTTATAACTTTTGCTCAGAGTTCCTTTTCTAAAGAATTGGATTAAGTCTGTTCTGTGAAATAGCTTTCAACCTAATGGACACAGTTTCTTATGGATTCCTGTCTCACAAGCACAAAATAACATTATATTTCTATATCATACTTTAAGAATATTGCAAGTAATAATGAAATCCTGCTTAGTTCATGGTTATCATTCTTAGAAATTTCTTAATGTCTTCCAAAATGTAAATTCACATTTTGTTTTATTCACAGATAAATAGACTTAAAGTTTTGAAATATTGTCATGATCAAGATAATTGTGTCCTTTTTAACCTTTAGTTAGCAGCATACTTCTCTTTCAACAACTCTAAAGTGAGAATGAAAAGTTACCTTTTTTTATGAGCTGTCTAATCTGCCACTTATCATAATTCCTAATCTACCCCTTTTCTTTTCTTTTTTTTTTTTAATATATTTTATTGATTTTTTACAGAGAGGAAGGGAGAGAGATAGAGAGTTAGAAACATCGATGGGAGAGAAACATCGATCAGCCGCCTCCTGCACATCTCCTACTGGGGATGTGCCCGCAACCCAGGTACATGCCCTTGACCGGAATCGAACCCGGGACCCTTCAGTCCGCAGGCCGACGCTCTATCCACTGAACCAAACCGGTTTCGGCTACCCCTTTCCTTACTTTCATTTTTTTATATGTATTTTTTTATTAATTTCAGAGAGCAAGGAAGAAATAGAAACATCAATGATGAGAGAGAATCACTTATTGACTGCCTCCCGCATGCCCCACACTGGGCATTGAGCCCACAACTGAAGCATGTGCCCTGACCAAGAATCAAACCATGACCTTCTGGTTCATAGGTCGACACTCGACCACTGAGCCACACCGGCTAGGCTACTTACTTTGTTATAAAAACTTTGTACTTAATGTTAATAGCATTGTTTTTGTTTTGCCCTTTATTGCTTAGGGAAAATATGTCCCCTCTTGAACAAACAGGAATAGTTTAGAATTCAGCTATTTTTTCTTTTGTTCAAAGTCCTCTGGGTGTAGAAATCAAACATTTTATTGAGTGGATGAATCAAGAATACATTATGTTGCATGCTTATTTTTCCCCAACTGGTGAGCTCTGTGTGTTTGGACTCATACATAATCTAATTGGTTAGAAGTGTTTTTCTAGATGTACTTACTGCAGCAGATATTTCTACTAGTAATAGACAGTTTTCGCCTTATGTTCAAAATGAAACGACCTGTTATTCTATCTTTGTTCTTCCAGGGTAATACCGAACAACCTGTCCAAACTAGCAAGATTGGACTTGGAAGGAGAGAGTATCAGAGTTTACAACACCGCCATCATTCTCAGCGTTCTAAGTGCCGTCCACCTAAGGGCATGTATTTAACCCAGGAAGATGTGGTAGCTGTTTCCTGTAGTCCCAATGCAGCCAACACTATCCTCAGGCAACTGGACATGGAGTTGATTTCTTTAAAACGCCAGGTATTTTATAAAAGTCATAGTTTTAATGATTCTGTCCATTTTGCTTATCCACTTTACCTAAGTAAACTCAAAATTTTGCATATTTTTCTCGTGACCCATTTACATAAGCTTTGTTCTTTAAAATTTACCTTGTTTCCAAATTGTAAGATACCTCTGTCTATTCTAGGTTTGAATCCCAGCATTGCTACCTGTTAGCTTTGTGATCTTGGGAAATGGTAGAATCTCTCTACGCTTCAATTTTATATCTATGAAATTGGGGATAATAATCATACTTTTCCTACAGGTTGTTGGGAATTATTTGAGATGATGCCTGTAGATTTTTAGCAGGGTTTGGCACATTTGAAGGAATAGTGGCTACTCTCTTCATCCTCATCATCATCACCAGTAGTAGTACTAGTAGTAGTATAAAAGTATCATCATCATCGGGTAGTGGTTAAGAGTCAGCATCTGGAGTCAGTGAACCTAGGTTCTAACCCTGGTTGCACTATCTACTTCCCATGTAACTTTAGGGAAGCTGTTCAACTTCTCTTAACTTCAGTTTCCTCATCTTAAAACATGGATAATAATGTGATGGTTGGGAGGAATTAAACAAGATAATATATCATAAGTGCCTAAAACAGTGCTTAGCACATAGTAAGTACTCAGTGAATGGCTGTTATTTGGTCTCTGGCCTTTCTCAGTCATCTTTTCCCTTTTTTGTTTGTTTCTGTTGTTTATCCCTTCGGTCTAGTTACTCTTCTAAGACTGTACTTTCTTGGTCTATACCAGCCAACCTTACACGATATGCCAGTGACTTCTGAATCTACTTCTCAAGCTGTGACTTTCTCCCAAGCTCTGTAGCTGTATTTCCAGCTGTCTGCTAGATATTTCATCTAACCCCCAAATGTTCTCTGTTGAAACATCAGAATCATCTTAGATTCATCCCTTGCCAGTATCACTGCCCCAACACACACAAACCAAGTAGTAACCAAATTATGTGAGTTTCATCTCTGAAATTCCCTTTCAATCAAATCCCTCATTTTTAATCCCGTCTCTGCTGCCCTTGTGCCCTTTACCCTTCTTGCCTGACAATAACTATCTTGTTGATAACTCCTTGTTATTGATAAAAACATTATGATGCCCAGCCGTTGTGCCTCAGTGGTTGAGCATCAACCTGTGAACCAAGAGAGCATGGTTTGATTCCTTGTCAGAGGATATGCCCAGGTTGCAGGCTCAATCCCCAGGCGGGGGCGTGCAGGAGGCAGCTGATCAATGATTCTCTCTCATCATTGATGTTTCTATCTCTCTCCCTCTCCTTTCGTCTCTGAAATCAATAAAAATAAAATACATTATGGTATTGAAAAATATTGATGGATTTTTATTCCTATATATCAGTTATATTTGGTTATAAGAGACATTGTTAAAATACATTCAAATACTATGAGTTGTGAACTATGTCTATTAATCTATTAGATAGATTATATAAGTTGATGTGTATATTAGTTGAATGAGTAGAATATTCCACCCTAAGTGTGATAAGTGTCTATCCTTCTGAAATAAAATCTAAGAGGGTTTGGTACATATCCTTTTCATTTAGTGAGTACTCACCTAAGTACGTGTTCTGATTCATATTTTGGGTTATTTTTATTGAAGGTTCAGAATGCTAAGCAAGTAAACAGTGCACTTAAACAGAAAATGGAAGGAGGAATTGAAGAATTCAAACCTCCTGAGGTACGTCATTGAAGAATATCTGTGACTAACCTTGTTCTTTGAGTTATCCAGTGTTCAGCTACTATTTTGGTCACATGTGTTGTTAATACTTTGAAGGTTTAAGATTTTATAATATGGATAATTTATTAAGTCTATTTTGTGATAGTCTTTTGAGACTTGGCTAATAATTTAAGTTAAATAATTTTTCCTCTCTGCCTTTAGCACTTCCTGTCAAGCAAAGTAATTAGGAAATATAGCTATACAGGTAGGCCCAGTGTATGCAAAACCAGAAGGTCATTGATGAGCAAGCCAGTCCATTTCTGGGTCTGCAGCAGTGTTTGCTCAAAGCCCATTTCTGCTTGTGTGAATTGGTAACACAGCAAGAAAAAGATCACCAAATATAGAGCTAATTTTAACAGATTTCAATTTTAATTTAAGGTATTTGTCTTTTAGCTGAGATGTCCAGTTAGGATTTTAGTATGCAAACTTACATTCTTGTACTTATATCCCTGAGAATATGAAATGTAAAAACAATAAACAGATTGACCATTTTCTCAAATCTTGCTTGTATTTCAACTGAAACTTAATGTTTTTGCTATTTGTGATAATTATAGGCATTAAATTCCCATAAGGTTCAATCAAGTCTTTTTACAGAGCTATTATAAAATCTTTTTTCTCTCTATTTTTTTTAAAGATTACTATGTTACGCTTCATATCCTGGACTTGCCTTTCTGTTTATGTACTAACCAAATAATTTTATTTGGTCCTAATGGGATATTTCTCCACTCCCCCAACTAAATCGCAGGTCGAAATATCTGAAAATGAGTGTGTGTGAAGGGCTGGGGAGGGGCAAAGCAGAAATGCTTCAGAACCAGTGCACCCTGTGCCATCTTACTCAGTATAGCCTTTCAGAAAACAGAATCAGGGAGAAAGTTGTGTTTGTTTGTTTTGAATAATCTCTTTCAAGGTTAGGAAATGTTAAAGAATGAAATATGCATAGGCTAATATCATTCCAAACTCAGGTAGACTGACAAACATTCTGGTGACATTTATTTATTTAAAGATAGTGTGATACCAAAAATACTACTATAATTTTTATATTATTGCAGCAAAAATGCCTATAATATAAAAATATAACTTAATAATTAAATGTAAAATTGCAGCAGGTATTGAAAACATGATGGGATACCATGAAGAACTTTATGCCAATGTGTTTGAAAATTTAAACAAAAGTTAGAAATTCCAAGGAAAATGTCTTACCAAAATTATCTTGAAAAGGAAGAAAACCTGCCGTGGCCGGTTTGGCTTAGTTTGATAGAGCGTCGGCCTGCGGACTGAAAGGTCCCAGGTTCGATTCCGGTCAAGGGCATGTACCTTGGTTGCGGGCACATCCCCAGTGGGAAGTGTGCAGGAGGCGGCTGATCAATGTTTCTCTCTCATCGATGTTTCTAACTATCTCTCTCCCTTCCTCTCTGTAAAAAATCAATAAAATATATTTTAAAAAAAAAAAGAAAAGGAAGAAAACCTGAATAATTTATAAGCATTAAATAAAAAGAAAGAAAAATTAACATTTTTTTCTCAGAGGAAAATATCAGGCCCAAACACTTTTACAGAAAAAGTCTACCAAATTTTCAAGGAAATGATCATTCTAATCTCAAGCTTTCCAGAAAAGTGCAGAATCATCGCACTCATTAACATTCTATAAAGTAAGATGTACAAGAGTAATAGCACTTACAACTTCCCTATGTGCTACCTCATTTGATGCTCTCAGAAATTCCAAGAAGTAGATGAAGCAAATACTATTATTTTACATGAGGAAACTGGGCCTCTCAAGTCAGAGAGGTTAACTGACTTGATCAAGGTCACATGTCATAAATAGTGAACCTCTGGCTATATTTCAGATTCTTAGATTCCATTTGGAGTCTTAGATAAATATGCTGCCTCTTACTTTTGGAGGTTTTCATGTAACAGCAAAATGCTATAATAGATGCTCCCATTTAAATCCATGTATTGGGCTAGAAGTTACTGAACATTTATTACATCTTTTGGTTTATTGTAAAAATAAATCAAAATGAAACAACTACAATCTTAACTCTACCATTTGTACATTAAAGTTTGAACATTACTTTGAGGTTGATTTATTGAACTCATATGACTTGAAAATGCATATATTTTTTATCATCTAGAAAGTTTTATCAACATATGTTTATTATATTATTCCTATTGTTTTTCAGGGGAGAGCAAATTGAATAGATACACATATTTCAAAATACTAGGTTTACAGTCGTAGTAAAGACCTTGAAAAATCATGTAATCTATCACCTAAAGAATTTCTAACCTAAAGAAATTCACTAACTTTTGGAACAATAGGCTACTAAGTGATATAACTCAACTGGAAGTAAACAGTTACTAAAATGCTTTACTTACTCATTTGGTTGTATTTATTTTTATTTAGGGAAAATTTTGATGAAGAAAGTCCATATTTCGATAAATATATATTGATCACTTATTTCATGTAAAGCACTGTGTTAGGCACTGTGGGAAGTGTGTGTTTGGGAAAAGGGGGGACCCATAAAAATGAGGAAGAGATGAATTTTTTTTGCTCCTTTTCTCCATCTACCTTTAAAAAAAAGAACTTGCAGGGGGTGGGGCAGGGGAGGAAGGAGTTGAAATTGCAGAAACTGATTGGATTTGTATGATAGATTTATAAGTGATTTGTTAACCAGGAAAACAAGTGGTCATTATTCATTCTACCTGGGATCATCAGGGAATTCTTCCCAGAGGGGGCTGTTTCAACTGAGGTTTGAAGGATAAGTGGGATTTTTGTACATACAAAAAGGACAGGCACAGGGACTCATGAACAGTGTTTTGGTGTTGAGCAGTACATTCAAAATATAGATCCAGTGGAAGAAAATAAATGCATTTTAAAAAACTGATCAACAGGTATTCTCTGAACACTTATTATGTGCTCCTTATTGTGCTAGTAACTATTGAGAATTCACCAACCCATGTAAATCAGTCTTTTCTCAAGTAATATATTGTCTGCTTAGGAAGGCACACTTGGATTCAGAGGACCAATGACCACCAGGTATGAGAGAGATATTAACAAGGTAGAGCTGAACAGGGACTTCTTTGTGATAGAGATCAGCCGGTAAGGACCAGAGAATAAAAGTCCTTGTGTGACCTAGGAAGAGAAGTCTACCTTTTAAATTAAGTCAAATGGAAACACCTTCTAGTTTCTTCCATATAGGAAGGAAGTAATGAAAATTTTTAATTTTAGGGAAGCTATCCTGTCAGTATTATACGGGATAATTTAAAAACTTTGCAGCTTCTAAAATACCAAGCATATGAGTAATAAAGTAAATGGTAAAGGGGCACCGGGTAGGGCCAGGTATTAGTTGTAGACATGGACAGCAAGTGATAAATCCACAGACCATTGCAAGTAGAAATTAGTGTATTTCCCTGAAAGTACATGAGAGTGATGGGAGTGATGGCATGTTTGGTTATGCTTTGGTTTGTTTTGGGCGGAGGTAGGTGGAGGCACGGAGGTTAATTAATCCAGGAAGCAAGAAACTGAGAAAGGAATGCTTTTGAAGCGAGAAATTCCCCCATCTGTGGATGTTTCCATGCCCGGGGTTGGTGACATTCTTTCATATGGATGTTGTATGGAACTTTTGGCCTTGCGTGGAAGGTTTGACTTGGTGACCTTTTCTAACTCTTCCCACTCAGAGGTGTTACAAATCCACTACTGACAAAAATGGGACAGATATAAAGACAAAGTAAGTTAGCAGGGGAATAATGCAGTAGCGATGCTGAATATAGGACTAAACTATTTTGTATTCATAACTGTAAACCTACTTTTGCCCACCCTGTATTAGATTGTTTTGTTTTATATTAACATTTTATTATTTTTAAAACAATGGTATTTCAGACTGGGGTTGCTGTAGAATGTTCTCAGTGGTACCATCCAGTTAACCACAACTACCACACAGTTTCAGATTCCTAAATATATAAACTAATCTTTACCAAAGTTTCTTGGGTTTAATAGAGAATATAAAAATCGGTGACTGAAAAGAATCCTATGTATTTAAATTTTTTTACTCCTTTTCTCCTTCAGTCTGACCCCTCTTCCATTGCTTCCATTTTGTCACACCTAGACTGTTTAATTCCTTAGCCATTTCAACTCCTTCCTCCCCTCCCCTCCCTGCATTTTTCTACTGAGATTTCTTCTTAAAGGTTAGTTAACATTGGTTGATGCTAATGAGCAGTTTCCACAGCTCTAACTCCTTGTTTCCTTTGCATTTTTCTGAGCCCTGGACATAGATGTCAACCTCTCTTTTTCCTTTAACTTTTGAGAGGTTATGTTCTCTTTTATAACTATTATGTCTCAGCTGTATTATCCTTTCTATACATAAATATAGACATTCTCCAAGTTTTTATCCTCAGAGTTCATTTCTGTCTCTTCTCATTGAAAATACCAATCTTATCACTTGATATGTACATTTAAATGACACAATTGAAGGACAGATATTCTGCTAATAAAACAAAGAACATTTAGTCATAGCAAACGTGGTAAAACTGGCCATTCTGCCTGAACTCCATTTACCAAGTGTATGCCCCTGAGTGAGCAGCTACGAGGCTGGGAAGTGTGAGCCCACTGTCCCTTCAGTCAGTGTTAACTTCCACATGCCTCCTGTGTGAGTATGTCCTTGAACTTAGTGAGATTGTAGTATTTAAATATGTGTTCGTCTTTTTCATTCAATACTACCCTAAATTCACGCCAAAGGCTTCATCTGGGATTTAACTAAAAAACGAGTGGCCCATCCCAGTGCTGGAAGAATACCTAACGCTTTGGGCCTGTGTGCCCATCTCCATGGCTGCCTTTGTGAGAACATTTCAAAAGTAAATTTGACAAAACTTTTTAAAATTTATAGGCTGATTTTAGAACCTCACATCTGAGTAAGATTTGACTCCATTATTTTCCCTCATGAGCATTTGAGTAGATGAATCTCTGTTAGCCTCAAGTGGAACCAGAGCTCCACCTGGATATCATTGTCCACGTATCTTACGTTAAATTCATCATCTTAGCCTTCCTCCCCCATTTCCCAGATCAGTGTTTCTCACGACCTTTCCTGAGTTAACTCCAGTTCTTATCTATCCCACCCATCATATCAGCATACAGCTTGATTACTCTCTTGCTCATACAGTGCAAATGCAGAACAAAACAAAATGAAGTTATAAATCTTGCAAAAGATGCAAAACTTCATGAAGTCTATGAAAATAGAAGAGAATGGCTTTCATCACTTGCAACATTATTGACAGATGGGTATCTAACAAAATTAACAATTGAAGGAAAAAGGATGGTCACTCACAGATAAGCATTTCAAAAAAAGATAATTTGATTACCAAAAACCAAGAGGCCCTTGAGAAATTGTTGAAGTCTTCAAAACAAAGATAACCCATTCTATGCTCATATTATGAATTTCAAAGCTGGGGGGGTATTACCATTAAATAGTCAGAGAAGATATGCCAAAAACAAATAGAATGAAACATATAAGTTAAGGTCATTATTGTATTTTTAATGAACTAATTTTTTTATAAGTTTTCATTTCATATTCACATTAAATTGCAATCAACCTTTTATGATTTTAACCATTTACTTTGAAATATTTGGGCCTGTTTTAAATAGGTTCTAGAATCAATTATCCTTGGGTACCAAGGACCTCTTTTATCTACCTTTCACAGCCAGGCTAACATTAGATTGCCTGGGGAGCGTATGTTTACATTTTCTAGGTTTTCCTCTATCATCTTTTTCTTTATTTCTTTTCACTTCTTTAGCCTTAATTAACCTTTTCCTTATTACTGCCTCTGTATGTCCCATTCCCTCTCTTTTCTCTTTACCTTTTTACTGTTGTTCTTTGCTTCATTGCCAGTATCCTAACATTGAGCATTACCCACTGTCTGCCTGGCTTGCTTGCTTTTCGGTTTTAGTCTCATCATCTGGAATTCAGTGTTTTCTTTAGGTTTTTCCCTCCCTTTCTCTAAGTCCTGTTTTACTTTTTCTTCTCTAATAATTTTTTTTAATTTTGAATTTTTGTTTTATTCTTTCTTCTGAGTGCTTACTTATACCTCTTCACACGTGGTGAGGGAGTTGGTGTTACTCAGACCATGTGTGCTCTGTAGAAACTCTTATTGCTAAGACCATGAGTAAGATAAGACCTAATCACCCCTTCTCAAAGGAAGCCTTTCTGTTTTGCCCAGCATGCCCCTGTATCACACGAGGGCACTTTTCCTGGGCAGTTTCTACTGCAAACCTCCGGAGGCTGGTGTCCTTATGTCTGTTCCTCCATTTACTGCCAATGGTCCTTGATTACTGACAGGGGTATACACCAGTGAAATTCGATCGGTTGTTTAACATTGAATATTGCCATAATAAAAATCCTAAACATAGGATTTTTTTGAAACAAAAATATTGAGAGGAATATGGGAGGCCTTGGGGGAGATATTCTTAGAGTGAGTCACTTTCTGCTTCAGAAATGTTTTAGGGCTTAAGCCTGATCTACAGTTCTGTGTTAATTTATACAACACTATTTTTTTGAAATTGTCACAGGAGAGTGCCCACAGAATAATGGCAGCCTTCTCTTTAGCCTCTAAAGCACAACACAGTCATTTCATAAACAAAAATACTAGATTATAGGTAATATAATCTAAGTGTGAAGAGAAGAAATTTTAGAAAAAGTCACAGATTTCATCTAAAGAAAAAATAAAGTTTCTTAAATGTTTAAAATGAGGCTAAAATTAACATGTGCAGTGAGTGATAGGAACATTGTAGTTGAAAATGAGTGAATATTTTGGCCTGTTTTAAATAGGTTTTCTGACTAGAGTATAAATGTGAATGTTGTTCATTCTCCCAAACTGGTACATTTCTCTTTCATTATCTTTTTGTGTGGGTAAAAGGTAACTCAGAATATATATATAAATTCTTATAAAAGTGAAATCTTCCAAAATCAGAGTTTTAGTAATCTGATGTCTGTAATTTGGTGAAAAGTTTTTTAAAAAAGTAAGTAAGCACTTTGGAAAAATGTCTGTCTTCATATCCTCATTAGGAAACTTTTCTTTAATTTTGTAGTCAAATCAGAAAATTAATGCCCGTTGGACCACAGAGGAGCAGCTTCTA
The DNA here is from genome assembly GCF_000412655.1 of Myotis brandtii. NCBI lineage: Eukaryota > Metazoa > Chordata > Mammalia > Chiroptera > Vespertilionidae > Myotis > Myotis brandtii. The sequence goes on along the minus strand of NW_005358456.1, from coordinate 21,340 downwards.
GCAGTGCAAGGTATATTAAAGATAAGCAGTTCTTTTTGTTAATAATCATTGAACTTGTCATGAAAGGTGACCACCGTAGTTCTTCCTTGCCTTTAGAAATGGGTCGAGAAAGGGCTCTTGTGTTCACCACAAAGTCCTGGTGACCAGGGACTCTGTTCTGTCCTTGTGAATATGACATACTGAGCCTCTGTGCATTTCGAGTCCTGAACAGTGTAACTCGTTCTCAGAACTAAAAAAGTGATGGTGCTGACAAGCTTGCACAGTCGTGTGGTCTCTGCCTCTGCTTTGGTATTCCTCAGTTGGGTTCATTCTTACCATATCAGTCATTGATAACGTGGTTAAAAGCTTGAATAAACTAGTATGTGTTTCTGGTTTCTCTGTATAATAGTGTATCTATTTGATAAATGTCAGGTATTGAAAATATTAATGGTGTGCTTTATTCTCAGTGTATTATAACTTACTTAAGAGATGTGCCACTGAATGCTTAGAAACCTGACTTTAAAAATGTATAGATATTACAAGAGATCTATCAAAAATATACATTTAGCATTTTTAATGCACTACAGTATTTATAAGAATGCTTTGTTGAATTCTATGGCAGAACATTTTTTGTATGAGAAATACTGTTGGGCAAATTGGAAGCATTATAAACTTGGATTTTCTCGTGTTTGAATTACTTAAAGAAGGGCAAATTGCATATTTTTATTCAATGTTGTAGGTTTTTTTTCTCCCTTCAAAATAAACTATCTGGAGGACTGATTGTGTAATTTTAAGTTTGGCCTGCAATCTGTTCCTTAATAGCTGATCCCTCTTTTGTTGAGCACTTATAGCTATTTTATCTAGGTTTACTACTGTAGGAGAATTAAGCCCAGAGAAACATACAAGTATACCTTTAAAAATATTTCCAAATATTCAAACATAGAGAATATATTTAACTCAAAAATACTATGCAAGCACCATTCAGATGTGAGAATAATGTAATTAAAGATTGATTAATAGATGGCTCTGCAGTTTGTATTAGAGTGAATAACTACCAAGCCAGTGTGATTTGAAATTGTCACAGGAGAGTGCCCACAGGATAATGGCAGCCTTCTCTTTGGCCTCTAAAGCACCACACAATCATTTCATAAATAAAATGCTTGACCCTGTGGAAGCAAGGTACTGGATATGCATTGAGCACATATATATTGTAGAACTATGTTTCTGAATGAGTCAGAACAAAGTTTAATTGATTTATAATGTTCAGTAATTGTTGTTTAAAATTACAAACTAGCGATTTAAAAATTAGTATTTTTCATGGCTTCTTCAAATGGCTTCTTCAGATTATTTAGAACTATGACTTATAGCTCTAACATAGTTATTTGAGTAGGCATTGCTTTTATTGACGTAAAGCCTGTGTTTCCCTCCATCGCAGTCTGTAGCCTATAGAATTTAACCCTGGTTTCCAGTATTCAGTTGCTTAAAGGTTAGTATATTAATCCTATTCTCTAGTGTAAGAAATTATCCCAGTGAGAGAATTTTCTGAAGAGAATCACCAAGGAAAATCTGGGCTAATGTTTCTCTATACTGCCCTCAGGATTTATAACTGTTCTTACAGCACTAAGGGATAGAGTCTGTTGAATCTTATGGCTGGGTTGGACATTATGCAAAGCTGCATTCCAGGGAAGGGACAATCCCAAGATTTACATATATAGTGTGAACTACATGTGTGGTCATTACCCCAGCTTATAAATATTAAAGAGTGGAGCATTTCTAGATATAATCAAACATTTCCTCTCCACTGAGATATATTCAGTATTATATTATTATGCATATCTAAAAAGTAACCCTAAATAAATTACACTAGTTCAGCAATTTATACAAAAAAATATGCATGTTCTTGGGATTTCAAAAGTACTTTATTAATATGTTAATGTCTTTGTTTTTATTTATTTGATTCTGTGTGGAATTTTTGTTTTCATTTTTTGTTATTGTTGTCGGTTTTGTTGTTATTATTGTTACATAAAATAAGACAATATAAAGCTATTTGTTTCCAAGATAGTTATTTGAGGGAGAATTAAAAAGTGCCATGTTTGCCTCATGTGTTCACACATTTATATAATGTATCTTATAAACAATATAATTATATAGTAATGTCACCTGTACCTGAGTCTCAGTGTGGTTGAGGTACATAATTGCAGTTTTTATTTTAACACGGACAGTTTGCTATCAAGAACTATTTATCTTAGCAGGCAATTGTTTTTTTGTACTTTTCTTTTTAATCTTTATTTATGATAAACCTTTATATGATGTTATTATGTGGCTATTTCAATTTTATTATGTTTTGATAGTAACATGTTTTAATTTACATACCATTTATATTTAAGACATTTTGCATAGATATTCGGATTTAACGCTCATTTGCTAAATGCTTTATTTTACCTTGCTCCTAGTTGACTATTACAGTGGCCTGAAGAGAGAAATACTGACTCGCTCTAGTGTCATTAGTGAGATTTGTCACTCTACTATTAAGTAAACTTTTGTTGTAACTCTTTTAAAGCCAACTAAATATATTAAGATGATTTCCTAGAACCTAGGAATATATATTTCCCACTTTATTTGCCATTATATTGTTAACTAAATACTAATGATTTAAATACTAAATATTTGAATATATTAATATTATTTTAATAATATTTAAATAAATAATAAATCTTGTACCCTTTTTTCTCCCTTATTTAGAAGAAAAATTCATGCTCAGACAAAATAGGAATGTGTGTTTATCCTTGTGTAATCTATCACTTTATTACATTAGTTTCAGTTTTTGCTATGTTATAACTTCAATACATTCTTCAAGAGTCCCCAAGTGGGATTTTATAAATGCTGATAATTTAATCCTCTTAAAATACTTGCCAAGAATGCTCTTTGTTCAACTTCTGTAATCTGTTTCAGCCTTAAGTATCTAAAATTTCTATTATAACAAATTAGTTAACAGTGAAGCCAATTATAGTCTTCACATATTGGTTAATGGTGAAATATCTCTGTTTTTAGTTTGTGTCATATAAATATTTTTTCTAATTTATAATGCTTTTAGAGATTATCCTAAAATCAATTTTGATATTCATATGATGGACACTTCTTATTTAGCAAGAATTAGGAAAGGCTGGTGTGGGATGAAGGGGGGAAAGGGGAGCATCTATAATACTTTCAAGTAAAGGTAAATTTTAAAAAGAATTAGGAAAGAAAATAGATTCTAGGTGTGTGGGGGTTTTTTTCAAGTAAATTGAACAATTATTAACTCTGTTAAAAATAACTTATAAAGAGTAATAACATTTACTCTTTAGAGTACATAGAGGCAGAAGCATGGTATACAATATTTGCCATTTTTATTTTAGATCTCCTCTTAAATGTGCAATATCTATTTTGTAGTCATTAGTGTTAAAAAATATGTTCCTCAACTAAAATACTTGTGCTTTTTAAGATAAAAAACTTTTTCCAGTTTTATCAAGATGTCAATTTTAATTTTTAGTTAACTTTTTGTATTGTTAGCCTTCTCATATAGAACAAGAAATAACAGGACTATGTTCAAGGGGATTATGCTTACAGTTCAGTGTTACCTTCTCTCCCTGTAGTTCATACATTCATTTTGTTTTAGGAGAAATGAAGTTGCAAATCTAGAACTTGTCTTCTTTCTCATCTTATCTCCTACTTTTTTAAAAAGCTAGAATCATGCCTAAAGAAGGAAAAAAAGATTGGGCAGTTGGTTAACACATAAGGATTGTGGTGACCTACCTAGTACATGAACAATCAAAAGGAAATGGAAATAGGAGATTCCTACCTTTTTAACTAAAAGGCAAGCCATATGAGTTTGTTCTATTATAACAGGTATAAGAATGGAGATCAAAAAGTATTGTCAGCCCTCTGCTGCACTTGCTTCAAATAATTAATGATTCAAATTAATTTTTTATGGAATTTAATGTTTAACTATGGAAGATGGGAATGTAAAACTCAGAAGAGAAGGGCTAGACATTAGAAAAGAGAATGTATGATTTTGACTTTTAGCTCTGGCCTAGATGCATCAGTCACTGTCCTGTTGCATGCAATTGGTAGCTTTTCTACCTTTCTTTAATACATACCCTTGAAGGGATTTTTAGGAGGTAGAAAGTAATGTATATTTTCAAATAGTTTGAGTTTAAAAATCTCTAACTGATAGGAAAGAACCACACCCTTGGAGTTTCTAGGTGTTACTGTGTTTTTATTTCAAGATAACATTTTTTAAAAATTGAGATTTCCTAATTATACAAGTACATGCTCATTTTAAGAAATTTTGCTATAAGAAGCAGGAAAAAATATCCCCCAAAATTCCACTCCTTAGAAGCAGTTTGCCTCTATAATGTTTTTGCTTTTTTTCTTTGTAGTCCACAATCAATTTTCTAAACTTTTTAAGTATACCAAAAACAGGTTCCTGGTATCCTTTCTATATAAGAAAAAAAGAGTCTATAATTCCATGTCCAGAATTGGGAAACACCATATCACAGATGTTCCTGAAGTTACTATCTTACTAGCTAAAGCTCAAAAAATATGAATGTATTTTCTTGGATAATATAGAATACTGATTGAAAATGTGGGCTTTCATAGAATTTAATGATAATATAGTATCCTAATGAGTTTCATTTTTATGTTAATTCCCCAAACAAAACTTTAAAGGTATATATATTAAAGGTTATAAGGTATCATCTGCCAGATAGAAGGCCAAGCTGTTTCATTTTAACTTTCAAATGAAATTTAGAAATTTGACTGAAAACAATTTTTTTCTCTCCCTGAGAAATTTATAATTTACCTCTTCCAGGGGTCTCTCAAATTTTATTCCACTAATCTTTGAAAACTGGCCTCTTGCCCTAAAGGTGAGAAGTTTTATTTAAAACCATGGTTCCAATGGACCCAAGCCTTTTACATCTTCAGGGAGAGAGAGGTTTAGTCACTGTATTTCATTTCCTTGCTGATGAAGCAGGCAGGTGGCCTTGTTCATTGTGAACTGAAGAAAAGACGGCCCACCCTGACCCAAGTACAGATTGGAACTAAGGGAGCTCTGATGTCATATGTTGTTCGAGTCAGGTAAATCTAGGAGCCAGGTCATCTAGGAGCCTCGCTGGGGATTTTTCTAAAGGAGCAATTAAGTCTTTAATTGGCATTTTACTAGAGTTTGCTAGTTACCAGCCACTGTCGAACTTAAGAATTCCACCTTATAGCCATCAGCCACTGTATAGAGCTTAAGAATTTCTCCTTATAGCCAAAATAGGCTGTTGAGAAGGGTTATTGGGATTGTGAAGGTGACAAAGAAGTCACTATATGTGACTCTTGTGGTTTGGGGAAGAAAAGTAGAATGACGCCTCATAGGGAAGAGAAGTCAGTCAGGTTCCTGAGCACTTCCTGTGGACTCAGCATTGTAGTGATGCTGGGGCTGGCGTGTATTCCAGAGGACCGTACTTCCCAACCTTTGACATTGTGGCAAACAGAAAATTAGGAAATTTGTCACAGCATACTGGGCAAACAGACAAGGCTGCAAACAGAGGAGACTGTCAAGGAACTGTAGCTCATGCCCAGACCCTGTACAGGCATCCTGCAGACTGAGGGCCTTAATATGGGCCCATTTGTTCTCAGGACATGATTGGGGTCCTTAGCTAGACTACAGCAGTCTGCAGTGTGGTCTGAGCCTTAACATTTTGCAAAATAGTTCATATAAGATTGTCATACATGAGTTAATAATAGACACACCGAGGGACTTGGAAAAAGTTCTTGACATTGAAAATGTCTGGGAAAACTAAAGCTCCTATAGGAAGCAGCTTTGGTTTGGTGGTCTATAATTCTGGAAATGCAACAATATTGTGATAAGGTAAAGTCCATTGAACAAGAGAAAATAAAGTGGAAGATCAAAAAGAATAGAGTCAGAAGAAGCGGGGACAGTTATATAAAGGAATCTATCTGGAAATAGCTTAATGGTAGGTTTTGGAATATATTTTGCTTAGCAAATAGGTGTTCTGAGGGCTGTAATATCTCCAGACTCGGAGTCCAAGTTTGTCTTAATGTGATTTCTTGCTAGGAATACAGATCTAATCCAGATCTATTTAAGGTTTTCGTTTCTAAACTCATGTATTCGATAAGGTTCGGGCATTTCTAGAATGTAAGTTAAATGTCTTTTATGAAAATTAAGAGACTGCATTGGATTTCTGATTCATAGTTATTTTTCAGTGCAGTGATCTCAAATGACTTGCTGTTTTCCAAAGTATATGTAGTAGAGAAGTACTTAAATATATAGCAATAATTCCTAATATGAAATTACCTTGAATTTTTATTGCCATATAAACCCTCAGTAGAACCTAGTCGCCATTAGAATTTATACTCAGTATGAAGTTCCAATTGGAAATTAGCTCATGAATTTTAAGAGAATATAAATTAATTTACATTGCTAAAATATTGTAAACAGTGTTTGAGTATCATTACTACTATGTTGTCATGCATATGTTGTCTGTCCTATTCCTTTGAGAATGGAACAAATGAGCATAGTTTACATACCTCAAATTCTATATTAAAAATGGGATATGGTTATAGCTTCATAATGTCAGACTTCCCCCCAAATGCTCTAAGAGTCAAGCCTCGCTGGTCGAGTATAGCAAGAGATACTTATTCTCAAGTTCTTAGTATAAAATAAGGGCAGAATTTAAAAACAAAAATTATGTCCTATCACATTGGTGCTTTAAGGTAATTGGGTAATGCCAATAGGTATCAGTAAGAATATATCTACTATTTCTGCTGGGGTCTTAACATATCCTTATATTATTCTCTCATCTGTGATTGTATACATGTTGCTTATTTCAATCCCCATATTTTTGGCTGCTTCCAGACTATATTAGAAGCATCAGTATTTTTTTTTCTCCATTCTCATCTCTGTGATTAATAAGTTATTGTTTTCTGGTACTTTAAAAAGCAGTTTTCAAATTATAAAATAAAAAATTTTGACAACTTTTATATTTTGAGCTAAGTGCATCTGTTTTAAGAATAAGTCAGTGACCCTCTCTTAGAATTTCCTTAAAAGCAAATTATTAGCCATCTGATTATATAAAGTCATTTTTAAATTATTCCATAGCATAATTGACTATCTCAAGTTCATAAATATTATCCTTCATAATGTAATTTAATAAAATGTCCATAATGAAAAGTTAGGTTCTCAAATGACGGAATGTACAGTCCTTAAATTGGAGGTAGTGATGAGAAGCACAAGTGCTCTCCAAGTAGTTGCTGCTGTAACCTTATCCTTACGTCTAGAAGGCATAGCTGAGGCTCCTTCATAGACACAGTCTTTAGAACTATTACATGAGTTGACATTCAATTAACTGAAAAATACCTCCCCTTTTTTTCATTTGTCAGATTGTGATGATTCTCTTGCTTGTTAATTCTTATCTCATTTCTACTTGTTGGTACCCTGGTGAGATAGCAAGTAATCATTAAATTTGGTATTAAGACCAAAATTATAATGCTTTTCTTAATGGGGGAACCCTGAGACTACTCACTCATTCCATTGAGGGGATAAAAGAGATGGCTCATTCCCATCCTGTCTTGTTTACAAACGGTGTTGCTCAAATTTAGGTGACTGGCTACTAGGGAAATAAATGAATATGGAATTGAGGATGGAACAAAGAATTCAATGCTTTACAATAAATGGACTGTATTTGAGAGTTCAAGAGAGGATTGGAGAAAATAACTGAGTATGTAAAAAATGGTAAGTTTCTGATTGTTCAGTTGAAGGCAAGTGGCTGGCTCGATGAAATGACATAATTGATTGTTTTCATCTGGGACCCTGATATCTTAGCCTCTATCTTAGAACTGAGAAATGAGCAGAGTTTGTCAGAAAGGATTTTCATTGCTGGTATCTTGTGTGTGTGCATGATGTATAGTACACACAGCTCTCCTTATTGATCCTTCACCAGGTGTATTATTTACTTTGCCTTCCAGGTGTCCGCAAATATGGTAAAGATTTTCAAGCTATTGCAGATGTAATTGGCAACAAGACTGTTGGCCAAGTGAAGAACTTCTTTGTAAACTACAGGCGTCGGTTTAACTTAGAGGAGGTATTGCAGGAGTGGGAAGCAGAACAAGGAACCCAGGCTTCTAATGGTGATGCTTCTACTTTAGGGGAGGAGACAAAAAGTGCTTCTAATGTGCCATCAGGGAAGAGCACTGATGAAGAAGAGGAGGTGTGTTTGTGTATGGAATTTGAGCTAATATGAGTCGAGGAATCACCATGTTGTGTGGTGGTCTGTAAGGTTAATTGGTCAGAGGACTAGCTAAACGAGCATGAAAGGTTGACAATACACTTACTCAGTGGTGCATCTCTCGTGACTCTTAAGTCATAATGACATGCTAAGATCTGATCCTAGAAGAATGGAGAGTGTATTGTTCTTTCATAGTCTTATTTTTATTTCCAGTGTTAAGCTATTTACTAATAAAGATGCCTGTTTGGTAGCTTCGTTGCTTTTTCAGTTTTGGGTTTTTTTGTTTTGTTTTGTTTAAAATAAAAGAAGCTTGTGCTTCCAAAATATACTGGTGTTATGTTTTTGTTTTGTTTTGATTTGTTTTGTTTTTCCTGTGACAGCCCAAACTATATTGTATTAAGCTCCTTAGGAACTATCATCTCATACATGTATTTTTGTTTCCTCACCTCTAGGCACAGACCCCACAGGCTCCTCGGACTCTGGGTCCATCACCTCCTGCCCCACCATCCACTCCAACACCAACAGCCCCCATTGCCACTCTGAACCAGCCTCCACCACTTCTTCGTCCAACACTGCCTGCTGCCCCTGCTCTTCACCGGCAGCCTCCTCCGCTCCAGCAGCAGGCTCGGTTCATCCAGCCTCGGCCAACTCTAAATCAGCCTCCACCACCTCTCATTCGCCCTGCTAACTCTATGCCACCCCGTCTAAACCCAAGACCAGTGTTGTCCACAGTTGGTGGTCAGCAGCCACCATCACTTATTGGAATTCAGACAGACTCACAGTCCTCACTGCACTAAAATTAAGTTGGACAGAGCTGCAGTAACTTTTCCCACACCATATACCAATGCTCATCTGACCAGCAAGAACGAGGAAAGACTAATCCTTCCTAGATACTGAGGCTGGAACTGAGGCAGTGGGCTAGCGTAGTGGATGTCTAAGAAATTTTTTAGTTCACACAACTGAGATGTTGTATAAGAAGAAGCCTACAGTTAGGCTCCTTTCTAGAGTATATGTTCAGCAACATGCTCTCATAAAAGGAAAAAAAAAAGATTAAGTATTCTATATACCAAGGGGTTTTTGTTTTTACTGTATTTATTTTATTGAGATTTCTTTATATTCCTGCCTCTTCATAGTCAAGGCTCTTAGTACAAGAATATTGACTTAGGAATTGTGAAAACTCCTTAAGTTTCTCAAGATAAGGATGTTTGACCTTTTTTTTTCTTTAATTTAATTTTAACATTTTCCTATGTTAGGAGTGTAAGAATAAGTAGCCTGCATTTCATATTTTGGCATCTGTTCATTTAATGCATATTTAAGAAATTATAGCCGCATATCCCTTTTTTAAAAAAAAAATCTTGCTTTCTTTTCTAAAGGAATATTAATATGTTCCTTTCAAAGAAAGCAATTTAATCAATTGCAAAGCAATTATATGAAACCAGAAAGAATGTACTGAACCTACTAACCATTTAAAATGAGCTTAGGGTCCTAGTGCAAAGTCCTTGCTTAAAGGTCATTGACCTGTCATCTATCAGTAAGAAGAGGATCAGAGTAATAATACATACGAATGAGGAGTTAATTTGTTAAAGGACAATGTCTTTAAGTTCCTTGAAAATGAAGTTAATTTTGATTTTTTTTTAATGTTTCTAAATGCTGTCTGCTTTTAACTAGTAGTTGCCTACATCTAAGGATGTTAGAAGCGAATTATATTTTGTCAGTTATGTGGAGATAGTGGTAATGGAAGCATTTATTACAATACCCTTTTTGTGTTTAGGTTCTGAACTTAAAACTGCCCTCATACTTAATATGGTCTACATTTAATATAAATGATGGTTTCTTGATAAATCTCTATTGTACTATTTGGATACATTTGTGTATTTCTTGCAGCCAACGTGTATGACTGGGTTTGGTTTAGGATTAAATCATCAACATTATTTTATAAAATAAATTTAAGGATTTCTTCTGTGTTATCTAAAGATATATCGGTATATTGTCACAATTGTGCTGTTAACTTAAAATGCTGAGACCCCTTTTTATAAAGAAACAAAAAAACATTTCAGGTCTTCTTAATTCAACACATAATCATTAAGCACTTACAAAGAATATTTTAAAAGTGATAGTATTTGAACAATGTGTTACTAATATTTTTTATATGATGATTTCATATTGGAATCATGACTTGTGCAAAAGGACAGATTGCTCAGATTGCTATACTAGTGGAACATAAGGCTAAATGTTTGCACATTCACATTCTCATCATATTTAGAACTACTTCACAAAATGGTTAATATCCGAGGGCCTAATTTATTATTTGAGAGGTCGTATATTCCCAAATTATTGGGAAGATACTCCCTATCATTGGCTCTAAAGCAGTGGTTCTCAACCTTCTGGCCCTTTAAATACAGTTCCTCATGTTATGACCCAACCATAAAATTATTTTCGTTGCTACTTCATAACTGTAATGTTGCTACTGTTATGAATCGTAATGTAAATATCTGATATGCAGGATGGTCAGAGAAAGATAAATATCACATGATCTCACTCATTTATGGAATATAATGAACAACATAAACTGATCACTCTTATCACCCCTGTGAAAGAGTCATTCGACCGCCAAAGGGGTCACGACCCACAGGTTGAGAACCGCTGCTCTAAAGTCTTAAAGAGTTCTAGATTCAAGTCCATTGATTAGTTTTAATTTTGACATTTAGACCACTTCTTTCCATTAAGGACCTTAAGTTCTGGCATAATCAAAAACTTTTTCCAGGATGTATCTGTCATTCTCATTGGATCATCTTAAATAGTTCTTCCCCTGGACTGTAACCAGATAAAATCTAATTTAAAATATTTAATATTCAAGAATTTATACTTATTTTTACTTTAAGAGCCATGGGGACAAAAGATATCTAAAGCCTAACGTATTTAGATTGTCTTGCATATGTGCATACTATACAGCTTTTATTGTCTTGTCTTGTCAGTAGGCCTTCAGTATGCAATATGTGGCATATGTCAGTCAAGTTGGTCAGCACCAGCATCTGTCCAGCTGTTAAGTATATTGTGATTCATTTAAAATCTGTTCTATCCCAGCCACAGGCCAAAGTGCTGTATCTGAGGGATGTGCTGTGATTTGATTTATGTACACTAGAGCACACAGTGGAAAAATCTTAGCTTCATTAGTAATATGACACATGTACATAGTGAGATGTCTTTATTATGTGCTTTGCATATTTTGTAAATATTTTGCACGTCATTCTTTTTCTTTTTTGTTTAAGCAGTGTTTGGCCTGGAAGAGTGATATGCTTGCTGCTTAATCAAAGGATTAAAGAGTTAAAGATGTCTATGTCTTCTATTTTTATATAATTTCATGTTGTATGAGGAATTTGGGACCTCTTCACTGTGAAATTCTAAATATTTTATAAAAATAGCAAAACCTAGAAATCTTTTAATGACCATGTTATTAATTTCAAGGTTCTCATTTTTGAAAAATCACCCAAGTATTTTTTGCATTACACAACTAAAAATAAATCACACTATTGATGCATCTGGTAATATTAATGAAAAAATATTTTTTCTATAATTCCAATTTAGTATGGGTAGAGGTAAAGGTAAGTTATGATCAAAACTTTTTCTTAATCCTACAATTAAGTGAGTAAAATGATGAAAGAATATAAAATTCTATCTTAATAGAAATATGTGTAGGGAACAAGCAAAAAATGTAATGATTTTCAAAAATATTAATGTTGCAAATACTTTGGTTACAGGGCCAAGTTTAGTTAATAAATATGTTGTATTTTAATGTTTCTTCCTGCTACCCAAAGGATATATTACCCATAAATGTCAATAACTGCTGATCACTTAACACGGGTCTTATCTGATCACTTATCAGGGTCTCCTCAAAGAGAATAATATGACTACAATTCAAATCAGGATCTTTCTCTTTGTGCTTCCCCAAAATGAATAATGAATACATTCTGATTACAGGAAATGTAAGAAAGAGAAACATGTGTATTAGTTTTTTTAAGTTAGTAATCTGTTATAGATACTCATAAGAAGGTATCAATAAGTGATGGACATAAAGGGAGAGACTGTGAGTAATACAGTCATAGTAGGGGATTTTCACACCCTATTGACATCAGTGGATAGATCTTCCAGACAAAATCAACAAGGAATCAGTGGCCTTAAATGACACACTAAATCAGATGGATTTAATTGATATCTTCAGAGCATTTCACCACAAAGCAGCAGAATGTACATTCTTTTCAAGTGCACATGGAACATTTTCTAGGATAGACCACCTGTTAAGGCACAAAACAAGTCTCAATACATTTAAGAAGATTGAAAACATATCAAGCATCTTCTCTGACCAGAATGCTATGAAAGTAGAAATCAATCACAAGAAAACTGAAAAACACACAAAGACATGGAGGCTAAATAACATGTTTTTAAGCAATGAATGGATTAGCAATGAGATTAAGGAAGAGATGAAAGGATATCTTGAAACAACCCAAAATCTATGGGACACAGTGAAAGCAATTGTAAGGAAAATTCAAAGCATTACAGACCCATCTCAAGAAAAAACTCAGCTAAACCGTCTAACTTTACACTTAAAGGAACTTGAAAAAGAACAACAAACAAAGCCCAAAGTGGGTAGAAGGAAGGAAATGATAAAGCTCAGAGTAGAAATATGAGAGTCTAGAAAAGCAATACAAAAGATCAATGAAACCAAGAGTGGTTCTTTGAAAAGATAAATAAGATTGATAAACCTTTAACCAGATTCATGAAGAAAAAAAGAACACCCAAATAAATAAAATCAGCAATTAAAGAGGAGAATTAACAACTGACTCCACAGAAATACAAAGGATTGTAAGAAAATATTACCAACAACTATATCCCAACAAATTGGACAATCTGGACAAAATGGATAAATTCCTAGAAACATACACTCTTCCAAAACTGAATCAAGAAGTATCAAAGAATCTGAATAGACAGGTTATAACTAGTGAAATTGAAGCAGTAATTTAAAAACTCCCAACAAATGAAAGTCCTGGACTGGATGGCTTAACCAAACATTCAAAGAAGAACTAAAACCTATCCTATAACTACTCCAAAAAATTCAAGAGGAGGGAAGACTCCTAAGCTCATTTTATGAGACCAGCATTATCCTGATTCCAAAACCAGATAAAGACACTACAAAGAAAGAAAATTATAGTCCAATATCCCTGATGAACATAGATGCTAAAATCCTTAACAAAATATTAACATACCAGATTTAGTAATACATTAGAAAGATCACACAACATGATCAAATGGGATTTATTCCTTGGATGCAGGTTGGTACAATATCTGCAAATCAATTAACGTGATACACCATATAAAGAAAATGTAGGATAAAACCACACGATCATATCAATAGGTGCAGAAAAAGCATTTGATAAATCCAGCATCCATTTATAATAAAAACTCTCAGCAAAGTGGGAACAGAGGGAACATACCTCAACGTAATAAAGGCCACATATGACAAACTCACAGCCAACATCATACTCAATGGGCAAAAAATACAAGCGTTTCCCTTAAGATCAGGAACAAGACAGGGATATATGTTTCACCACTCTTATTAACATAGTACTAGAAGTTTTAGCTACAGCAATTAGACAAGAAGGAGAAACAAAAGGCATTCAAATGGGAAAGAAGTAAAACTGTCATTATTTGCAAACGATAGTACTGTATGTAGAGAACCGTAAAGATTCCACCAAAAAACTACTAGAACTGATAAGTGAATTCAATAAAGAAGCAAAATACAAAATAAATATCCAGAAATCAGTTACATTTCTATACACCAGTAATGAATTACCAGAAAGGGAAACTAAGAAAGCAATCCCATTCACAATTACTCCAAAAAGAATAAAATACCTAGGAATAAATTTAACCAAGGATGCAAAAGACCTGTACTTGGAAAATTATAAGATACTGAAGAAAGAAATTAGAGAAGATGCAAATAAATGGAAACACATATCATGTTCATGGATAGGAAGAATTCACATCATTAAAATGTTCATACTACCCAAGCAATCTATAGGTTCGGTACAATTCCTATCAAGATACAAATGGCATATTTCACAGAACTATAACAAATATTCCAAAAATTTATATGGAACCACAAAAGACCCCTAAGAATAACAGCAATCTTGAGAAAAAACAAAGTTGGAGAACTCATACTACCTGATATCAAGCTATACTTCAAGGCTGTAGTAATCAAAATAGCCTAGAACTGGCATAAAAACAGACATATAGGTCAATGGAACAGAATAGAGAGCCCAGACACAAATTCACACCTTTACAGTCAATTAATATCTGACAAAATAGGCAAAAACATAAAATGATGTCAAGATAGTCTATTCATTAAATTCTATGGGGAATATTGGACAAATATATGTAAAAAATATCAAACTAGACCACTTTCTTACACCACACACAAGAATTAACTCAAAATGGATTAAAGACTTAAATGTTAGACTAGAAACCACAAAAATCCTAGAAGAAAACACAAGCAATAAAATCTCAGACATTTTTTAGTAGCAATGTTTTTTATGATGTATCTCCTCGGGCAAGGGAAACAAAGGAAAAAAATAAACAAATGTGATTACATCAAACTGAAAAGTTTTAGCACAGCAAAGGAAACCATCAACAAAATAAAATGACATCCCACTCACTGAGTGGGAGAACATACTTGCCAATACACCTGATAAGGGGTTAATATCCAAAATGTATAAAGAACTTATGAAACTGAACACCAAAAAAACATACAATCCAATTTAAAAATGGGCAAAGGACTTGAATAGACGCTTCTCCAAAGAGGACATACAGGTGGCTAATAGACATATGAAAAGATGCTCAATGTCACTAATCCTCAGAAAAATGCAAATTAAAACCACAATGAGCTAGCACTTCACACACGTTAGAGTGGCTATTATCAGTAAATCAAGAAACAAGTGTTGGTAAGGATGTAGAGAATAGGGAACCCTTGTGTACTGCTGGTGGGAATGCAGATTGGTGCAGCCACTGTGAAATGTAGTATGTAGTCACATCAAAAAATTAATAATAGAACTGCTTTATGACCTGGCAATTTCGCTTCTGGGAATTTATCCAAAGAAACCCGAAACACAAATTCTATAGAATATGTGCACCCCTATGTTCATTACAGCATTATTCACAATACCCAAGATTTGGAAGCAGCCCAAGTATTCATCAGAATAAAAAAGCTGTGGTACATTTACACAATGACATGCTACTTGGTCATACAAAGAAAGAAGGAAATCTTACCTTTTGTGACCAGCATGGTAGACTTGGAGAGCATTTTGCTAAGTGAAATAAACCAGTAAAGAAAGACAAATACCATATGATTTTACTCATATGTGAAAACTAATGAACAACATGAACTAACAAGCAAAATGGAGACAGACTCATAGATA
This sequence comes from Myotis brandtii, assembly GCF_000412655.1. Classification (NCBI taxonomy): domain Eukaryota; kingdom Metazoa; phylum Chordata; class Mammalia; order Chiroptera; family Vespertilionidae; genus Myotis; species Myotis brandtii. The sequence continues at coordinate 5,625 of NW_005358456.1, read as the reverse complement.
GAGAGCAGGCTGACAGCTGGCTGGGATGGGGGCACTGAGTGGAGGAGGTGGAAGAGGGTATGAGGTGGGGTGTGCTAATGGATAGAGACTTGATTTGGGGTGGTCCACACAATACAGTGTACAGATGATGAGTTGTAGAATTGTGCTCCCAGAACCTGTATAATTTTGTGAACCAGTATCACCCCAATAAGTTAAAAAAAAAAAAAGATTTGTAAAAAATCCTTCATACCAGGCACAAAAATTAACTTGAAATGGAATACAGGCCTAGATGTAAGAACTAAAACTATAAACTTCTAGAAGAAAATATGGGAAAAATATGTCACCAAAGGCATGACCCATAATAGAAAAAAAATTGATAAATTGGATTTCATAAAAAGTTTTAAAAATCTTTTTTTGAAAAATGCAGCACACAAAAAAATAAAAAGGCAAGTCATTGACCAGGAAAAAATATTTGCAAAACATATATCTGAGATATAATTTGTATCCACACTATATAATAAACTCTTAGAATTCAAGAACTCTTACAAGTCAATAATAAAAGGACAAAAAACATTTAAATAAGCATAAAATTTGAACAGACATTTGCCAATGAAGGTATACAAATGCTGACTGAATGTATGGAAAGATGTCACATCATTAGTCATAAGGGAAATGCAAAGTAAAACCACGATGAAGTACCTATGACACCCACTAGAATGACTAATACTTTCAAAGACTGGCAATACCAACTGTTTTCAGGGTTTTAAAGAAATTGTAACCCTCTCATAAGGTCGGTAGAAATGTAATATGATACAGTGATACAGCCACTTTGGAAAACTGACCATTTCTAACAGATTCAATGTGCATGTACAATAAGACCCAGTAATTTTACTCCTAGGAATCAACCTAAAGAGAAATGAACATATATGTCCACACAAAGGTATGTATTGACATGTTCATAAGCCACATTATTTATAATAGCCCCAAACTGGAAATAATCCACATGTCTAATTGCTGGTGAGTGGATAAACAAATATGGTATATCCATACAGTGGCATATTATGCAACAATAAAAAAGAAGAAACTACTGATCTATACAACAAAACGAATGAACCAATGAACCTCAAAAACATTGTGGTAATCGATATAAAACACTACATATTTATTTATATAAATGTTTCAGAAAATGCAAAGCTATAGAAACAGGAAGCAGATCCTCTCTTGCCAGAGTCCAGGGTTGGGAGTGGGGGTTTGACTGCGAAAGGACACAAGGCGTGATGAATTCGTTCTAACTTTTCATTGTGTTTATGGTTGCATAGCTGTGTACATTTACTATAAGTTATTGGTCGGGTGAATTTTGTGGTATTGAAAGTAGAACAGTAAAGTTGTTTAAAAAGGGGGGAAAAGCATGAAACAGAAGTATGTGCAACGGATGCAGCAGCTCCATATGGGGTAGGTATCACAGGAGAGGCCCTCATTGTGCCTATAGAAGTTCACATGGAAATTCCCAGGATAGAGGGGCAAGGTTGTGGAATACTGGGTGTGTTGGAGTCAAAGACATTTATTTGTCAGGTGTTTTTTTTTGTTTTTGTTTTTTCTCAGACTAAGCCCTTCCTGAGCCTATGCCTTTCCTTCTGTCCTGTTTGCTGTGAAAGGGAAGCTGTGGCTAACCAGCGTTATAAGACCACTAGTGGCCCGGTGCACGGATTTGTGCACATTGAAAGGAAATTAATTAGAAGAAATATTTTAATATCTTCAGAGGTACGTTGTGCCAGTAGTTGGTCTTCAGACATATTCTGTTGACAATGCTGCTTTCTTTCAGCTTCAGAATGTCAACAAAAACAACCAAATTCACTATCGACAATGACAGATCGAAACACATATGTGCGATTGGTGCCAGCGAGAGCTTTATATGTATCACGCATGCATGAGTCAACGTTTATTTTTAAATTGCCAGTGCACGTCATATGTGCCGGTTGGTCGGTCGGTTGGTCGGATGGTCAGTCGGTCACTTAGCCTTTTATATATATAGATTGTTTACAATCTCTCCACATAGTGTAGGCACCATTCTCAAAAAGAAGAAATACCAATAAATGGTCTTCCTTGTTCTCAACCTATTACAAAGTCTAACAAACCCAAATGGTGCCAATCAAATCTTACTTCATGGCTCCCAAGGCTAAATAATCACTTTAAAATCTGTATTTGAATGCTTGGCAGTGACTCTGCAGAATTAATATGTTAAAATGTTTTCCAAGCGCTGATGGGAATTGCAATAAAGAAACTGTCAAAATGGACAGACTCCTCGTCTAGCTAAGTGGTGCCAATGAAGACAGCAGGTCTAATTTTAAAACAATAAAAATCTCATTTGTCCAACAAAAAGGCTGACAATCAGACAATCAAACCGTGAATGGAGAATGGGAGGGGTGAGTGTATGTATTGTGTGGAGGAATCCCCTGGAACAAATACGGGTACAGCATCAGCCTTTTCAAATGGGTGCAGAGCCTACACATAATAGATAAGAATAGAGTGACGCAAATAGGAAAAAAAAACACAAAACAAACAAAAACACACACACACAGTCTTTCTTGAGCTCTTAAGCTAAAAGAGCAGCTGCTGGGTGCACATGTATAGGGGATGTATGTCCACACCAAAACCCACACAGAAATGTTTATGGCAGCTTTATTTATAATTGCAAAATGTGGAAGTAACCAAGATGTCCTTCAGTAGATGAATGGATGAACAAACTGTGGCACGTTCATAGATGTATCCTTGGAAAAAGAGTCTTTGAAAAAGAAGCCTTTTCAAAAAAATTACATCAATCCTGGGAGAAGCTCACCCCACCCCCACCTCAGCACTCCCTGCCTCTCTTCTTGTGGTGTGATCAGCACACTGACACCTGGGAAAAGGTTATTTGATGAAAGCAAAGGAGCCACATATCCCTGGGTCAAGAAGTTAAATACAGAAAATCCACAGACATTCATTCATTAATTGCTCATTGCAGGACCGAGCTAGTGAGCAAGTGAGCATTCTATGTGCTCAGGACCCGGAGGCTGTGCTTTTTGCCCGACAGTGGTTCCTGCTCTATCATATTTTCCATTACATGCAGAGACTTTCCATTATAACTTGCAATGGAAGTTAGAGGTGCAATCTAAGGCCCAAGGAGAGGATTTTTCCTCCTTGCCTGATCTCACTCATCTCTAAACGATGGAAGATAGGGCCTTTTACCCTGCTTTAACTAACCCCCTACATTGATCAGTCTTGTCATGGAAGGGCAGGCAGCCTGAGGAAGAGAATGCATCCATCTACTATTCCAGTAGGTGGCACCCTGCTCTCTCCATCTGCACCATCTCTTCTTTGCCAGCCAGCGCTGCAATCTTTTACCCCTTTGATCTATCCAGCCACACAGCTGAAAGCTATGTGTTTCTAACGTCAGGATAATCTTAGGGTGTTTAGAACAAACCTATAAAAATTTAGCCCTTTTCTTCTGTGTAAAAATTTAGTGTATACAGTAGTCCAATCCTGCCCTTATTTTATTTTTTTAATATATTTTATTGATTTTTTTACAGAGAGGAAGGAAGAGGGATAGAGAGTTAGAAACATCGATGAGAGAGAAACATCGATCAGCTGCCTCCTGCACACCCCCCACTGGGGATGTGCCCGCAACCAAGGTACATGCCCTTGACCGGAATCGAACCTGGGACCCTTCAGTCCGCAGGCCGACGCTCTATCCACTGAGCCAAACCGGCTACGGCTTGCCCTTATTTTAGTAGATGAATTCCGTTTCAACACTGGATTCTGTTTATTGCAAATATTTTGAAAACGCTAAAACTGCTAAAGTTTATTTCCTTCTTAGAGTTATTTTATTTGAATTCACACCAACCATTTCTTTGAGGGGCAGGGTGGTATCGTGGCTAAGAGCACCAAAATCAAACTTCCCAGGTTCAAATCTCACCTCTCCCAAACTAAAAATTTGGCAATTTGGGGCAAGTGGTTCCAGAGATGAGTTTTCTCATCTATAACGTAGACCTGATGATTCAAGGGGTTAATATGGATAAAGCACTGAGCGCATTACCTGGTGCGTAATAAGACAATAAAACATAGCTATAACTGCAAGCATTTAATGTTTGTATTATATGTCCTGTTCCTCTTCTTCCCACCCATCTTCAAGATCCTTCAGAAAAGTGATCACGTCTTCTCCATCAGATTGGGCTAGGTCCCAGGGTTTGTTTTTTCTGTTCTTCCAGACACCCCGCCTAGGATTCTTCGAAGATGTTCTTGACTCCTGGGAAGATGTTCTTGACTCCCTACTAACAGCCATCTAAAATCCCTCTACCTTGCTACTTAGACTCCTAGCCCTGGGGTCATGTGGCCCGTACTGGCCACCTCTGTGATTCACTGTCTACTCCAGCATCTGATTCCATCACATTTAAAGCTTCGATATTATTCTTGAAACAAATTGACTGCTTTATTCAGTTGACGGAGAAGAGGGGCAGGGAGAAACAGATGAATCACAGTCGGTGCTGGTACCAAGGGCCCTGAGCATACCTGCATATATGCATACTAGACCTTCCTGTTTCTAGCCAGTAAAAGGGGATATATCTTTACAAAACACATCGCCTTATAGCAGTGGTTCTCAACCTTGGCTGCACATTACAATCACCTGGGAATCTTTTTAAAATCCTGATTTCTGGGCCTCATCCTCCGGAAATTCTGTTTCTTTGTTATGGGGTAGGGCCACAACATTAGTAACAAAGAAACAGAATTTCCGGAGGATGAGGTCCAGAAATCAGGATTTCGAAAAGATTCCCAGGTGATTCTAATGTGCAGCCAAGGTTGAGAACCACTGTCTTAGAGTGTCCTGGGATGGGTAATGAGAAAGGAGGAGGAAGGTGTACTGTGTGGGGAACAGAGAGAGATACTGAAGTTCATAGAACATCTGTGCTGTGTCCGGAGAACAGGAATGTCATCATCTCATTTAATTCTCACAACAAGATAGTGAGGTGGATCTAGAGTCCCAGGGCGATGCCGGCAGGCCCCGTTTCGGAATGGAGTGGCTAGTCTGGCTCACCAACCAAAAGGTTTGCATCTGAATTTCTGGCTCTTGTTGAAAAATAAAGACAGGCTGGCACTGAGCCTGGCTGCTCCCTGAGACCCCATAAGTGCTCTTAAATACACCAATGTGCCCCCTCTTCCCCATGACTACAACGCCCACCTCCCTGCTGTATGTTTCCTGCCTGGCTCCTATGCACATCTGAGTTGGCTAGATCATTATTTCCCCCTTTTACTGCTCAGTAATTGAAGCCCAGGGCAGGTAAATAGCTTCCCCTTGGCTGCCAAACTGAGATGAGGTGGATCTAGAGTCCCAGGGCGATGCCGGCAGGCCCCGTTTCGGAATGGAGTGGCTAGTCTGGCTCACCAACCAAAAGGTTTGCATCTGAATTTCTGGCTCTTGTTGAAAAATAAAGACAGGCTGGCACTGAGCCTGGCTGCTCCCTGAGACCCCATAAGTGTTCTTAAATGCACCAATGTGCCCCCTCTTCCCCATGATTACAATGCCCACCTCCCTGCTGTATGTTTCCTGCCTGGCTCCGATGCACATCTGAGTTGGATAGATCATTATTTCCCCCTTTTACTGCTCAGTAATTG
>NW_005358455.1:0-2103 GCF_000412655.1 Myotis brandtii | reverse complement strand
TTGTAATTATTTAATTTTATTTTTATTATTTGTTTAAATTTTATTATTACTTTGTTTGTTAATACTCACCCGACGATATTTTTTCATTGGTTGTTAAGGAGAGTGAAAGAGAGAGGAGAGACAGGGAGAGACAGGAAGGAACATCGATGTGAGAGAAACACATGGATTGTTTGCCTCCTGCACCAGCCCTGACCATGGGAGGAGTCTGCAAGCAAGGTAAGTGCCCTTGACCAGAATCCAACCTGGGACCCTTCAGTCCACAGGCCCACGCTCTAGCATTGAGCTCAGAGCACCTCCAACAGTTCACACCTGTGCTGAGGGAACCTCCAGTGGCCCCTGAGCTGCAGCACATAATGTACAAGCCCATGGCTACTGGGGTCAGAGGGCAGTCAGGGAAGGTCTGGGGCCTGGTCACCTATAATATTGCCAACATCCTGTTGACCAGAGCTCAGGTACACAGGGAGCTCTGTGAATCCTAAAAGTGCAGGAACAGCCCAGCCAACATAGCACAGTGGTTGAGCGTCAACCTATGAATCAGGAGGTCACTGTTGGATTCCAAGTCAGGGCACATACCCAGGTTTTGGGGAACATCACAAGAGCGGGGCCTGCAGGAAGGTGGCAATCACTGATTCTCTCTCATCATTTATGTTTCAATCTCTCTCTCCTTCTCCTGTCCTCCATGAAATCAATAAAAAATATTAAATAAATAAGTACATAAAAATGGTGCAGGTTTGATTCCCAGTAGAATCATATATGAGAGGCAACTGGTCATTATTTGTCTCTCACATCAACGTTTCTCTCTTTTTTCCTTTTCCTATAATAATCAAAGACAATATCCTCAAAGTATGATAAAAAAGGAAGAACTATATCTACATAAGTATCTATATATGTACATATATCTATATATGTATATCTATATCTATATCCACATCTATCTGTATCCATGGGAGCAGAGACACATTGATTTTATCCCTAAGGATTCTGTGATTGATCCCACATCCTACTTCCTGACCACCTCCGGCAGCATAGCCCTTGATGTGGAAGAAGAGGTCCCTGGGCACGGTGACCAGGACCCCAAGGAGGGCCTGGTTCTCTGGGGCACAGTCAGCACCTCCTTCCAGGAGAAGCCCCAGGAGACCGGGACCTCCCTCACCTCTTGCCCTTTGTATGTTCAGACACCTCCCATATGCAAATGCCCACACGGCCACCAGACACACGCACCGTTGGAGTCCACTTAAATTCAGGGCCTCCTCACCCTGGAGAATACTTTTTGGGGACAAGGACCTCACCTGCAAGACATGACTCCCATGTGGCTCTTCCTCTTCCTGCTGTCAGCTCCCAGATGTGAGTGACTCAGGGCTTAGACGTGAGGAGATGGGGACCCTGCATCTGAGCCCAGGACTCACTGTGTTCTCTCTGTCCCAGGTGTCCTGTCCCAGGTGCAGCTGCAGGAGTCGGGCCCAGGACTGGTGAAGCCCTTGCAGACCCTCTCCCTCACATGCACTGTCTCTGGATTCTCCATCACAACCAGTGGTTATGCCTGGAGCTGGATCCGCCAGCCCCCAGGGAAGGGTCTAGAGTGGATTGCACGCATAGATTATGATGGAGACACTTTCTACAACCCCTCCCTCAAGAGCCGGACCTCCATCTCCAAAGACACGTCCAAGAACCAGTTCTCCCTGCAGCTGAGGTCTGTGACCACCGAGGACATGGCCGTGTATTACTGTGCTAGACACACAGTGAGGGGAAGTCAGTGTGAACCCAGACACTAACCTCCCTACAGGAAGGTCTCTGACCACGAGAAGGCACTCAGGGTCCCTGAACACAAGTACCATCCCAGCAGCAGGTGCAGTTGGAGGTCTGGGCTGGTTCCTGTGTGGTTTCTTCTTCATGTCACAGTTTCCCTCAGGGAACCTCTGAACCCTGATTCTTTGCTGACATCTGAGTCTCTGAGTGAGAAATTCCGTTGTAAAGAGAGAGAACTTTCTCCTGTGAACAAAAGGCAGAGAGTCTTTCATACACACTTGTGCCATAATGAGTTTCATCATCAAATCTTCTGAACCACATCACCTGAATCTAACAAGAGGCTCTAATGACTCAACA
>NW_005358454.1:0-776 GCF_000412655.1 Myotis brandtii | reverse complement strand
TTCATTGGATTGTTTATCTTCCTTTTGTTAAGTTGTAGATATTCCCTATAAAATTTGGAGATTAAACCCTTATTGGTGATAACATTGGCAAAGATGTTCTCCCATGCAGTGGGCTTTCTTGTTGTTTTGTTGATGGTTTCTTTTACTGTGCAGAAACTTTTTGTTTTGATGTAGTCCTATTTGTTCACTTTCTCTTTAGTTTCCATCTCCCTAAGACCTGTATCGTTAAAGATATTGCTATGAAAAATGCCTGCTATTTTGCTGCCAATGGTTTCTTGCAAGATTTTTATGGTTTCCCATCTTACGTTTAAGTCCTTTATTCATTTTGAGTATATTTTTGTGTATGGTGTAAGTTGGTGGTCTAGTTACATTTTTTCCCCATGTATCTGTTCAATTTTCCCAACACCATTTATTTAAGAGACTGTCTTGACTCCATTGTATGCTCCTGCCTCCTTTATCAAATATTAATTGAGCATAATGTCATGGGTCAATTTCTGGATTCTCTGTTGTGTTCCATTGGTCTATATGTGTGTTCTTGTGGCAGTACCTGGCAGTTTTGAGAACATTGGCTTTGTAATATAGCTTGATATATGGTATCGTGAATCCCACCTACTTTGTTCTTCTTTCTCGGGATTGCTGCAGCTATTCGAGGTCTTTTTTTATTCCAGATGAATTTTTGGAATGTTTGTTCTAGATATTTGAAGTATACCATTGCTATTTTAACGGGGATTTCATTGAATATATAATTTGCTTTGGGTAGTATGGACATTTTAATG
>NW_005358453.1:0-275 GCF_000412655.1 Myotis brandtii | reverse complement strand
TCTCCTCCATGACTGTCCCCTTCTCTGAACAAGAAATTTTCTTCTTCCTCAGGCTCACTGGGTTCTCTTGCCTCCAGGTTCACAATTTTAGTCTTCTTGCAAAGCTCCTCTATGACATGACATGGCAAAGGGACCCCCTCACTTAGCCTTTAGTTCCCCAAACCAACATTCTCTCCCCTTTAATGCTCTGAAAACTGCTCTGACCTCAGCACATTCTCACCCCCTACACACACACAAATATTCCACCCTTCCCAAAGAACAACTTTCTTTACTGC
>NW_005358452.1:0-395 GCF_000412655.1 Myotis brandtii | reverse complement strand
TAATAATCTGAACAATAAAGATTTAATTTCAAAAAATTTTTAAAAAATTAAAAAAAAGAAAAGCCATGCTTACTAGTAGCAACAGCCCTAGGTGCCCTTCTCCATCTGAAAGATTAAGATAAATGGTCTCCTTTTTTTCTTTCTTTCTTTCTTTCTTTCTTTCTTTCTTTCTTTCTTTCTTTCTTTCTTTCTTTCTTTCTTTCTTTTTTTCTTTCTAGGCCACAGGAGAATGCATGGCGAACATAGGGAAGAGACGGAATGTGGAATTCTCTGTGACATCCCAGACCTGCCACATTACTCCAGGTAGCTGATATACAGTGTGGCTATGCCCTGGGGGGAAACAAACCATTTTCTGTGTGGCCAGGAGCATAACCTGGACAAAGCCCTTTCCCAGA
>NW_005358451.1:0-485 GCF_000412655.1 Myotis brandtii | reverse complement strand
CCAGAGACCACCTCTGTCTACAGACTAATAGGATTCTACTTGAATTGCCCCCAGGCAATTGTCTTCGGTGTAGGGGCAGGGTGGGGCAGTTGCTTCTGCCTGAAGGCTAATTGTTACTTTTAATCTCTTAAGTGGCCTCAGGGCAAGGTGATTTCCAATAGGGTTTATGGACTGTCTTCCCCCTCAGGCAAGGCAAATGTCTATGTGGGAAAGATGTCCTCAGCTGTGTGAGGGAATGACTCAGCCCAGGAAACTTGGGGTGTCTGCCTTCTGAGCTCTATCCCTCAAGTCCCCAGTCCTGGGTTCTGCTCTCACAGCTCCAGTCCACTTCACCCTCCCTCTGCCAGAGCACAAGGTGGGTGGCTCCACAGGGAATTTTGTGTGTTAACCCTTCAAGAGGGTGCTCGAACTTTCAGCTGTCACTCCCTGGTAGACAGACAGCACTCTGCTGCTTTTCACAGCTAGATGCTATGTGGGTACCCTCC
>NW_005358450.1:0-794 GCF_000412655.1 Myotis brandtii | reverse complement strand
TTTTTTTTTTAAATATATTTTATTGATTTTCTACAGACAGGAAGCGAGAGGGACAGAGTCAGAAACATCGATGAGAGAGAAACATCGACCAGCCGCCTCCCGCACACTCCCCACTGGGTATGTGCCAGCAACTACGGTACATGCCCTTGACCGGAATCGAACCCGGGACCCTTGAGTCCGCAGGCCGACGCTCTATCCACTGAGCCAAACCGGTCAGGGCGTAGTAGTACACTCATTTTGTTGTGCAACCACCACTTCTATCTAGTCCCAAAACATTTCCATCACCCCAAAAGGAACCCCATACCCATTAAGCGCCTAGTTCCCGCCAGCCAGCATTCTGCTTTCTGCCTCTGTGGATTTTGCCTATGGATATTCAATATAAATGGAATCATACAATGGGTGACTTTGTGTCTGGTTTTTTTCACTTAGCATAATGGTTTTGAGGTTTCTCCACATTGTAGCATATATCAAGTCTTCATTCCTTTTTATGGATGAGTAATAGCCCATTGCATGAATATAACACATTTTCTTTATCCATTCAGGGAGGGGATTTTTTTGAAGTTTGCTAATTACTTTTTTATTAATTTTATTAAACACTAGTGGCCCAGTGCATGAATTCATGCACATTGAAAGGAAGTTAATTAGAAGAAATATTGTAATATCACTATTCGTCCTTTCTCTATAATAGAAATGTCAACCAAATTCACGATCAACTATGACCAATCGAGACACATGCATGCTAATGGCACCAGCGAGAGCTTTATATCTATACTAATAAAAGGGTAATATGCTAA
>NW_005358449.1:1962-2236 GCF_000412655.1 Myotis brandtii | reverse complement strand
TCGCCAGAGAATGCTGCCGCTCACTGTTTCAGTTAAGAAGTGATTTCGTTGCAGAATTGTTTCCAGATGTTCCCACGCACCTTCGCTGGGAAAAGCCACGTTTCCGAACGCGAGGGCCCTTCCCTTGCAGCGACCCCGCGGGTCCCAGCCTTGTGCCTCACGTGTTGAAACAGGCCTGTTAGGCTGCCTCCCTGTCCTCTTCGCTCCGGAAACCCCACCATCGGGTGCCGCCATGGAGGGGAGGGGGCAGCGGGAGCCGGGTGGGGCCGGGCCG
>NW_005358449.1:0-240 GCF_000412655.1 Myotis brandtii | reverse complement strand
CACTGAGCCCCCGTCTCACCCCCTCCCCCCCCCACTGAGCCCCCGTCTCACCCCCTCACCCCTCCACTGAGCCCCCGTCTCACCCCCTCACCCCTCCACTGAGCCCACCTGTGTCACCTCCTCAGTTCCTGAGACTGAAGGGGAAAAACACCCAAGTTTTTTTTTTTGTCTGGTTATTTTTTTTTTAGCATAAACTGCTGTCCTGGCTCTAAGGCTCAATATAAAGTGTTTAATAGAAAG
>NW_005358448.1:64272-74360 GCF_000412655.1 Myotis brandtii | reverse complement strand
CGACTTCTTGAGGCGTCCTTCTGTGATTTTCGGGGTATATTACAACACAATAAATAATTTAAATTTTAAAAAAGACATGAATGGAAAACGTGTTTCTATTGACGACAACGTGGTGCTCCACAGAGCACAGAACTTAAACGTCACCTTCAGCAGGGACCCCTGGAAGGAGTGACACCAAGCCATTTTCTGCCACTAAGGGATGGTCATACAGATTCAGGAATAAAGTCAAACTGAGAAACATAAACATTGCTGGAGAGGCTGTGCCTGCAGATGAAGAGGCCGCTGCCACGTTCCTGGCAGAGTTGAAGAAGCTGAAGAAGTTGATGAGGGCTCGGTACCATCCGTGGTTTCAGACATCCACTGGGGCTCCTGAAACATATCCCCATGGGTACGGGAGGGGGACCGCTGTATTAGACCAAGACAAATGTTTGGATCTTTTAGTTTTTACGGACCTGAAGGGTTGCCAGTCACCTCATCCGCCAGATAAACATGAACCTAAAAAACCGTAAGGGCGGGACAGGAGGGGAGGAGTCGCCTTGGGGCTTTCCCTCACTGGCAAAGAACTTGACCCAGTTACTAAAAGGCACACACTTTCTAATGTTGTCCCTTGTGAAATATCTTACTCTCTAGCACAGCCGTGGGCAAACTACCGCCCGCGGGCCGGATCCACCCGTTTGAAATGAATAAAACTAAAAAAAAAGAGAGAGTCCGTACCCTTTTAGGTAATGATGTTTACTTTGAATTTATATTAGTTCACACAAACACTCCATCCATGCTTTTGTTCCGGCCCTCCGGTCCAGTTTAAGAACCCATTGTGGCCCTCGAGTCAAAAAGTTTGCCCACCCCTGCTCTAGCACTTTACCCTTTTACTATATTTGTTTCACCTGTGAGGATAAAATAATGTATCAATGTATTTACATGCATTTTTTTCCTTTCAAACTTGAGATGGGGTTCCATAAGAGCAGGCACCTTGTCTGTCTTATTCCTGGTTTCCTTGTGCTTAAAACAATGCCGGCCACATAATAGACACTTAATATTTTTCTTCTTTTTAAAGTTATTTATTGATTTGATAGAGAGACAGAGAGAAACATTGATTTGTTGTTCCACTTATGTATGTATTCATTGGCTGATTCTTGTTTCTGCCCTGACAGGGGATCAAACCTGGAACCTTGGCATATCCCACCAAGGGTAAGAATATATATTTTTAAATATATTTTTATTGATTTCAGAGAGGAAGAGAGAGAGATAGAAACATTGATGATGAGAGAGAATCATTGATCGGCTGCCTCCTGCACTACTCCTACTGGGGATCGAGCACACAACCTGGGCATGTGCCTAACCAAGAGTTGAAACCAGGACCCTTCAGTCTGTGGCCAATGCTGTATCCACTGAGCCAAACCAGCTAGGGCAAGAATGTTTTTTGAACATATAACAAACAGAGAGAGAAGGGATAGAAGGAACATCAACATCTAACTTTCTAATTAAGACCTCACACCTGTCCCTGTGCTGCTTGTCACCAAAATCTATGTGCAGCTGAAGTCCTTCCTCTTGTCTGAAAGCTCAGGACTAGAAGCTATTGATGTAGAATGGGGAATAAGGAGGAGGAAGGCAATGGAGATTTCCATTTGACTTATTTCTCTGCTGGACTTGAATAAACTGGGGGGAGGCAAGCTGAAGGTTCAACAGCCAGATTCCATGTGTGACCACAGCTGGCCAGAGGCCCTCCTCCATCACCCCCGCAGCCTGGGTGGGTCCTGAGTGTAGCCTCTGAATGGCCCCAGAGCAGCACCCGGGAGAGCGGGGATGTCCCCTGCTCCCGCCGATTTGCAGGCACTGTGCCCTGAGGAGTTCCTTCCGTGCTGGCAAGTGGCCAAGACCAGCTGACTCTGCCACCCCATGCGAAAGTGCTCCTAAAAGACGCCAGAGGGAGGCTGATGCTGACAGTGAGTCAGGTACCAACACTGTAGGCCTTTCCCCCATGGAAGTGACTCCCCACTGATGAGAATCTGGGACTAACCCTGCTTAGTGGTTCTGCTTGCTGGATTCACAGCTGAGTCACCTCCTTAATCACTTCGCACAGGCCTTGAAAAGAAAACTTAAGGAAAACTTAACCCCTTATTCACATATAAGAAACTTAACCCCCTCTTCACATAAGTATATGTGTTCTAAGATTTAAAATAATATTATTTTTCAGATTAATTCAGGTGCTCTATCAGAGCATAGGTCCCCCCATCAGGTCCTGTGTCTCTTCTCAGCCCTTTATATGCATCCAGCCTTTTAATCATCTTGACTACCCCATGAGTTTAGGAATTGCAGGGTCCCCGCTTTCCAGCTGGGGAAATGAGGCACTTAGAGGCTACAGTAACTGGCCTAAATCCACCTGGACCACGCTGGCAGAATCTGACAGAGCTAGGATTTGAACCCAGGATGTGTTTGGGCCCAGAGTGAAGCCCTGACTACTGTGCTGTGCTGCTCAGGGCCTGATACCAGCACAACAGCAGGCCTTGTCCCACATAGTGACTCGGTCCTCTCTCTGACCCCGACACTAATACTGTGCCTGCACCAAGCAGGCCTCTGTACCCATTTGCTCACTGCATGACTTACTGTTTCCAGTTTTCAGATGGGAAATGCAGGCTTACATTTGACAAGCCCGTGGTCACACAGCCCTGCCAGGTTCCAAATCAGCCGCTGACCCTGCAGTGCTCTGCACCGAGCCTCCCACTGGGGCTTCCGGTGCTCGTGACCAAGACACTCAGCAGGAAACAAACTGGCCCAGGAGTCTGCCTCTTCCTCTCTGTTTCTCTCTCATTCACTCGCTCACAATCGGTATCCTTCTCCCTCTTTAGTCATAGATGTTAGGTTGTCGAAGGAGGAACACACAAGGCCAGAATGGAGAGGGATTACGAACTTATTTGATCATCCACACACCAGGTGGCTGAGCCTGAATGGCTCCAGCACCCAGTGACGGGAGTCAGCGGCCTTTAAAGGACTTTTGGCGGGATTTTTTTTCTGGATGGAGACTTCTTTATGCATAACTGGAGGGGGAGATAATGAAATGTGGTCACTGCAAGTGAAATGTGGTCTGAGCAAAGGGAATGTCCATAGTGAAATGACCTGGAAAGCCAGTTCCCAGCGGGAGGGGTATCAATTCAATTGCTCGATCAAATCTAACATTCCAGCCTTTTTGTTGATGGAATAAGGACGAAGGTCATATCTTCTGTAATTGCTTCCTGCTGAGGTGGGACGTCAAGATCACAGGGGAATGGACTCTGATAGTAGTAGGCTGGATGAGGGTTGCAGCAGCATGATTTTCCCAAGAGACTGGTTGGTGAAGTCTCGAAAGTGGTCCTGTTGAGTGACTTGGGAGGTAAAAGCTGGTCCTGAGGCTGCCACAGCATCACTTGCGTACTTTTGCTGCTTTTCTAGGCCTGGAGCTGAAATACAACTGAGATCTAGATGTTATTTTTAGGGGGGGGGGAAGAGTAGGGGTCTCAGTTGCCTCATTAGTGATATGAAAGGGGAGAGTAGGTCACCCTGGGGGTGAGGTTCTTGTTTTCCAAGTTTTGCCCCTTGCTGGGCATCCACAGGTTTCTTGTAGGTCCTGAGACAGGATTTCAAAATAAGTAGAGCAGTGGTTAAGTCCCTATGGCAGTTCCAACCCCTGCTGTGATGCCCAGGGTTATTAGGAGAGGGATTATCTGGACTCCTCTTTTGTGTCAGATATGATGGGTTACAGGGGCAGGTAAAGACTGCTTATTGGGGGCTATATCTATATTGGGTGAAAGATGAGAGTACAGATTCCTGTCCAGCTGATGGGGAGACAGATGTATGTGTTTTCCCCACAGAGGAAGAAAAATCCCTGATCATGGAGACAAGCTGATAGGTGTAAGGAGAAGAGGTGGACTGAAGGGTATGAGGTTCCTTTTTCTAGTTCTGCACTCCAAGCTGAGAGGGTAGTCACCATGGCACTGCCAATAAGGGGTGACAGATGAGTGGTTGAGATTTTATTGCAATGAAAGTCGGAGCTAATGCTAGAATGGGCTGTTATCCAAGGGAAAAGAGAAAAGGAAGGAAAGGAGCAGTTGAGGCCAGGGGCCAGGATGGTTGGATAAGAAGTAAGACACTGCACTCAGACCAGCCAAATTTAGTACTTTAAATTTCCCGAGGTGATAATCTGCCACTCGCTGGCTTAACTTCTTATTTTTACTGAACCTTAATCCTTGCTGTTTTTACTTTTAAACCTTAAATTGCTGCACTAAAGACTTTTACTTTCTTTCAAGCAGAGCAACCATCTTAGTTGCTGTCCAGGAAAATAGGTAGGAGAGAAACATGTTGGCCAATACTGCAATGCATACATCTCAAGTAAAAGTAACTTTCTTTTTACTTATGGTGTCTCATTAATGGTGAGATTTAATGCTTCAATAATAACTTTTAGTTTACTTGGTAAATAGTAGTGGAAGAGATTTTTACATTTCTTCTTTTTTTACTTTTTTCTTCTTTTTAAGCTTAAGTTTACTTCTAAATAGCATTCTTTTTTGGCTAGTGCTCATTTGCATATATATGCAAATTTTACTTTGGACTTTACTAGAACCAGTTGCTCATAAAATATTGGCTTCTCACATGAATGAGTTTATATGAGACCTTGATTATATTGTGAAAAGATAACCTATCAAGTAATTAAAGTATGCTCCTTTATTGAAAAGCAAAGTAAGCAAACCTATACATTTGACCCATTAAGTACAGATCCTGCCCCCACCCCCTGCCCCAGCCAATCTGAAGAGCAGGCTGGATGGTGGTCTGAGGCATTATGCATACTCTTATCTTAAAATTCTGCTGCTGAATATTCTGGTTTAGCTTAAGAAGGATCCAGCAACCTTGTCCTGCCAGGCTGGGAGACTGAAACCTCACTTTCTTGATCAGAGTAAACTGGCCCTTTTATATTTCTTGTAAATAGTTAACTTTAGAACTTATTTCTTTCTTTCAACATTTCTCGTTTCCTTCTCATCACATATGCAACCTTCACAAATTTCACACTTTTAAATTAGCCTTCAAACCTTCTATCTACGTCCTTCAAAAATGCATAACCATGCCTCAGACCTTCCATTAAGTATTTCTACTCTAATATTCTTTCTCTCTGTCATACCTTCAGCAACTTGTACAGACCTTTTATTTCTTTTTTCTTTAAAACATATTAGGATTCTTCACTCTTAGAAACCTTAATTTTTCAAGGATAACCAAAAAGTAAACAGCCAACATTTCTTAGATTGACATTTAACAACACACTTCCTTTCAAGAAAATATACATTCAACAAAGTACAAGAGACCTTCTGTAATAAAAACTAAGAGCAGGCGAATTAAATTGTGTCTAGCAATCAATGTTTGAGTATTGTATACTATTTTAAAATATTTAGATGTTTATCATTTAACCCAGCAATGCTCCAGCTCCTTGGGGCAGCTTCCATCCTCCCCACCTCCCATAGGAGCTGCAGGTGCAGGAACCACAAGGTGGCTCTGGGGCTGGGTCGTCTCCCCCACAGGGAGGAATATCCACCTTCCCAGCCTCACTCCTTGTCCCCTTGAAGAGAGAAGAACCCTGACCCAGAGGAGAGAGAGGATACTTAGGCTGACTGAGGAGACACTGATTGCTGTGGGCAGGGTCGGGGGGGGCTTTAGGAGCAGAGAGAAGTTCCTGTGTAATCATTGCTCAGCAAGTTGCCACAGGAAATTCAGAAAGAACACACCTAACCTCACCAGAATCTAGGACATGTTTTTATCATTTGAAAACTATGAAATCCACCCATTTCCTCTCATATCTTAGGGTGCGTGCGTTTAGCCAGATGTTCCAAGGTTCCAGTAGGATGGCCAGGTTGTCCCTCATATGCTGCAGAAAATGAAAGAGATGGAGACTGAGCAGTTTCGGAGAGATGCAGAGATGGAGAGGGATGGGGAGATGCAGGACTGGGATCCCTATCCAGTAGGGCCCCAGCCTCCAGAATCCATCCCTGCCTTAGCCCCCTTGTCCTGTTGTCATCTTGAGTGAGGCAGGTCCTTACTTGGGACAGACTCTGGAGATGGGAGAGGTAGAGCACCGTGACTTCATGCCTAGAACCTTCAATCTCACAACAAATCTCTTCTGGGGGCCAAACGACTCGGGACAGCAGAGCTCAAAGCAGGGCCAGAACGTGCAGCCGGGGCCACAGAGGTTGGTCCGGTTGAAGGACAGGATGGTGTCATGATGACAGCATTGCTCCATGGGGTTGTACATATGGTTCCCACATCTGGGTGCTTGCTGGCACAGCCACAGGCCGGAGTTCATGTGGGCCCCTGGAGACAAATTGCTGGTGACTTCAAGGAGAACTAGGCACTATCCCCATCCCCTGAATCAGGGGCCTCTTTAAACCACTTCCCAAGGGCAGTCTCATCCCTCTTCATTCTTTCCACCCTGCACTCACCTGACTTTAAGCACAGGAGAAGGAGGAGGAAGGCTAATATGCTGTTGAAACCTGGAGAAGAAGAAAGGAGGGTTAAGGCCAGGGCTGGGGTTGTGGACCTCAGGGAGGGCAGGCCAGTGTGGGGAAGGCTTAGTTCCAGATTTGTTTTAAAGATTTGAGTTTGGGATCATCTCTACGTAGGGTCTACTAGTTCCTGACACAGGTAAGAGTCCAGAAATCTGGGTCTAAACATACTGGATCCCTTGAGGGGAGAGAATGGGGGGGGGGGGGGGGGGGGGGGGGGGAGGGGGAACTCTTGGAACCATATGTTACAATTGTAAGAATGCAGTGAAGTTTCCCAGGTGGGAGAAAGGCAGAGCAGGTGTTAAAGGTATCAATAAAGTGATTTGGAAGGATGAAGGAAGCTGAGGTTAGAGGGGGGGGAGAATTGGGGTGCATGGTTGCTTTTGGGGATATGATTTGGCTTGACTAGGTCTTGGAGTTGGAGCTCTCCTGTATTTCAGCTTCTGGGCACCATGACTGCAGATGAAGTTTGAGAGATGAAGTTCAAAAGGATGGACATGAATGTTTTTTATAGATGCAATAACATGACTATAATATAGGTTAAAGAAAAAGCATTTGACAAAATCTACATTTTCATACTTTTAAAAACCCCAACATAGAACAAGCTATTAATAGAAAAGAACCTCCTCAACCTGATGAAGGCTACCCACAATAAAGTTCACAACATATCATACTAAATGGTGAAAGACTGAAGGCTCTCCCTTTAGCATCAAGAGCAGGACAAGTATGTCCACTCCCACCACTCTATTCAACATAGTACGGGATGTTTAAGCCAGAGAAAATAGGCTAGAAAAGAAAGAAAGTGCATTCAGATTGGAAAAGAAGTAAAATTATTTCTATTTGCAAATGACATGATCTTGTATATTAAAAATTCTAAGGAAGCTACCAAGACCCAACAGAAAAAACTGAGAAATTCAGCAAGGTTGTAAGATACAAGATCAACATATAAAAATCAATTGTATACACTAGCAAAGACCATCTGAAAATGAAATTAAGAGAATAATTCTATTTACAATAGAACCAAAATTAAATACTCATGAATAAACTTAACAAAAGAAGTGCAAACTTTGTAAACTGAGAACAACAGAACATTGTTAAAAGACAGTGAAGAGAATACATAAACAAACTGGAATGCATCCATGTTCATAAATTGGAAGACTTCAGAAATCAACAAACTGATCCTACAACTTGCATTGAAATGCAAAGGACCTGAATTGCTAACTAACTAACTATAATTCAACAAAGAAATCACTGCTCAACACAGACCCATGCCTGAGGAAACCGGGCATTGACCCATCTAAAAGAGGGCAACCAAGAATAAACAGGGAGAGGAGAAGGGAGGAAAGTGCAGAAGGCCCAGAGAAGCAGCCCTGCAGCCAGAAGCTCATGGCTGGACCTGGAGAGGGAGGAAGCGGGATGTATCAGGAATTCCCTTTGGCTGGGAGGAACAGAGAGCTGTAAGGGGCAGCCCAGCAGGGACAGTGCCAAGGGAGCAAATAGTGTCTGAGTTGCCTGACAGAGCACTCAGGTTCTGCCATGTGTCCCTGCACTGTTGGCAGGGTGGTGGTGTTCAGACAAAGAAATGGAACCACAGAGCTCTTGGACCTCCCAAACTCTCCTCCCGTTGCCCTTGGAGTTAAGCCCAGGAGCATATTACCTATAAACCAGAGAGACAGAGAGAGAGGACAGATGACATATTGACCCGGAGATGGGTGATGGGAAACTCAGCAGAGACTGATGCAACAAATGCCACCCCTGCCCTGCCCACAGCCAGAACTGGACTCTTACCTGGCCACAGATCCTGCTGAGGGGGGAGGCAATGCAGCTGGACTTTGTGCCTGGGACCTTAAACCTGACAGTGGCCCGATTCTGAGAGCCCCAGGACTCAAGGCAGCAGTGCTGGAAGCAGGGCCAGAAGGTGCAGCTGTGGCCACAGAGGCGGGTGTGGTTCAAGGACAGGATGGTGCCCTCATCACAGCACTGCTCCAAGGGGTTGTAGATCGCGTCCCCACACCTGGGTGCTGGATGGCACATCCACAGCCCAGGATCTGAACAAGCCAGAGCAGAATGGGCTCCAGGACCGGTCTTAGACATTGGGAGCCTCCTCCCTGCACCTTTCTCACCTGTGAGTCCTTCTAAGTCTGAGAACAGGAGTTCAAAAATGAAGACGGCAGCTGAGAAGCAGAAGGGGAATGAGAATAATTCTGGAGAGTAGCCTTCTGGTCACTATTGTGGGGCCCAAGATGATCCCAATGAGCTTCTTTCATTGTCAACAGCTCAGAGTAGATTTTGAGATGGACTCTGGGTGGCAGGGAGGACTCTGGGAAGAGCTAAGATTCTGAAATTTGCAGATTGCGGGGGAGATTGTAATTCAGTTAGACATGTCACAGGGGAGTTATGGGATGGGAAGCCAATAATTGAGTAGGAAAGAGAATTAATTTGGGGGCTCAGAGGTACATTAGGGGTGTGATAACACATAAGCTAGACTTGGGGCTGGGGCTCTCTTACCAAAGATTCTGGGCACCATGGTTCTTGATGACCCTCCAGAGTAGTTGATGGCAGAGCAGACGGAGGACTGGGTGTGGGACCATAGACTGTGACTTATATAGACAACAGAAGGGCAGGGCTGCCAGAAAGAGAGGTGCATAAAGAGCCATAGTTGCATGAAGAAAAAAAAATCAACACTTTAATAAATTGTTCCTGAACCAGTTCCAACCGATTTCCATCTCAGATATCTCAAAGCCTCAGGGTGAATGTTCTAAGTTGTGGTGTGTCTTTAATTGAACATGGCTCAAGGGAAGCCCTGTTAGCAAAGACTCATTGACACATCACCAACAAATGCTGGCTCGTCCTAGACTTCCCACACTTCTCACACATAATCCACCTTCAGATCCGTACTGTCTATAATTCTTCTGAGTTCTTAAAGGGAAATTATGAAGTTTGCAGTGTGATCTAGAAGAAGAGAAGGGACTGCAGAAACCCTGGTAGGGAGAATAAAAAAGGAAAAGGTAGAGACCTCTGGGATTCATAAAACCGACTGAAAGAGCACCTTGTAGAGTGCCTGGTCCAAAGAAAGGCTCCATCCATGATTCTCACTGTTATTGTATTATCATCACTGTTATTGCCACGAGATAAGTGGGTTATTCCATGGGCCCCTCTGTCTCTGCTGGCTCCCTCCCATGTCACAGTGAGTACGTTGGGGAGATGAAAGAGAGATGAGGCAGAGACTTTCAGACCTTGTAAAGCTCATGGTTAGTGGAGGGACTCCCTCCCCTTAAGTGTATGTGCAGTACTTCCTCATGAGTGGTCCATGCATTCACGTATATTAGCCCTCCTCTCTTAATTTGGCGGGTGTCTGTGTGGGTTGGTATATACCAGTGATGGTGAACCTTTTGAGCTCAGCCTGTCAGCATTTTGAAAAACCCTAACTTAACTCTGGTGCCGTGTCACATATAGAAATTTTTTGGTATTTGCCACCATAGTAAAACAAAGATTTATATTTTTGATATTTATTTTATATATTTAAATGCCATTTAATAAAGAAAAATCAACCAAAAAAATGAGTTCGCGTGT
>NW_005358448.1:54753-64109 GCF_000412655.1 Myotis brandtii | reverse complement strand
TCATAATGTAAATATTTGATATGCAGGATGGTCTTAGGTGACCCCTGTGAAAGGGTCGTTCGACCGCCAAGGGGGTCGCGACCCACAGGTTGAGAACTTCTGCCTTTATGTGTCCGACTGCCCATGCACCTGACAGGAGTCCCAGCTGTGGAGACTCACCTCCGATTTACACAGCACAGCTGCTGGGGGCACAGACCTATTTCCTAAATGAATGAGCTTGGTGCTTTATTCATAATTCTCAACCTACAGGCAAGGAACTCCTGACTAAAATAGAAAGCTCTTGATAAACAGCACAACTGACTTTGAGGCAAAATCAAAAGGTATTACTAGAGGACTTCATATCTGTATAATTAATTTATCTAACATAGAAATCCCATGGAAGCTATTGTCGAGCCAGAGTCAAAGCTGATAGATTTAGCCAGTCAGTCACAAGACAAGAAGCCCTTAGAATTTTTTTGATTATTTTTTATTTTTTTAAAGAATAGTTTATTGATTTTTTTTTTTAGAGAAAGGGGAAGGGGGAGGGAGAGAGAGAAACATCAATGTTAAAGTGCAACATCAATTGACAGGCCCCTAATGGGGATGGAGCCCGCAACCCTATAAATGCCCTGACCAGGAATCGTACTAGCAACCTCCTGGTGCACGGATGACACTCACCCAACTGAGCCACACGGGCCAGGCCCATCAAGCCCTTTTAGAGTCAGACAGTTTAATACGTACATAGACAACGAAAGTAAGATGAGCCCCAGGTGCCAGCTGCCCCTGCCCCTTGCACAGAGTGGCGCTCAAAGGGGTCAGGTGACTGCAGCAAGGATGACAGGACCCTAATGCTGAGGAGAGAAAGCCATCTGTATCTAAGCAGTTGTATAGCCTGCAGCTCAACCCCATGGGTGAGAGGTAGAAGCCTCAGACCCGGCATCACTGGGAGATGACAAGGAGAAATGCTCTTAGGACAGCTTCCCTGAAGGACAGAGAAGCAGTGAGAACAGTGTTGTGGCTGCTCTCCGTAAGCCTCCCAGGCTCTCCTGTCATAGGAGGGTTAGACTGTCCCACCAAGGTTAAGGTTAGCCGCACCCAATCCTGGCTTATTGTGGCAAACTCAGACACACGAAAGGACCAGGGAACTGAAGCCATCTCCTTAAACCTACCAAAAAAATCCTGGAAGTAATAATTGAAATTGGGAAGGTTATAGGATACAAAGTCAACACACACAAAATTATGTTTCTATTCACTAGCATTAACAATGGGAAATTAAAATTTATAAAACAGTACCATTTATCCCTCCACTGAAATACTTAGGGATGAGTCTAATAAAACATGTACAAGACGTATATGAGGAAACTATAAGTAATGAATGAAAGACATCAAAGATGGACTAAATAAATGGGGAGACGTTTACATTGTGATTTGGAAGATGCAGTATAAATATAGTTGAGATGTCAGTTTGTTACGGGACAGGGTCTGGGTCAGGGACAGGTCTACCTAGGGTCCACTGCTAATATTTGGGTTCTTGACTTCGTGTAGGAGAGATTTCACAACAGGAGTCCAGGTGGCTTTGAGAGTATGTTTATTAAAGCTGGAGACAGTGAAGCAAAGGCAGGGCTTAAGGTAGGAAAAACAACAAGTCAGAGAAAAGGGGGCCTTGGAGACATGTTCAGAGGCTTAGCCCAGGTCGAGCTGCCTCTGCCCACCGCTCCCCTGGCTGTAAGTCTCGTGGGCCCTTTGGAGTTTAAAAGATGCGTGCCTGTGGGGGAAGAAATCCAGGAAGGGAAAGGTGCCAGTGTGCTCCCAGGAGGGAGAGCGAGGTCTGGATCCTTTGTCTTGAAGCTTTTAAAAATTTTAAATCCTCGCCTGAAGATATTTTTCCATTGATTTTTAGAGAGGGGCTGGGGGCAGATAGAGACAGAAAGAGGGAGAAACATCGATGTGAGAAAGACACATGAATTGGTTGCCTCCTGCACTCACCCTGACTGGGACTGGGCATCAAACTTGTAATCCAGGTATGTGTCCTTGATTGGGAATCAAACCCTCAACCTTTTGGTATGCAGGCCAAGACTTTAACCATTGAGAAACACTGGCCAGGGCTGTCTTGTAGCTTTTTCTCTTCCTTTAGCTGGCTGGAGTCTGAGAGCGGTCTCTGGGGCGGGTCTTAACAGAATATCCATTAGCTTTTCTGGTGTGCAGGCACACTCTTGGGCACTTACCCCAGAGAAACAAAACCTTGTGTCCCACAAAAATTCTGTGAGTGTGTATAGCAGTTTTATTTGTAAAAGCCCCAAACTGGAAACAACCCTAATGTCCATCAACAGGTGAATTGATAGACAGGTTGTAGAAATATCCTTAAAATGGACACTACTGAGCAATTTAAGCAAGGAACTATTGCTACACCCAACAAGTTGGACAGATCACAAAGCCATTATGCTGGAAAGAAGCGAGTCTCAGAAGAATTCCATTGATGTAACATCTGGGCGAAACTATAAAGATTGAGAGCAGGGAGTGGTTGCCAACAGATAAGTGTGGGTGGAAGGTGTGACCACAAAGAGACTTCTTGAGGGTTTTCTTTTGGGGAGAGGGGAGAATCTGTTCTGAGATGAGCAATATCTGCAGTGCTGACAAGTCAGAGGACTTTGGGACTGCTGTTATTGCTGGGAGTGGTCACTCCCTACTCCCTCCCTCCTACCTGGAAACCTCACACAACCAGTTCATTTATGAGGTTAGATACAATTCCCTCTGCTTTTGCACTGTATTATTCACTATGTAATTTATACTATGATATATTTGTTAGGCAGATTCAAGAAGATAAAGCCAAAAGAGATACATCAATCAAAACTGTTGAAATGTGCAGCATGTGAGTATCATGAGTATCTGAGGGAAGAGTCGAGGCTGCAGGACGGTGAATCCTCCGTCAGCTGTTCTCTGACTGGATTGTGCCTCGTGCTTGTACACGGTGAGCATTCCCTCTCATCTTGCTTGCACCTTCCTGAGGGGTGAGCCCTTTGTGGGCTGAGGCTCTAACCACTGAGCTCTGATTACTCAGATACAATTTAGAGGACATCTTTAGTGACTGTGATGCATTTCATTTGCATGTAGTTTACATTACCATGCACACTGTTTATTTTCTTTTCCAAGGTTGGCCATCTGCCTACTGCAACATATTTCCACCAACTCAGTGCAATTGGTGCCAGAGAGAGCTTTATATGTATCGTGCATGTGCAAGTCAACTTAGCCTTTTATAGATATAGAACAAACTTGCTTAATTAGACCTGCTTTCTGATGTAGCTAAACTTTTTCCAGCCCAGTGAAGCACCCCAACTTCTCTTCAGGTAACTGTCAGCAACACAGCAGTAAATATCAACATGAAGCAGATTATTATTGTAAATCACACAGGGAGAACACAGGGTGAAGTATATAACTGCAGCAGTGTTTGACTACATTCAGCACAGTGTGAAAACCTGAAGTCATTTTCAAGATCCACCATTTCTTCTTTTCAGTCAGGTCAAGTTTCTAAACTTTCTAAATCTTCATTTTCTGGCTAATGAAAAGAAAATAGGATTCCACTGCGTCTCCTATCTACTTACTCTAGGACTTCTTTGAGGATCAAATGAGATGAGGCATGGGAAAATGCATCAAAGACATTTGGTTACAGTGTAAGGTGTTTCCACCTGAGGCTAGTCATTGCTAGGGAGAGGAAGCCAGGTGTTGCTACTGTGAGGTGGCCCAGAAAAGCGGCGAAGAGAGCAAAGAGAACTGGGTGAATCAGAAAGAAAAGGAGAAGTTTATTTGCGTTCTCGGGGAGACCCACTGGCCCAAAAGGTGGGGCCAGTGAATTTCGCGCCTCCACAGAGGGAGGGGTATCTTTTTTTCAGGTGTTTGGTGAGGGGTTGGGGGCTGAGCTGAGGAAGTCTCTGCGGCAGGGATCATCACGGCATTCAACTGAGGAAGTCTCAGCTGCAGGGGGTGGGTGGGATATTCAGGAAGAAGTCCCTATCTGTGCGGGGGAGGGGAGGGGAGGATGTATGTGGATTCAGGGAGAAGAAGCCGGTATCTGTGTCTGGCACGTTGATCTGTGAGAAATTCCAGGGGAAGTGCATTGTCTCATCACATGTCTGCATGTATCCGATCCTGGGCTCTCTCCGACCTAACAGCTACTTGATGTCATTACATGGATAGTCAGACACTTAACATATTAGTCTTTTATATAGATAGATTATTTAAAACTATGAAGGGGACACAGCTAGAAACTGATAACAGCATTGGACTTAAAAGTGCAAGTGGGATGGAGGTCGAAGAGGAAAGGGAGAATTTTATTTTTCCTTAAAAAAACATGTGCTGGAAGTTTTGCCTTATATATGCATGTCTCTGAAATTTTAGAAAGAATCCAGGTTGGACAAGTAACCAGGAGAGTCACCGTGTGGCATGCTCAGCAGGATGACCGAGGTGAGCAGGAGTGCTGTGGGCAGATGGAGTGGGTCCTGATTCTCTATCACGGGTGATATGGAATTTTTGGACTGGAACCTGGATTCTCTGTCCACCGAGTCAAAGAATGAATCCATGGACAGAGGGTAGTATAGCAAAGGTGGAGATTTATTGAAGAACAAGTACAGACTCCTGTTATGCCCAGATTTCAAATCCCCACAGACCAACAGGGAGCCAGCCAAGTCCGATGCAAAAGCAGAGAGTCCTTTATTATTAGTAGTACAGACCTGGGTCTGGCTCCCAGCCCCCTCTGACCCAACGGCAAGAAGGGGGGATAGAGAGCGCCGTGAGAAAAAACAGGGTTTTAATAGGGGGTGGAGTGAGGGGACTGTGGGCCCTGCCGATTGGCCAGGCGCAAGCCGGGTCTTGTTACATAGGATGCGGTAATTCTTATGGCACGCACATCCCTCGACTGTCATTGGTTAGTTTAAAGAAATCCCGGGCGTGGACAGCAGAGGCCTGGGCTTCCGGGAAGAAGGGGGTCTGAGCACATGGCTCCTACC
This sequence comes from Myotis brandtii, assembly GCF_000412655.1. Lineage (NCBI taxonomy): Eukaryota > Metazoa > Chordata > Mammalia > Chiroptera > Vespertilionidae > Myotis > Myotis brandtii. The sequence goes on along the minus strand of NW_005358448.1, from coordinate 59,130 downwards.
CCAACATGGAGGATACAGGCTAAGATGGAGGGCATAGCCCTCACCCTTTCAACTCCCACATGGGGAAGGGGAAAGAATCTCACAGCACAGACTCCCACGTGAGGAGGGAGAAAGGGTCCCACCGACTTCCTGTTTCCCTGGTTTATAAAGGCTGTAGTTCCTGTGTCCTGACATCTCCTCTGATTGGCCAATATTCCCTTTCGAATTGGTTACTATAGTGATTCCTGAGGCCCTCCTCCCTCATTGTTCTTCTATTCCTTTTGGGCTTTCTTCCTTCTCCTTTATTTTGTAAATATAGACCTTTTTTGGCTACTTCCAGTTCTCTTGTCTTATGGAAATGTAACTGCTCCAGGCTTCCTTGTGTTATGGAAATGTACCTTCTCCCCCTCTGTAGCCCTATGTTTTTTTCCATGGACCCCAATTTTAAAAATTCCCTAAACCTGTCTATGTTCCCCTAATATTCCTGTTTCATTGGGGGAGGGGGAAGGGGGAAGACAGGATGCAGGATGGGAAGGTGGGAGGAGGAGCTGCCCGAGCTGAACCCTGATGAAGTAACTTTTTCAGATGTAGGGCGGAAGGCTGCAAGCAGAGACATGCAGGGGCCAGGCTTGGAAGCCTGTTGGGGAATTGCAAGAGAGGCTGTTGGGCTGGGGATGGAGGCCAGCACTGCTGTAGGAACTGCAGAGGGAGGAGCAGGGCAGGTCATGCCACCTTGCTGGGCACACTAGGGTGTTGGGTTTCATCCCTAAGGCATTGAGGATTTCCAGCCTGAATTCCAAATGAGGTCACAGCAAGGCAGTGATTCCCTGGATCACAAGTCTGCTCCCTATTATTATCTCAATCGTTCACTTGTTTCTCTCTTACAATATTGTTTGTTGGTGTTGGTTACAGATTCCATGTGTTTCTTGCATTTCTGCATGTCTTGCACTGAAGCACTGACTGTTTTTTCTTCCACCTTCTTTTCAAGGATGTTTGTACAGCAAGCAGGTCAAACTCAAAGGCTAACACGGGCCAAATAAACAAGGTTTAAGTTTATGTGGGCCGCAAAAAAACAAAAGCTTCAATTTTCATAGAAACATATGTTTATTTCGCAAAGTATAGTATAAATAAAAAAGAACAAGAGCAATGATAAAATTAATGTTTCTTATGTTTCTTCCTGACACTTGGCCTCTCTTCTCTGCTACTATCTCTCCTACTTCGGGGGAAATCTTGTTTGCAGTGATCACTTTAAAAACTGACCCAAGGTGAGTGTCAGTAATTCTGGATCTGACAGGAGACTTATTTCTTTTTATAATTATAAATAACTGCTCTCATGATAAGTACTTCCAAACATGGAAATAATTTCATATGCAAATTTTTGAGTATTTTCAAACCTGGCAGGTAAATATTTGTAAAATTCAGGCACACCAACTTCACTGAATTTTGCCTTCAAATCTGAATCGCACTGGATCTCAATTACTTCCATTTGCATTTGATTAGATATTGATTCTATATTTATTAAAAATATAGAAGAAAACTTGTCTTCTAAAAATTTAAAATCTGCAGACCTTGTTTCAAATTCAGTTCTAAGGCTTAAAATTTTTTCTGCGTATTTTTGATACGATGTAGTTTCACCTAAACTTGATTTGTTCATGTTGCATGTCGGAAAGTGCATTAAATCTCCATTTTCCAACAGCTTTTCCTAAAGAACAGCTTACATTTGAATGCTTTGACTTGGTCACACATGTTTGTAATAATCTTATCTTTTCCTTGTAGTTTTAAGTTTAAATCATATAAGTGTTTTCTTATATCAACCACGAGTGTTTTGTTAAATCTTGCAACCATATTGTGTGAAAAAACAGACTTGTGTCTTGATTTTTAGTTATTAAGAACTGACATATTCTTTCAAGTCCCAGAATTGTTTAAAAACCTTGGAGCAGGATAGCCAACATAACTCGGCATAGTAGGACAAGTCAGAATGTTCGCTAATTCACTTAAGAAATCAGAGAAATTCAGAGGGAAGGTAGGGAAGGGTGGGGTAAGGAGGAGAGAGCAACCAAAGGAATTGTATGCATGCATATAAGTCTAACCAATGGACACAGACACCAGGGCAATGAGGGCATGAGTGGGAGGGGGGGGGGGTTAGGGTGTAATGGGGGGATACAGACACATAGGTAATACCTTAATCAATAAAGAAAAAAATTATTAGAAAAAGCAGAGAACTGTCGTTGATTTAAACTTTGAGATCTTATGAAATTTATAATTTTTTTGATAGGTATCAACACATTTTCCATGTTTATTACCTTTGTGCATAAACTTCTTGATGTATGATGCAATGCGTATGATGAATCTTGGATCCATCATAAATTTCACTTTGTTTTTTTTGCAGTAATGCTTGTTAGGTTTGTGACGCAGAAAAAGAGAATCAAGCCGGTCAGAAAAGGGAAAAGAGAAGGTTTTAATCCGCGTTCTCGGGCGAGCCCCACGAGCCCCAGAGACAGGGCCAGTGATTTTGAGCCAACAGGGAAGGGGGGCTCCTTTTTTATACAGGTGTTTAATGAGGGGCAGGGGGCATGAGCTGAGGAAGTTCCCGCCATGGGGGTCGGCACAGTATCAGCTGAGGAAGTTCCTGCCACGGGGGTCAGCACGGTATTCAGGAAGGAGTCAGTATCTGTGTGGGGGTCGTTGTGGATTCCAGAGAGGAGCCGCTATCTATGTGGCCATGTGTCTGGCACGCTGACCTGTTAGGAATCCCAGGGAGGGACCATTATCTGCATAACCATTTGCCTTGTGGGGCATGCATCCGCTCCTGAGCTTCTCTTCAACCTAACATCCCAGCCTTTTGGTGATAGGGGGCATTGGTTCGTTCTGACCACTTCCTGCTGACCAGGGATGATGAGGGAGGGGGGTCTTTAAAGGCTAGGGTCAGGCAGAGGCAAGTCGGAGGGCAGCCGAGTGTAGGGATGGAGCAGGAGCTGGTTTACATTCACCAGTGACATCTCCGTGATCCGGGACCGGATGAACTTGAGGAGGCAGGGGGCTAGGAGAAAAAAGACAGGTGAGAATCAGGGGCCCAATCATGGGTAGGACCCAGGTTGCTAAGGGGCTTTGGAACCAGCAGAAAAGAGAGTTTTCCCGGGAAGACAGAGAAGGTAGCCCACGTGTCGACCAGGAAGGAGACCCGCATACCCGCTACCTTTAGTGTGACCCTGGGCTAGGCGAGGGTGATGGGGGTCATCGAGTCCAGGCTCCTTCAGTCTTCGGCCAGTCCCAGCATGGCCAGCGGCAGGTCATGACCTGGAAGGGTGGCCCCTCCATTCTGGGGTGCAGAGGGCCCGCCACTTTTCCAGGGGCAGTCACTTTTCCAGTGGCCACTTTGACCGCATGCCAGGCAGGACTTGGTTGGAGCCTGGGGCCGGGAGCACTGCTTTGCCCAGTGGCCTTCATTTCCGCATTTGACGCATTCTCCGGGTGGCGTTCGTCCTCTTGTTGCACCCCCAACACGCACAGCCCCCCTGGGGCCATGGGCGGCTCCCATCCGCCGCAGGGCCACAACCAAAGCCTGGGTCTGCAGGTCTACCTTCTGTTGAAGGCAGCTCTCCCAATCTGACTCTGCCTTCTCCTCACGGGCATCAAAAACCTTAAAGGCCATGTTCACTAGATCTTGGACTGGGGTCTGAGGGCCATCCTCCGCCTTTTTTAACGTTTTTCGAATATCTGGGGCTGACTGCGAAATGAAATGGGTGGCTAAAACTGTTGCTCCAGCCGGAGACCCAGGGTTCAGACAAGTATACAAGGTCAGAGCCTCAGTCAGCCTGTTAAGGAAGACCGGGGGGTTCTCATCTGGGCCCTGAGTGATTTCTCTCTGTTTGTCATAATTAACTACCTTGTGGGAGTTGGCCTGTAGGCCGGCTATCAGGCATTGGAGCATCTGGTCTTGGCGTCAGCGCCCGTTTTGCCCTTCAGGGGTACCTAGTTGATACTCCCAGCCCGACTCCTGGCGAGGAACGGCCTGGGCCCCCACCGGCATACTGGCATCTATATTGTGAACCTGATCTGCGTGATCCATCGCTGCCCGCAAGACTCTGCCCCTTTCATCTGATGTTTGGGTGGAAGAAAGAATAACATGAATGTCATGCCAAGTGAGGTCATAGGCCTGAGAGAGGTATCAGAATTTTTTGATGAATGAGGTGGGGTTGGTGGAGAAGTACCCCAACCGGTTCTCAATCTGGGAGAGATCAAAGAGAGAGGTTGGAATGTGGATCTGACCACTCCCTCCGAAGCTGCAACTTCCCTGAGAGGACAGAGAAGAGGAGGAGCTTGAGAACACATGTGTTTACTGACTGGGGAAGCAGAGCGGGTGTGGGAGGAGCAGTAGCCTGGCCCGGCTCCTGCAGC
>NW_005358448.1:45034-54729 GCF_000412655.1 Myotis brandtii | reverse complement strand
CTGCAGCAGTCGGTGGAAGAAGGGGGAGGTCAGCAGGTAGAGGAGAAGGTATTGCCGAAGGCGGGGTAGCAGAGAGAGGAGGAGAGGGTGCAGATGGCGAAGAGGAAGGTGCTTTGGGGAAAGGGTCTGGGTAGGGAGGCAGACGAGTCGGAGGGGAGGAAAGATTTGGGGGGCGGGGGGGTTCAGATAAGGAGGAAAGTGAAGAAGTTTCAGTGGGCAGAGTAGGTTTCTCACGATCCAGGAGAACCTGGGCCGTGGAGCAGGAAGAACAGAGGGCGGGACGAGAACTCAGACAAAGGAAGGCTTGAGCGTAGGGGGTCTTGAGCCACTTCCCGGTTCGTCGGCAGAAATTACCGAGGTTGGTAAGGATGGTAAAATCAAAAGTCCCATTCTCGGGCCAACTGGACCCATTATCCAATTCATACTGAGGCCATGCGACATTACAGAAATAAATGAGGCGTTTAGGATGTAGGTCCCGAGACAGGCCCAGTTTAGCCAGGTTGGCGAGCAGGCACCCTAGAGGTGTGCTCTGATCAGGTTTGGAATTTCGATTACCCATGCTCGATACCTGAGGCCAGTAGCTGGGGCCAAAGGGCCAGCATCCCAGCGGTTTGGCCGGGGCTACGGACGGACGGACGGACAGAGAAACTGTTGAGGAGGAGAACGGGGCAATCTCTGACGCAGCACAATTTAGGGACAGAGACGCCGGAGGGCGACCTCAGGGATCGACATGGGGCGGGGCTTACCTTAAACGTTGTCAAACTGGGAAAGGCCGCCAAGCCAGGAAAGAGAGCTTCTAAGCGGAGGAAATGCGGTCCTGAGCGGTCCTGAGCCATGAGGAGGTCGAGGAGTCACCTGGGTTTCGAGGCACCAAATGTTAGGTTCCTGATGCAGGAAAAGAGAATTGAGCCTGTCAGAAAAGGGAAAAGAGAAGGTTTTAATCTGTATTCTCAGGCGAGACCCACCAGTCCCAGAGACAGGGCCAGTGAGTTCGCGCCAACAGGGAAAGGGGGCTCCTTTTTTATACAGGTGTTTAATGAGGGGCGGTGGGCATGAGCTGAGGAAGTCCCCACCGTGGGGGTCAGCACAGTATCAGCTGAGGAAGTTCCTGCCGCGCGGGTCAGCACGGTATTCAGGAAGGAGTCAGTATCTGTGTGGGGGTCATTGTGGATTCCAGAGAGGAGCCGGTATCTATGTGGCCATGTGTCTGGCACGCTGACCTGTTAGGAATTCCAGGGAGGGACCATTATCTCCATAACCATTTGCCTTGCAGGGGAATGCATCCAGAAGTTTAAAAACACAATTAGAGATATTTAGTCCTGTACTAGTGTTATGCACCCGTAGTAGTTCTAATAATTCCTTAAACATGTTGAAATCTGTGTTACAAGCATGGAGAAACATGGCTAATTGAGCTAAGCCTCCAATGTCTGTACTCTTGTCACAGGCAATGGGAAAAGCTTCGAAACTAGATGATTTTGTTTTGATCTGAATACTTAAGTTGTCAGCCAAATCAGTAACTCTTTCTGCAACTGTATTTCGAGACAAAGATTGTTTGAAAAGACTTCACATTTCCAGGACAATTTCTGCAGCTTTAATTAGACATTCCTTGATGAAACCACCTTCAGTAAAAGGTTTCAAGGGTTTAGCTATCAACTTCCACAAGACGTAGCTTGCATGCACGGTTGCTTCACTTTCTTGTGATACTTTAGTAAACATGAACTGTTGTTTTCTCGGTCCCAACTTGAGCTCTTTAACTTTCCTTGTCTCATTAATCCCTCGTAATGATCATATTTTGATTTATGTTGTTCATAGTGATGATTAATGTTGTATAACTTTGGTGTACTAATAGCATTATTACATATCAAGCAGATTATTTTATTTTTTACTTCACAGAAAAAATACTCCAATTCCCACTTTTCTTGGAAATTGTGATGTTCGTCAGCAATTTTTCATTTATTTTTACTACCACTTGATTTCGATAGACACATGCTGAATACAACGAGCTGAAATAAATGAGTAATGGTTAACATAGAATAACAGAACATTTTAATAAAAATTAATATTTTTTCTTGAACATTAACTTACCAGACACTGAATAACTGCACAAATTAATAAGCATAACGCAAATAAACCTATTTTTCTTGTTCCTCGAAAATGTATTTCCTGTCATGCTGAATACAACGAGCTGAAATAAATGAGTAATGGTTAACATAGAATAACAGAACATTTTAATAAAAATTAATATTTTTTCTTGAACATTAACTTACCAGACACTGAATAACTGCACAAATTAATAAGCATAACGCAAATAAACCTATTTTTCTTGTTCCTCGAAAATGAAATATTTCCTGTTGCGTACACCAAACAAGTCAGTCCAAGACTAATGACCTGGCCATCAGCTGCTAAAATATTCGCTGCTAGTATTAGTGGAGAGAAATGGTGCACCTGCATGTAAGGCATGTAAGGGAAATGAATGCAACACAATTATAGTAATCAGTCATTACCGAACCTTGTAGTTCATTATTAATAAGTGGAGGCCCGGTGCACAAAATTCCTGCATGGGTGGGGTCCCTAGGCCTGGCCAGTGATAAGGGCCGATCAGGTTCCCCGCCTCTCCACCTCCTGACCTCCCCGGCTCCTCCTTCCCTTGCTGCCCATGTCCACCGCCACCCACCTACCACCACCCACCCGTAGTTCCCCGTCCCAGTTGGGTGATTGGGGCCTACTGGCCGGGGGGAGGGACTGCAGGAGGTAGGCCTGCAGGTCCCATTTGGCAATTGGGGCCTGCAGGCCGAGGGGATGGGCTCGGGGAGGAACCCAGGAGGTTGGCCGCCAGCCCCAAGGAGGGAGCCGACCCTTGGCCCCCCTGGGAAAGGGGCTGTGTCTGTCACTACCCATTCCCAGTTCCGTGTCCCAGCCCTGGGCCCGGCTACAATCAGGCAGGTAATGGGGGCCTGTTGACCAGGGGGAGGGACCGGGAGGTTGGCCGGCAAGCCACATCAGGCAATTGGGGCCTGCGTGCCGGGGGAAGCTCCTGCATTAAGCATCTTCTCCCTGCTGGTCAGTGCATGTCATAGCAACCCATCATTCTGGTCGTTCCAGTCATTTGGTTGTAATGATTGCTCAGGCTTTTATACATATAGATTATGCATAACAGGATATTGTAAAAATTAAGTTATGAAATTTTTATTAAAATGTTTCTTACATACCATTATATTGTCTAGGCCATAAAAATATTCGTTGCATGAGTTTGACATGCTTGCTGTACAGTGAAATCTTGGCAGGTGGAGAGTGTGTCCCTCCAGAGCACAGGGTAGATTTGTTCAGCGTCCTGTGTAACAGTGACAGGGTCTTCCTCCAGGACAAGACCAGGCAGGCTTGCTGCTCGATGTGAAACATTCACATTTCCTCACTTTGTGGACGGTCTCCTGTAACGCAACCTGCTGTCTGTGCTGGCATCTCCTGGACCTCTTCCCTCACCCTGTGGGAACTGGGACTTGGAGGACAGGTGCAAATTTTGATACTCTGGTCACTCTCTGTTGCTGTGATAGGAAACTGTCCTTTTTCTCCGACCCAGAATTCTTGTGTCTTCTGGGAGAAGCCAATGAAACTACAGCAGGGTGCAGTAAAGTTAATATCGAAGTCCCTTCCCAGTTTCTGACAGATCATTTAAATATGTTTTTATTTCACCTTAGGCAGTTTAATTCAGTAGATAGAGTGTCAGCCTGTGGACCAAAGGGTCCCAAGTTCTATTCTGGTCAAGGGCCCGTACCTCGGTTGCAGGCTCCTCCCTGGCCTAGGCCCTGGTCAGGAGGCAACCAATTGATGTGTTTCTTTCACATTGATATTTCTCTCTGTCTTTCCCTCTCTTCCACTCTCTCTAAAAATCAATGGGAAATATCCTCAGGTGAGGATTAAAAAAATAAATTAAAAAATAAGTGTTTATTTCTTGCCTTTATTTATTCTTTCTTTTCAAAAGGACTTCTGCAGGTACTGTACTGACATATATTACATATAAGTGATTTTGCTTTATTTACAAAATTTATACTGAGTACTTTTTATTGAGATATAATTTATGCACCATAATGTTTACCCCTTTAAAGTATACGATTCAATGATATTTTTGCTGACTACATTAAACACTTCTAAAGGACATAATGAGACTCCCCAGGAATGTGGTCTGGGTGGAGACAATTCCCACCTGGTGATGGGAAGAGGTCCAGGTGACCCGCACACAGAGGGTTTATTTACAGGAGAAGAACCACCAAGTTGAGAAACACGAACCTTTCTTCATTGTGTCAACTTTGTTGACTCAATCACAGAAAGACTCTTTGTATTCTCCTCTGAAGGCATCTAGCCTAGACGGCCCACTAGATCCGTCTGCAGTGATGGGCATGTGCTTTATCTGTACTGTCCAGTGTGGTAGCCACCAGACACATGAGGGTATTGTGGACAAAAAAAAAGTGGTGCTGTAATAAATCACAAATTCCTAACTGGGCAGGTCATGGTGGATAGTCCCACCCCAGGCCTGTAACTTCTTTAGACCGGTCCATTGTTCTTGTGCATCTGCTTAACACATCTTTTGCTGGGACTGACCAACAGATCCTGAGCGACGGATGAATGTATTACTCTGACACAGGTTTCTGTGAAAGAGAAGGCTAAAGGGCTGCTTGGCAGGAAGCACCAAAACAGCCCCGACTGCCTGCCTCTTTAGGCTTTTATTGCAACAACAGCTTAAACTAAAATTAACCTCTAGATACAATCAGCAGGGTAAGTATCCTTGAAAAAGCACATGCTTCTAGGAGGTCGTGTCTAAAGCCTAAACATAGAGATTCCAGCAAAACACCTGGGGGCTTGGACTTGTTTGGAAAAGTCAAGGCAGGCGCTGCTGCCTTCGGCAAGGTCCCTCTAACAGCCCCTGACCTTTCAGAGAATCCTCCTCATAGACTTTCCAACTAAGTCCCGTGCTTCCCCACAACATTTAAGGTGCCAGAAGTTACACTACTTGAAGGCACAACCGCCCTTAAGAAAGCACATAATCTTCCTAATTATCCTGTCCTCCCATCCCCCCTTGCTTTCTCCCACCTCCAAGTAATCTTCCTTACATTCACAGCTTAATTTCAGCTTCATACAAGTGGCTGCAAAACTTATTCTCCAGAGTGTTTGAGGTCTTGCTTCCCAGTATATGTCATCAGTTTAAACTTTATATAAAATTCTCTACATGTTTGGATTTTTCTTATGTCGACACTGTTAAACACTCGAAATGTGATTCATGAAACTGAGACACTGAATTTTTCATTTTGTTTAATTTTAATTCACTTAAAAGCAGTGTGTGTGCAGGGGCTGCCATATTGGACACCACGCTCCTGAGAGAGACACTGCTGCCTCAGGATGCTGACCGTCCCCAGGTCCCCCAAGGTCGCCTCACCTGGAAAACTGCTGAGCTATGGCTTGGAGCCAGCAGGTCCTGAGAGAGCCCTGGATTCCAGGAACTCACTCTTGGTTCCAATCCCTCTGGTTCTTCCCAGGGTTATTGTTTCCAAGCTGAGGCTGAACCTGTCCCAGATCATCCAGGCATGAGGTGCACCTGGGCTCAGACCTCAAAAGGATCAACTGGTTTCCTTCTCCTAAGAGGTGACTACCACCATCATGGAGAGAGCCAACAGATGGACCAAGTCCATCCTACAACTGTGCACTTGTCCCATTACCATCCAACTCCCCGTGAAGGGCACTATTTTCATAATTTTGTAAACCCTTTAAACAGCCCCAATATGGCAGGGCGTTTCTGAGCTAGAGCTAATCACCCCAATTTTTAAATGTGGGTATTTAAAATAAACCAAGATTTTAAAAACTTATTTGGCCTTTTTTACTTTTTAAAAATGATTTATGTTTTTATTAATTTCAGAGAGGGGGAGAGAGAGAAACATCAATGATGAGAATCATTGATTAGCTGCATCCTGCACACCCTGTAATGGGGATCCAGCCTGCAACCCAGACGTGTTCCCTGACTGGGAATCAAAACTGTGACCTCCTGGTTCCTGGGTCGATGCTCAACCACTGAGCCACACTGGCCTGGATGGCCTTTTTTACTTTTCAACATGAAGAATCCTCAGAGAAAGAAGCCCTGGTACAGCTCTTGAGGTAAACAGATGCAGGTTCCCACGGGTGTCTGTGGTAACTAGTCCAAATTGCAATTCACCAGTGCGCCTGGATCTCCTCACTCACCTGTGGAATATGCAGCGATGTGTTCAGACAGGTGAGACTTCCTTCTATTATGGGCTATTTTTTGCCCTGATTGGTGTGGTTCTGAGCATTGGTCTCATTCAAAAGGAGCTCTGCCAATCGGATGGAACCATGGACAAACTGAAGCAAGCCTTCTTTTGGGTTGTACCCAGGATGGATTTGTCACCTGAGTGAAATGTGGTGAAGGTGGTGGTGGTGGTGGTGGTAGAGGTGGTAGTGGTGGAGGTGGTGTGATGGTGATGGTGGAGGTGGTGGTGGTGGCAGCAGTAAGTCCAGATGTGAACGTGAGGCAGCTGGGGTGCAGAGCACAACGGAGTGATTAAATCAGCTTATCCTGATGGGCATGCAGATACCAGCTGCCACTCGAGGTCCCAATCTGCTGGCCTGGAATTTCATATTTACTTAGAGGAGGTGACCACTCCCAGTCCCAGGGTCTGAAATGATAAGTACATGGGAAGCTTGATTCCTCCCTCCATTAAATAAAATATACTTGTAATATTAGATTCATCAAAAGGACATGTACAGGAATGTTCAGAGAAACCCCATTCGTTCCAGTCCCAAACTGTGAACAGCTCACGTATCCACCAGTGGTAGACAGACAGGTAGATAGTGGTAAGTTCACCAAGTGGAACGAATGCTCCCCAGCGACAAACACGATCTGCTGCTTCACACATAGATACTGTGTCTCTCACACATCGTGTGGCATGAATAAAGGCAGCACTGAACAGATCATACTGTGTGGTTCACATTGGTCATTCAAAACAGGCAAAATCAATCTATGATGATGTAACTCAGAAGATCATTAAATCTGGGCATGTGCCCTGGAGCGGTGGAGCGGTATTCACAGGGTGGCACAGGCATGAGGGTGGAGAGACCTGGCTTACCCTCTCCAGCTGTACACGCCCCAGTCCCCTCTAACCTCCATCTCAGCCTGCTCCTCTTCAAGGGCCACAAGTGGTCTCGGTGTTGAGTGAGCCTGCACATTTTTACAAATCAGCCACCTAGGAAAAAGGACTTGTACTCAGATGAGCTACCTTCTTTTTTGTTTTGTTTTTTTAAATATATTGTATTGATTTTTTACAGAGAGGAAGGGAGAGAGAGAGTTAGAAACATCGATGAGAGAGAAACATCAATCAGCCGCCTCCTGCACACCCCCTACTGGGGATGTGCCCGCAACCCAGGTACATGGCCTTGACTGGGATTGAACCTGGGACCTTTCAGTCCGAACCCGACGCTCTATCCACTAAGCCAAACCGGTTTTGGCTGAGCTACCTTCTGAGTGTCCTTTCCCAGAGGTGGGAGATCCGTGTCCTTCCTCATCAGGTCTGCGGCTCATCTCTGCAGGGTTTGTGGCTGTGCAGGGCCCCAAATAAGCTCTGGACATAAGCAGGCTTGTACAACCAGATAATTTGGACAATACAGTTCCAGACCACAGCTTCCTTTTTCCAGAATTTGAAATTGTCATAGAAACAGAAAATGAGGTCACACCTGAAGTTTCAGAATCAGAAGATGAATCAGAGATTATCGTGAGCGAGCTTGAAGCACTTGAGAAAGAATTGGATCCAGGGAAGATACAATTTTCCAGAGGTTTAAAACTAAAATAGCCCAGGAACCAAGAGAGATTCCCAGACATGGCAGAGGAAGTGCCCCCATCTGGGTCTCTGGTGAAAATATCCCTCAAGGAAAGGATATTCCAGGTTGCCCCTGTGGTGCCAAGAGGAGATTTGGATTCCAGGTCAGGCCTCAGCTGCCCAGCTAAGGACGGCCTGAACTGTGCAGGCGTGTTGATTGGGCGTCCTGGCCGCCTCTGTGCTCAGAGCTGCAGACCCCGCACTGGCTACACAGAGGAATTTGTCCAGAAGCAACCTTAAAGATGCACCTTAAAGACAACATCGTAAAGCCTTCGAAATGCTCATAATCTCCCATTTCCATTTTTAAGCCTTTTTTTAAAAAATTGAATTTATTGGAGTGACTTTGGTTAATAAAATTATATAGGTTTCAGGTGCACAATTCTATAATACATTATCTGTATATGTATTGTGTGTTCACTACCCCAAGTCAAGTCTCGTTCCATCATCATTTATGCCTCCTTTACCCTCTTCTACCTCCCTTCCCTCTGGTAATCACCATACTGTTGTCTATGAGGTTTTTTATTTTTCTTAATCCCTTCACCTTTTCCACCCTGCCCCTATCCCTCTCCCCTCTGACAGCTGTTGCTGTCTGTCTCTTCTCCGTGTCTATGAGCCTGTTTCTATTTTTTTTTTGTTAGTTTATTTTATTCATTAGACTCCACATATCAGTGAAATCATATTCTATTTTTAGGACTTTATCCTAAAGAAATAATTATACCAGAGAGGGGTACAAAGATCTTGTCTTAAAATGTTTAAATATTAGTGAAACAAAAATGTCCAATACAGGAAATTACATAAATCTGATGTATCTATCCAGTGGCAGGTTATGCAGTTTTAATAACACAAACCTATATGCACATCAAATATGGTGCAGATCTAAACTGTATCCAAGATACCATTGTGGATGGTATTCATAGTGTGATTATATATTTTAAAAAATTATTGTACATATGTATGTACACAGAAATAAAACTGGAATGATATGTAAAAGTAGACTGTTATTAACTCTGGATGGAGCTGATTGACAAGGGGAATGACAAAGCATTCTTGAAAGATGTAAATGTTATCTCTCTTGATGTGAGTGTGGTTATACACCTATAAATTCTTCAAGTAGTACATTTAATATTTGTGCAATTCAGAGAAATTAAGAAACAAAAAATATTTTTGCAATGAAAAAGGTTTTCTCTTTTATAGAAACAATGCTAACATTTCCTGGAAAAGAGTTTCTGTTGTGATCTCAATATTTCTGACAAACTATGTTGCTTAGGAGTTGTTTTCCTTCTTAATGAAAAAGCCCATACTTCTTTATTATTTTTATTGTATTATATTTGTTAATCTTTCTTTTTTTAAAAATCTTTATTGTTGAGAGTATTACAGAGGTACCCCTTACCCTCTATTGCCCCCCTCCACTGATACCCACCCCACCCCAGGCCTTCACCACACTATTGTCTATGTACATAGGTAATGCATATAAGATCTTTGGTTAATCTCTTCCCACCCCTTCCCCCCTTACCTCTGAGATCTGTCAGTCTGTTCCATGTTTTCATGCCTCTGGTTCTATTTTATTCATCAGATTATTTTGTTCACTAGATCCCTTGTTCATTTATTTGGATCTTTAGATTCAATTGTTGATAGATATTTATTGCTATTTTATTGTTCATATTTTTTATCTTTTTCTTATTCATTTTAATTGATTTCAGAGAGGAAGGGGGAGGAAGAGAGAGATAGAAACATCAATGATGAGAGAGAATCATTGATTGACTGCCTCCTGCACAACCCACACTGGGGATCAAGCCCACAACCCGGGCATGTCCCCTGACC
>NW_005358448.1:42551-44829 GCF_000412655.1 Myotis brandtii | reverse complement strand
CCCCTCCTCCTGCTCCTCCTCCTCCTCCTCCTTCTCCTCCTCCTCCTCCTCCTTCTCCTTCTCCTTCTCCTTCTCCTTCTAAAATACACTTCGACATTTCATGTAATACCAGTTTTGTGGTGATGAATTCCTTTAGCTTTTTCTTGTATGTGGAACTCTTTATCTGACCTTCAATTCTAAATGATAGTTTTGCTGGATAGAGTAATCTTGGTTGTAGGTCCTTGCTGTTCATCACTTTGAATATTTCTTGCCACTCCCTTCTGGCCTGCATAGTTTCTGTTGAGAAATCAGCTGACAGTCGTATGGGTACTCCCTTGTAGCTTTTCTCTTGCTGCTTTTAAGATTCTCTCTTTGTCTTTTGCTCTTGGCATTTTAATTATCATGTGTCTTGGTGTGGTCTCTTTGGGTTCCTCTTATTTGGGACTCTCTGTGCTTCCTAGACTTGTAAGTTTATTTCTTTCACCAGGTAGGGGAAGTTTTCTGTCATTATTTCTTCAAATAGGTGTTCAATATCTTGGTCTGTCTCTTCTCCTTCTGGCATCCACATAATGTGAATATTGGTACGCTTGAAGTTATCCTGGAGGCTTCTTATACTATCTTCATATTTTTGGATTCTTTTTTCTTTTTGCTCTTCTGATTGGGTGTTTTTTTGCTTCCTCATATTCCAAATCATTGATTTGATTATAAGAATCTTCTACTATTGAATCCTTGTAAATTATTCTTTATTTCAGTTAGTGTATACTTAATTTCTGACTGGTCCTTTTTCATGTCTTCGAAATTATCACTGAGATTCTTGTAAGTCTCACTAAGTCCCCTGAAGCTCTCATTAAGATCCTTGAACAACCTTATAACCATTGTTTTGAACTCTGTTTCCAGTAGTTTGTTTGCTTCCGTTTCTTTCATTTGTGACATGCTTCTTTGTCTCCACATTTTGGCTGCTTCCATGTGTTTGTTTCTATACATTAGATAGAGCTACTATGTCCCCTGAAATTGGTAGAGTGGCCCTGTGTAGTAGGTGTCCTGTAGGACCCAGTGGCTCAGCCTTCTCAGTCATCTGAGCTGGGCCCTTTAGGTGCACCTCTGTGTGGGCTGTGTGTGCAGTCTTATTGTAGTTGAGCTTTGATTGCTATTGGTGTCACTGGGAGGAATTGACCTCCAGGCCAATTGGTTGTGAGGACCAGCTGTGACTACAAAGAAAGAGCTACTGTGCAGGAGAAACCCCTGTGGAGCAGGACTTGCTTCAGTGGGTTTGCCCCTTGAGTGTATTGTTTGTGAATGTTTAGAATTGTAATCTTGTATGGTTTGAAACTGCCACCTGGGTTCACTGGCTCTGGAGCCTCTGGGGAGGTATAAAGTTAGCCACTACCTGGGGCTACCAGGCAGAAGCTACAGAGAGATCTGTAGGTGGCTGCTCTTTATCGTGGGTTTGGAAGTGCCCAGAAGAGATCCAGCTGTGAAGCAAGGCAGGCTGGTTCTAGTGCTGGATCTCGGGCCTCTTATTGGTAGGTTTAGGCATGCTGATACCAGCTGCTGCTTGTTTGAAAGATTTTAGGAAAGTCTGAAGCCTGAGCCAGGACAGGCCATTGATATGGAAAAGCCGCTGCAAACAGCTTGGGTGGGGCTGCAAATTGGATGGGGCAGGGTCTCAGGGAATCACCAGAGTGGAGCAAACAGTGTGAGCCAAGCTGTTGGAAACTCATATATGGCTGCCAGTCAGCCCTGGGATGGGAGAGGTCCCAGCACAGGAACAATGACCCCTATAAGCATCCCTATCTGGGAGAAAGCTGCTCCTGAGTTCCTGCCACAATGCCAGACAATCCAGTTCTTCCCCATATGTCCCTGGGTCCCCCCCGCAAGTCACCGCCCCAGTGCTGGAGCCCAGAGGGATCAAGTCTGAGTAAGTCCATGCACTAGCCCTTTAAGAGGAACTGCTTGGTCTCCAGCAGCCTCCCTGTTACTCAGCCACAATTCCCACTGGTTGTTATAGACCAAAGTCACAGAGACTTCTCTTTTCAGCCCTGGAACCCTGGGCTAGAGGGCTTATGTGGGTCTTGGACCACTTGCTTCTTATGGGGGTCCTCTGAAGCCTATATATCCCACCCGATTAAAAATACACCACATGTGAGTGATCAGCCAACCTTTTCTGCACCTCTGCCCCTCCTACAAAGAAAGTGCATTTCCTAATGTACTTTCTTTACTTCTCTAGATGTAGGACTTCCATTCAGCCAGGTTTCAGGCAGTTCTGAATGATGGTTGTTCTGTATTTTAGCTTATTTAA